>NC_062267.1:12771251-13087881 GCF_916048215.2 Malus sylvestris
TAGTATTCATTTTTTTTAAACTAAAAATTAAAAATGAAATGGCTATTAAATGACCCTAGATTAGTCCGAAATCACAAGATATGGAAGTTCTTTTGGGTTGAACTTAATGTGTTTGGAGCTTCATGGCTAGAGGGATTGCTACATTTTAAACTGATACTCAGTAGGTTTCATCTTCGCCTTAAGACGGACATCAAATTATGCGGTGGCTCTGATATGTATTTCGCATGGTTGCAATCACTGCCGCTTTGGATCTTTGAAGATCCGGTCTCCATCGCTTTGGATCTTTGAAGATATTTGGTCACCACAGCCTTGGATCTTTGAAGATCTGTGAGGAGCTTCCCCTTCCCGCAGAACAGAATAATACATAGGTACTGATTAGTGAGTATTTTATGTAATCACTTTCTGATTTGAGCGGATAAAAAATGTTACTGTGTTCCTTATTTTTTAAATCCCAAGAAAAATTAATGACATGTTCATTATTTTTAAACCAATAAAACATGAGTTAATTTATCAATAGATAAAATCAAAAGATAAGTATTCACTAGTATGTACACAAATATTTTCATTGAATAATAATAAAAGAATAATAAGCCTCCCACAATGAGAGATGGGACAAGAAGTGAAAAAAAAAAGGATAACATTCATTGCATTATTTATGTGGCATAGAGTTTCTTTTTCTTTTCTTTCTGTTTTGTTTATTGGGTATTGGGCTTTAAGAATGTTTCACTCTAAGTGACACAAGGTTTTTTTTTTGTTTTTTTTTAGATAAATTTATTCAATGAGAGAAATCAATAGTACCACCATTTACAGTACAATTAAAGAGTAAAGCATTTTTAGAACTAGTAGGTAAAGACCTATCCTAAATATCAGTATTCTGAATGGAGTGCCCAACGCTAGAAACGACATCAATAAGAAAATTTGTCTCTCGAAAGATATGAGCCCAAGATATAGAAGAAAAATATCGTTCAAGCCATCTGATGTCCTCAATAATAGTCTTCAAGCGCCAAGGTGTTATGCACTTGTTTAAAACATAATCAATAATAAGCTTGGGGTCACCTTCTACACAGACATCCTTAAAACTTTTAACTTTTGTAGCGACCGACCGATTAAAATTTTTAAGGCTCAATGTCACTGTCTAACAGTTTCCTTAAAAAAAAACATGTTAAGTGATGAATTTTTCATAAGTTGTCTAATCTTATTGTGTACACATGTAAAAAAATAATAATAAACTCACACATCAAAACATATTTTAAGATAAAATAAGTTATAGATATTGTTTTTTTTAAGTCACTGTTCACCAATGACTTGAAATTTCCGACGCTCCCAACTACAAACTCTGGCACTGGCATCGGTGACAAATTGTGGTCAAATACACTTATAATTAAGCATTGCTCCTCATGTTTTCATTATGTTCCAACACTTCATAATACATATGTCATTCTATTTTCTAGTTTATGATGAAATTATATATATTTTAAATATAAATAGACACTTATTTATACGAAATACAACAGATTTACTTAAATCTGCCTAGGCGCTAGGCCCCAACCCGTCGCTCGACTAGCGCCTAACGTCTTCTAGGACCTTGAACAAAAGCCATGTCAATAAGTTCACTAACGAGTGGCTTGGTATCCTTTATTATATACATGTCAAATTTCTGTCATGTAAATGTAGCAAGCTTGTTTCTGGATCATACATATATAGTGAACTCCGGGAAAAGTTTAGGAGTTCCTCATACAGACAAACATAATATGGAGCGAGCAGAAAATCTCAAAATCCCCAACATTATATATCTTCTCCTTTGGAGGACAAAAGATATGTTTATGTTAATTTTTGTACCCTAATCTATCCTCATGCTCTTTTGCTACCTACTAGCATGATAATTTTAGTAATCACAATAAAATTAATAGTTGAATAATAAGATAGGGAGTTGGGGGTAGTTGATATGTAGGTAGTTGTTCTTTTTCAGTTAGTTGCCAATTAGCATACTGTTAATCTGTACAACTGAACCAACATTATGTAATAAGCGAATAAGTAAATGAAGATATTATTGGTACTCCCAAAAAGTCTTTTTACACTTTCGTAATTGTATAAATGTAGGAAAAATTTGCAGTGTCAGTAACAACACAGTAAGCAAATTCTTTTAGGTGTAGATGACGCTTTACCCCAATCATGGAAAGCATTGATGCCTATTTACCATGTTTCGGGTTCAATCTCCACTAATTCTTCTTTCACTAACACTAACAATTTAATCCACTAATATTATCTGTGGATGCAAATTTCCGACTTCTTCTTCTAGGACGAAAATGCACCTGCAAAACAATTAACACCTTAGGTCAAAGGCAATAGCCTCACTTGCCCGGGGGTGGGGCTTTGGCTGAAAAACCTCTGATGCCAAAGTTAGAATTTGAGGGAAAGGTGTTTAGAGAATTTGGAGAATTTTTGCATGAGAGTTGGAATTAGGTTTTTAGGAGAAATGTGAGCTATTTATAGGGGTGTGGCCGGCCCCTATATGGAGAAAAGGGGTCCGGCCACTTATGGTGGTTTTTGGTTGTAATTGCAAGATATTATGTCAAAATAATATTTTGCAATCAATTAGGAAATTATTTAGAAAATTAATTAATTAATTAGGAAATTAATCAATTAATTTAGGTAATTAATTCTATTTTGAATGAATAATTTAAGGTTACCCTGTGGGGAGGATTTGATGAGGATGGATGAAATCGGTTTTGAATAAATACCTATTTTGATCACTTTTGACCTTGATTGAGTCATGGTTGTTCGCTGCTTGCATGTAGGAGTTCCAATGTACCTCGAGGGTAATTTTGTCTTTTTCACCCAAGAATCCATGTGTCACCTCCATATATTTCTTGATTATTTTTTGCTCCACAAATGCCCCCACACCTGTTAGGCTGCTCGCAAGAAAATGCAGCAGGTGTAGAGATCTTTGCTTTAGGAAACATATGATTGTTTTCTATTTTGATGTAGATTCCCTTTTTAATAGGAAATTAGATCATTCTAGGAAAGGAAAATAAATTTCTCCCAAATTCTATTTAAGTCTACCTTAAGTAGATTATTAAATCAATTTTGGAGTGCAATTTATTCTACCCTACAAGAGAGAGAAGGCTAGATGATATTTGTTCCACCTCCTCTAGCAATCTTTTACACTTGCCCGTGCAAAAGACCGTCTTTCGTTGTTTTCTTCGTCTTCAAGTCACTCCAAGGTAAGAAAAATTAATTTTCCTTGTCTTCTTAATTTATGGGAGCCTCGGGGCTTGAAATTTGACTCAATGGGGGTCGAAGATGTGTGAGAAAGTGGCTGAAGAGCCAAGGTACAGTTGCTGTCATATGGTTGCTTTGGCGTGATGGTGGCTCGGCTCGGCTCGAAAAGAGGGTTAGTGGCATGGGTCTTGGCTCGAAATATGGTTGGCACGCTTGGGTGCTGGGGCGCCATGGTCTGGGCTTTTGTGCCTAGGTTGAATGGAAAGATGGGGCCAACGAAGGTTGGGTTCCCTATGGTTGTTGTCTTTGGGTCTTAATGCCTGATGCCTTTTTTTTTTTTTGTGGCTGGGCTCGGGCCCATGCCTGAGGAAGAAGAGAGAAAGGCTGAGGGCTCTAATTGGGTCGTGGGGCCTGTTATGCGGTATTCCTTTTTTTTTTTTTTTGCAAGCAGCCGTCTAACGAATTTTCTTCGCATCTTTGTAGAATTTCTTCAAGCATGTCTTTCTCAAGCCACAAGAATGATGATGGTGACCATTGTATCGTCAAGGTGGGTCTTTGAGAAAGGTTGGCTACATCAAGGCTGCTCACTTCAAAATTAGCTCTGTTGACTTGTTTAGATACTTCCTTAAGGCATATAGGCAAGCTATTCCTTCGGGAGTGTGTGTGAAGCATATCAAGGATGGTAGCAGCTGTGAGCCGTGCAATGGGGCTCAGAAAGCCATCAAGTTTCAGCCCCTACTACTTTGTGTTGGGGTTTACTTTTCCTATGTCGCATTTCTTCCAAGAAGTGCTCTGCTTCATGAGATGTGCCCTCGCTCAACGTTCTCCGAACGCAATCTGTGTGATGGTGGGATTCCTCAATCTAAGCCAACTTTTTGACTTAGATCTAGTCGTCAACGAATTTTGGTACTTCTTTGACATAGGCCACATTAAGGAAGTTGGGCAGCTGCGATCTCGCCATAGGCTCTTTGACAATTCGAGCAAGGGAGATCATGAATGGGCTAAGGAGACTTTGGAGATAAGTGGAGAATGAAAGTCTAATTCTTCCTTCGAGTTGCGTGTTCCGACGGTCTTCATCTCCGGTAAGTAGGTTGTTCAGTCCCTCGGCTGCTTTGTACTTTAGCTAAGCTACTTTCTGATTTATTGATTGTCTCTCTCTGTTCTTGTAGATTCGAAATTTCGCTCGACTCCTAAGACTTCTGCGGACATAAAAAAAGTGCATGTCGCCCTGGGTATCCCTTTAGAGTATCGTGAGTGGCATTGACTGCTTAGTCATCTTTGCCAAGAGAGAGGTGGATTACCCCGAGAGATGAGATAAAGCAAATCAAGGTTGAGGCGTTGGCTCGCTAGATCATCATTGTGGAGCTTGCTGCAAATGAAGGTGGGAAAAAGAGATCTTCCCTGCCTGCTCAAGAGATTCCAGTTGAGAAAAAGCCAAAGACTTATTCTGCTGCTCGCGAAGGTTCTCCGGCTGTTCCCAAGCTCGTGATTAACTTGACTTCATCCAAAGGCGAGAAAGATGAGGTTACTGGATTTATGTCAGTGATGTATGCCGTTCTGAAGATGGCTAGTTCGATTTCTGACAGGATCTCTCTGCATAGAAGTTTTGTTGTGCCCCCAGTGCTGAAATTTGTATCCAAACGTCCGTTAGGGGTTAAGTCTGGTTCACATTTAGAGATACTTGCTACATGAAAAGTAATAAGATGGATTATGCTGCTAAAATGGAACCCAAACTTTCTCCCATTGCTTCTAGGAATGAATCATCTGCTAAGAAGAAAGAGGCTGCTCATGCGGGCAGTTGCGAGAAATCCACCGAATCTGTTTCCATGGAAGCTACTAAGATTTATTCCCTCTTGAGACCAGATCTGATCGAGGATATGAATGTATATGCCAAATTTATTAATGGGGTCAAATGGGTTGTTGGCCCAAGTTCTTTTGCAAAGCATACGACTAAGTATATGAGGATTGATTTGCTGGCTATGATGCAGAAAACAGTGATTTTAGCAGCCGAGTCTATGTTCTTTGATCAAGAGGATACCAAGGCTGCCAAGAGGTGGCAAGAATTGTGGCAGCCGAAGCTTACTCCTCGGCTGAGAAAGTCAAGAAGTTGGAATTTGAGCTTGCTACTTTGAAGGGGTCTAATATCTCTGCCCCCACTTCTCTGCAGCTTGAGACCACTTGTCAAGAGATCATGGATTTGAAGACTAGGCTTGACGTGATCCAAGTAAAGTATGAAAGTGCAGAGAAGGAGATCGGGTGTTACATGCCTCAGATTCAAGATCTTGAGCGTGCCATCTCTAAGTTTCGCTTCCCTACTTATGCAAAGGATGAAGAACTAATCGCTGCTTACAACCAAGTGATCCACTTTAAGAAGGTCGTTCGTAGGCTTGAGCCTCAAGTGTTGGAATTCCAAGGTGCTTTGAAGATCAACGACAGTTTGAAGAAGGAAATGGAGGAGTTGCATCGTGTCTATGCTGGTCTGCTCAAAGAGAATGGGCAGTTGAAGGGTGAGAAGGCTGGGTTCGAGGCTTCACTTACTAAGAGTCAAGCTGATTTCTACAAGCTGGGTTATGTAGACCAGATATTTGGGAGGCCTTTTGACTTTGAGTTTGTTGGTAAAGACTTCAAGACCTTCTTTATTTCTCCAAAAACTTGCTTGCCTTTACTTTTAAGGCTTCTATTGGTGAAGTAGTCGTAAAGGCTAATGCCCATATTGGAGCAACTGAGGGTGAAACGCTCGGATGGTGCCATTGCAGAGGGTGTCGCAGTTGTTGAAGGTGTGGCGACTGAGTAGTCGTGGAGTGTCCAAGCTATTGAAGAGTAATCTTTAGGATTTTCTTTTGCTTTTCTTTAACTTCTTCGGTCTTTGCTAGTTGCTTATCAATTTTGCTAGAAAATTTAATAAACTTGATTCCTGTGCTTTTCTCCATCTTCGCTTCTTTTGTTCGTGCCTACCCTTTAGACTTTATAGACCAGTGGCGATCATGCTACTTTTTTTATAAGCAAATAGGCATGCGTAGCCTATGCAGCCGTAGGTGTTGGTGTAGAACTTTACAAAGTTGTTAACCATAGGGTCGGCAGCTCGACACCTTACTTACAGAAGCAGACTAGTCCGCGTGACCACCAGGCTGTTAATCTTGGCTTTCTCCAATTTCGTAGGTTGTGTAGCAAGTATCACAACATTTTAGGACTTGGTGTACGTTATTCCGTGCTTTGGCAGAAATGAGGCCCATCGATTACGTAACATGTCGGCAGTGGACGAAGCTTTGTATATGCGCGCTAACTTGTTTAACCTTTCATGGAAACATGCAGTTGTATAAGTTTAGCACGGCTTACTACTTGAAGGGTAAGCCTTAGGTAGTTTTTCAGAAACCATAGACTACCTTAGTGCACTAGGTAGCGACTTTAAGGTTTCAAGGTAGCCGTCTATTGGGCGTACTGCGTAATGTGCCTTTTCCATCTCTAGGGCCCAGTTCCCCACAGATTAGGCCAAGAGACCCAAAATCCTTTAGTTAGCTAAGCATTGAAAAAAACCATTGTGGCTACTTCTAGGAATCTCGGCTTAAGCCATTGTGTATCTAGTTATACTAGGGCAGCAGAAACTGTATAACAATTGGATAATCCTTGGCTTGCGAGGTGGTGCCCGTTGAGCTGCTTGAGTTCTTCGGGCTTTGATGTAGTAGGAGGTCACACATGGTAATTCCTCAGATTGTAGGCGTTCCACTACTTTTCAATCTCTTTATCGTTCATGGTGGCGAGGGTGTAATTACCTTTATTGCCTACTATGCTAATCCCTAGATGAGATCCATCTTTCTGGAGCATTCCCTGCGGACGTTGATGAAGACTTTTCTTAGGACTAGATCTCTTGTTGGAACTGCCGGATCCTGGCCATTTTGTTGTTGCTAGAGAGAAGTTGTTGCTGGTAGGCTGCGATGTGAGTGATGTTCTGCTCATGCTTCTTCTTTGCCGGATCTAAGCTTGTGGCCATCTTTTTTCTGTTTTGCTCAATGCTTGGTAGTAGAGTGCTGATACTTGGCATGATAACATTGGGATGAATGATTGCTTCTGAGCCAAATGCCGAAGAGAAATGAGTCTCACCAGTTGTTTATCTTTTGGTGGTGTGATATGCCCATAGACATCCGGGGAGTTCGTCTGGCCATTTTCCCTTTTTGTCGGTGAGGGATTTCTTGAGGCAGTCGAGGATTGTCTTATTGGATGCTTCGTCTCGCCTATTACCTTGAGGATATCTCAGCGTGGACATGTGATGCTTGATGCCATACTTTTGGAAGAACTTTGTCAAATCTTTACCCATGAATTACGGGTCGTTGTCTGTGACGATGGATTGAGGAATGCCAAATCGACAAATGATGTTCCTCTATATGAAGCATTATATGTCCGTCTGAGTCATGGTTGTCATGGGCTTTGCTTTTACCAATTTAGTGAAGTAATCGATTGCCACGATCATCATGCCTATGCCCCCAGTAGCAGGCGGCATTGGCCTTACCAAGTCGATTGCCCACTGCATGAATGACTAATGACTCGTCTGAGGGTGTAGTTCAATGACAGGCAGTGCTGGTACCGGCTTATAGCATTGGCAACGGTCACACTTTTGCACTAACTCCTTAGTGTCTTGATGCATTGTAGGCCAGTAGTAGCCTATGTTAAGAGCTTTCCGCTCCTCCGGTGTGATTTCCTCAAACGCCTTCGTGGATTGAGCTTAAAACCTTTAGGTCGTCGGGAGGCGCTAGGCAGCCAAGATATGGTCCGGTGTAAGATCTTCAGACGAGAATGTCGTTCCACATGTAGTAGCGTGCTACCTTTATTTAGAGCTTTTTAGACTCCAACCTTTCCGTGGGGAGTGTGCCATTGACCAAGTAGTCTATAATAGAACTTTCCTAGTTGAGAGTTATACTAACATGTGACACTTCGGCTGCTGGCTTCACCTTTATGCTTGGCTTGTCTAGATACTCCACCGGAATAGAGCGTTTGAGTTAGTGGTCAAGGGCTGAGCCTAGGCTGGCTAGCGCGTCCACGTGGGCGTTGTCTGCTTGTAGAACTTGAGTCAAAGTGTAAGTCTGAAATGCCTCAAGTTGCTTGCGTACCTTCTCTAGGTATTGCGCCATCCTTGGATGTTTTGCAGTGTACTCCCCAATAGTCTAGCTCGTGATTAGTTAGGAATTAGAATGAATTGCGAGCTTTTTCACCGCCAAGTCTTTTGCCATTCGGAGGCCTGGTAGTAGGGCCTTGTACTTCGCTTTGTTGTTGGATGCCTTGAAGCCTAAAGTGATCGTCTGCTCGAGCATCGAACCATCTGGGGTGATAAGGACCATGCCTGCTCCTAAGCCTTTGTAGTTGGATGTGCCGTCGACATGCAAATACCAGAAGTCTTCATCGGGTGGAGCAAGCATGACGAAGGCGTGTTTGGCTACCTCTAGGGAGTCATTGGGCCGCTCTATTGCGTCGCCTAGGCTAGGCGTGAATTCGCTATGTAGTCTGCCAAGGCTTGAGCCTTTATCGCTATGTGGGGTTAGAAAACTAAACCGTATTGGCCAAGTTCCAACGCCAATGTCACCACTCGTTAAGAAGCGTCAGGACCATGTAGGATTGATCACAAAGGATACTGAGACATGATGATGACTGTATGAGTTTGAAAGTATGGTCTGAGCTTCCAAGCCGTAACAACTAGCAGCAAAATTAATTTTTTAATCTTCAGGTATCTAGTTTCCTCATCGAGAAGAGCTTTAAAAATGTAGAATAACGGCAGCTAGGCCCCCAGCTCTTCTCGTATGAGGGAAAAAATAGATGTATAAATTCTCCGCTGCTTTCGGCTTGGATAGTAAGGGAGGTGATGTAAGTTAGGTCTTGGAAAATGTTTTCGCACTTATCATCCCATTTGTCTCGTTATGCCCTCTTGATGGCCTTGAAAAAGGGTTTGTATCAATCGGTGGACTGTGAGAGAAAGTGGTTGAGGGCAGCTGCTCATTCGTTAAGCTTTGGATCTCCTTGAAGGTATTTGGAGATTTCATCTCTAGGATCGCTTGATTTGCTTGGGATTTGCTTCGATTCCTTGTTAGGTTACTAGGTACCCTAAGAATTTGCCTAAAGATACTCCAAATGTGCATTTGGCGGGATTAAGTTTCATCTTGTACTTTCTAAGGATGTCGAAAGTTTCCGCCAAGTTACCGATGTGATCTGATCGTTGTTTTCCCTTCACCATGATGTTGTCGACATAGACTTCCATGGTTACTCCAATTTGTTTCTTAAACATCATGTTTATTAACCTTTGGTAAGTGGCTCCCACGTTCTTAAGGACAAAGGGCATGACCTTGTAGCAGTAGGTGCCTCGCTCGATCACAAACACGATTTTCTCCTTGTCGGGCTTGTACATGGTTATTTGGTTGTAGTCAAAGTATGAGTCTAGGAAACTCAGCAGCTGGTTCCCAGAAGTTGAATATACTAATAGATCGATTCAGGGAAGTGGATAAAGATCCTTTGGGCATGCTTTGTTGAAGACGGTGTAGTCCACGTAAACCTTCCATTTGCCCTTCTCTTTCTTTTTTACTAGCACAACATTGGCCAACCATACTGAGTGTGCTACCTCTTCTATGAATCTAGCCTCCAGTAACATGTCAATTTCTTCTTTGATGATCGTTACTCATTCAGGTGCAAAATGCCTTTTTTTTGGATCACCGGTTTGGCAATGGGGTCGACGTACAGCTTGTGGCAAGCTATCTTAGGGTCGATGCCGAGCATGTCGGAAGGTGACCACATGAAGATGTCACGGTTTTCCCTAAGGAAAGCCGTAAGTTCTTCATTTTCTTTTGAACTCAGACGTAAGCCGATACTAGCAGTCTTTTCTAGCTGTTAGGGATCAAGAATGATGTGTCTTTTCTAGCTGTTAGGGATCAAGAATGATGTGTTCAACGTCTTCTTCGGGTTTCCATCCTATCTCGTTTGCTGGGGCGTTGTTTTGGACACCATATTCTTGATTCGCTTGCTGTAATTATTATTTGGTAGCTTCATTGTCCCTTTGGACCTCGGTAGCCTTTACGGGGATAAATGTCTTCTTCTTTGATTCCTTCAATACATGCACAGTGCATCGTCGAGATGCGACCTGGTCAGAATTGATTTCTTCGACTCTTCCACCTGGGATGCGGAATCAGATTTTTTTATACTTGACGGAAGTGATGGCATCCAGTTTTATTAGCCAAGGTTTCCCTAGAATCCCATTGTAGGAAGACGAGTTGCTTACTATTGTGTTAAGACAACTAGGGGTGTTTTCACGTTAAATATGATGTGGTTGATAACAGTCGAGGTGTGTCCATTGAATCTGGTGATTACCTCCGCTCGGCGTATGATTGTGCTTTCCAAACCCATCTTCTAAATTACTAAAAGCTGAATAGGTTGACTGCATTTCCATTGTGCACCATCATTCAATCGAGTATAACATGGGCAAGTTGGACGGATATTACTAGTGCGTCGACATTCTATTCAATTCAGCCATTGATGGGTCTAGGTTGGGTGTCAATTGCTTAGACTTGCGAGACTAGTATAGCCTATTGGATCTTCTTCTTCTTTGAATTGTTGGTAGCCCCCAAATGCTCAGATTCAACAAAGATGCCATTGATCCTAATCATCTTCTTGGGCGGTTCTTCGTCGGCATCTACGTTTCTTTTATGTTGCGCAGCCGGCCCCAAGTATTTGTCAACTTTTCCTTCTTTCATGAGCTTCTCTAGGTAGTTCTTCCAAGTATAGTAGTAGTCGGTTGTGTGACCGAGACCTCGGTGGAACGCGCAGTGCTTAGTGTGATCCAACTTGGAAGTATCTCCCTTTGATTGTTTTGGAAGCTTGAACCATGGCTTGTTCTTGATGTTGCGAAGGATTTGGTGGATCGGGATTGAGAACTTAAAGTAGTTCTTGGTCGTTAAGCCTTCTTTGGTGTTGGGTCGGTCCCTACGCTTGGCCTCCTACCTGCTTTTGTTGTATTGCTTATCGTATTCTTTCTCTTGGACCACTACCGATTCTTTTTTAGGTTGTTCGGGTGCCTTGTTTGCTCGTCAAGCCTCGTCCTAGAAAGCATGCTTTTCTGCCAGAGTGAAAGAGTCTGCCAAAGTTAGATCATCTTTTATGATCAATTCCCCAAATATCGAGTGGTCTGCTAGGAGTCTTTTGGAAGGCTGCACTTGCTATCCAGTCGTCACATCCGACTATCTTGATTTTCTCTGCTTTGAACCTCTTTACGTAGTCCCGGAATGACTCCTTTGGGTTCTTCTTCACGTTGAACAAGTGGTTAAACTTCTTCTTGGTCGAGCGGTAAGATGAATATTCTTTGGTGAAAACCAAGGTAAAATCATCAAAACGTCGGATGGATCGTGGCGGTAGGGTGTGGAACCAATCTTACGCCTCACCTTGTAAAGTGGTGGTAAATATCTTGCACATAAGAGCATCATTGTTCCGATAAAGGACAATCGCACTTCAGTAGTGCTTCAAATGTCTCTCCCGATCTTCGTCTCATTTGAAAGATGTGAAATGTGGCATGCTAAACTTACGTGGAGGCTCTGCCTGCTCGATCTCGTCTGTGAATGGTGACCTGCTCATGTTGATCATGTCTCGTTGTAGCACTTCATCGACAACTTCGTTGCGTTAGAAATCATGCATTCGCTCGTTTAAGAGCCTCTCTACCTTTTCCTAAATCTACCTTTGCTGGGGTAGTGGAGCTTTTGGCTGCCTCCAATCTTAACCTGCTAGTCTAGGCTGCTATTCTACGTGCTCAGAATGTCTATGTCGCAGCTGCGGTGCATGTGGTTCGTTCTTTGCAAAAGAGAATTCTTCTCAGGCTGCTGGTTGAACTTGAGTCTGACTGAGTGACTGCTTCTCTTCGTTCTTCGTGATGCCTACTCCAATGTGAGGTGGATGATGCTCATTGTGGGCCTAGCCGTGAATGAATACTTCACTTGGAAGGTTGCTCATGTTAACTATAGGAGTGTGGCCCCAACATTGAATGTATGCTCGTCGGTGGACCTAGTCAAGAATGCACGCTCCTCTGCGCACTAAGACAGGAGTATACGCTATCTCGGGGGCTTAGTCGGGGGTGTACATTGCCCGAACGCTCTATTCTTGGCTAGTCGAATGGCTGCTTGTCGAGATGTTGCTGGAGAGGTTCTTCGTCTGCCCATGTCTTACTTCGGAACACCTCGTCTGGGGCACATTGCATCTCGGTGTGCTACAAGAGCTGATTCACCAAGGTCGTCTGCTGTGTGAGGGCGCTCGTCAATTCTATGACTTGTCGAGATAAGTCTTGTTCTCCATTTAGGTTGGAATAGTTGGAAGGAGTGCGTCTCCTTGAGCAGTGGAAGTGTGGTAGACTCTGGGGGTGAGATTTGAGTTAAGAAATGTCAAATTCGTGGAGAAATATGGTGAAAATGCCCCCGTTAATCGTCGGTCCAGAAATCTGAAGCCGGGATTGTTGAACCAGTCTTGAACCGGTGGGAACTGCTTGAAAGGCCATGGGAGTGGGAATTGCTTGAAATTTTTGGATGCAAATTTCCACCTTCTTCTTCTTGGATGAAAATGCACCTACAAAACAATTAACACCTTAGGTCAAAGCAAAAGGCCTTATGCACCCACGATGAATGGGGGCGGATTTGGCCAAAGAACATCCGATGCCAAAGTTAGAATTTGAGAGAAAGGTGTTTAGAGAATTTGGAGAATTTTTGCAAGAGAGTTGGAATTAGGTTTTTGGGAGAAATGGGAGCTATTTATAGGGGTATGGCCGACCCCTATATGGAGAAAAGGGGTCCGGCCACTTATGGTGGTTTTTGGGTGTAATTGCAAGATATTATGTCAAAATAATATCTTGCAATCAATTACGAAATTAATTAGGAAATTAATCAATTAATTTAGGAAATTAATCCTATTTTGAATGAATAATTAAAGGTTACCTTGTGGGGAGGATTTGATGAGGATGGATGAAATAGATTTTGAATAAATATCTATTTTGATCACTTTTGACCTTGATTGAGTCGTGATTGTCCGTTGCTTGCGTGTAGGAGTTCCAGTGTACCTCGAGTTTAATTTTGTCTTTTTACCCAAGAATCCACGTGTCGTCTCCATATTTTTCTCGATTTTTTTTTGCTCCACATTATCATTTGTCAAAAAAAAAAAAGTAAATTCTTTTAGGTGCTTTCTATATTTTCACCTAGCATAAATGTTCTTGCTATTAACAAAAATGCAATGTTAATTCTCTATTTTACCCAAACTTAAGGGCAAACTAAAAACTACCCACATCTTGAAATTAGTTTTTCATTTTTCATACAGTTAAAATATGTTCACTCTTTGAATCATCGAGTGATTCTCAATGTTTTCTTACTCATCGTAATATGATAGTAAGAGAACATTGAATTTTAATGAGTAAAATTAAAATTGCATATTCCTAGCTACGTACCACAATATCTAATTAAGACACTGTTGATCTGTACTTGTCGATAGCTAGCAGGACACTAAGGGGGCAAGAAGAACAAAGCTTAATGCATTAGGGGTCAATGAGGATATAAGATCCCAACAACCTCGTAATGATGGTGTTTGGATACGACGATCTAGAGGAGCTAGAAATGGAATATACACAACCCAGGTTAGAGATATAAAATCTAAGGTAAATATCTTTATTCTTCATGGAATATAGACTTATGGTTGCAGCGCATTTCAGCTGCTAGCAAGGGCATGGCCTACTATTTTATCATATTAATTTGTAGTCTTTCTTCAACTTTACACCTGTTGGTATCTAAAAGTTCTAGGCTTGGAGGGCAGCTTGGAGTTTCAATTTGCCTTGCTGCCACTTCATATAATATTATACCTAATTCTCCAAAAATGGCGACAATTTGCTGACATGATATGCTATTCACACATCTTTTTTAAATTTTCAACCGTCAAATTAAATGAATTGAAGAAGATCAAAAGAAAAAAATAAACAAGGAGTGTATAAAAAGTAAAAAAGAATGTGCCCCTTTGCTGACCTAAATGTGAATCCATATAAATATTATTAGTTCTTTAAGTTCAACCTAATCTTGTGGCCAAAAGAAGGTTCAACCAAGATAAATTAATGATTACATAATCCAAATTACTCAAGGCTGGTTAATGAAAATCTAATCTCAATTTGACTAATTATAAACCTTAATCTAATTATATAGAAACACTTTCTACATAGTTTAGAAACGAAATGCATTGGATGTTCCTGTAAAGTTAGATTTTTCTGTACAAATTATGATGACAATAAAAAATCTATAGTATTAGAATTACTCTCATGACACTCACATTTCTGGTTCAAGAACGTGCTTGAATAGCTTATAATTTGATATGTGAATAGCTAATAACTTTTATGTTCAAAATTATGCTATTTCATGACATGGCACGCCAGATATTGTCTTTCGACAACGTGTTGTGCTTAAATGAAATTATTCTACCAGATCAATAGATCGAACGAACAATATAATTGCCATTTAAAGTCATAAGTATTGTTAAGGATTAGTCCTAGACAGTAATAGTATAAAGTTCTGAAATTGACTATAATACTTACATATATTTAATACAATCTTTAGTTAATGATCAGATATAATACATGTGAATATATGTATATAATGCAATCATTATCTGACAGTTGAGATGACAATTGTATTAAACATATGTGTATATATATTGTAACCAAATCCCAATATTCTAACAACATTGACATATAAACTTTGTGGATTATACCGTTTAGTTACATATAAAAAAGACTTAAGTTTAAAAAATAATCTAGAATGTATACAAATATATAAATATGGAGACATATTTGTGACTCCATTTTTTTTACATAACTGTTGACACACATTTTTGTGGCCCAATCCGTAATGTAGTTTAATGATTCAATCAACCTATCTTTTAAAACAGCATTCATAGACCATCCCTACAAAAAAATTAGATAAATCTAAAACCATTAAGATATTCATTTGTGGTGAAGAAAATGGACATTGACAGTTCTGCAAAAAAAAATCATAAACCCTTAATCTAATGGTCATATAGTTTCAGATTTGGGTGATTTTTGGTAGACCTGATATTTGAAGGAAGACTTAAAGATAATCTGTTCAGATCATTGAAATACATTACAGACAAAAAAGTGTGACAAAATATGTGTAAAAAAAATGATATCACGGATCTATCCCTTGTAAAAACTGTACATTTTTTTTTTATGTTATCTTGTATTTTGTGAAAGAACAGATATTGTAAATATTGAGTTTATAAGTCGTCAAAGAATTTCAATAACTAGCTGTGTTAAGAGAATTATAAGTGTATTATATATATATATATATTATGTAACTGGATAATCAAGCTAGGTTAGCTATACGTGTTGTCACCATGTCATGTTGCATTTCAAGGCTCTCGATGACAACCCGTACGTACCATGCAGACAGTAATACACAAACTCATAAAACTAGCTACTTTGGAATACATGGTCCCGGTACAAAGTTCAGAGACCTTCCTTGCTAAACCATACAATGACCATCTCTGTCTTTGGAGCATAAAATCCCGAGCAATTTAGATACAGGTTCCCCCCACCGTACCACTCTCTCTGCTTCGCAGTCGGGGTTAGCAGCAAAGAATGCCGACAACGATCGACGAGCCCCATACCATACAGCTTTGAAACTTCAACGTTATAAGTTGATCATTTTTAGGACCAGTTCATGATCTGCAGCTCTCTCGATATGTATCATTCAATTTCTGGACAGCTCTCCTTCATGACTATATGGAGTTAATTAAGTAATTAACTTCCGGGGAAGTAAAGTTGTTTTCATAGGAACTTGCTTTCCCTTCGCATGTCCCAATCCTCACGGAGGGAACTGTCTATTAGTTGATGAGAGGCACTTTTCCAATTTCCATGGATATTAAGATTATTTTGGTAAGATTATTGAATTATGTATTGAATAAGAAACTTATTCAATTTCCATGGATAAATGATTAACATTACCCTCGAATCCAGCCTACGTAGTACTACACAACATGCTCAAAGTATTTAAGAATATCATGTCTCATGGAAGCTCATACCAATCAGCTATATTTCGAGTCTTGTTTTCATTTGTTTATATGTATGTTAGGGTTCAAGCATTTACCTTCATATTGATAACAGTCTTCGAATTATGCAGAAAATCAAAGCGTTGCAGGAAAGGAGCTTTAAGCAGTAGAGAGAAAACAGAGCAATGAAATGATTCATACAATTATATATCAAAGTAATGCACGCACATGAGTAACCAAAGTTAAATGAACATGATATAATGGATTAGAAAAACCTAGAAAATACGGTTGAGGCAAGTGTTGGACACTTTATCCTTAATACAAGTTTATGCCCAACTACAGTGCTCATGGTTGATTAGCGCGTGTCTTCCAAGATACAACGACCATGTCCTTGTAATAGTAGCACTCCAAATCACAAGGCTCCATGAACCACGATTGTTTTGAAAACTCTCTCATATAGACTCAATAGGACTCTAATATTTAGTGCACTCTATGTATGATTATGTAAAGAATGAAAGTTCTTTTGTGATTATAGGGGGCTTCCCTATTTATAGAATGTGAGATAACTCTTTGGAAAGTATGTGACTATTAATAAAGAGTCAAAAGTTGCAACACTTCATTTAAGTAGACATATCTTTCTACCAAAAAACTCCACTTCTATTTTTCATTCAATTAATAAACTTAATATAATAATATTATTATTAAATTTTCCAACATTCTATTGATGAACTTGAATGAATACAGAATACATCATTGGTTTGTTATATAGAGCTCCAGTGGCTTAGTTCCTTTGACCAAAATACCAGACTTCTAACCTCTCTAACAAACTTCTAACGGACTTTTAACAACTATTGCTGACATGGCACTCCAATGATGATGTGGCTAAGTTAACTTTATTCAACATCCCCCCTCAATCTCAATTGGAGTTCTCTAGTTTGAGATTGTAGCAGTGTCTAACAAATGAAGGACTGTGTAATCCATTTGTCAAAATGTCTGCAGTCTGATCTTTAGTTGGAATGTATGACACCTCCAAATCTTCTTGTTGAACATGTTCTCTCACAAACTGGTGATATGGATCAAGATGTTTTATTCTTGAATGAAAAATTGGATTTGCACTTAGTGCAATTGCTAACATATTGTCACAATGAATGCTGGGTGGATTAGACAAAAAGTACACCCAAATCTTTCAAAACGTTCCTCACCCAAGCTATATCTGTAGCAGTGTGTGCTAATACTTTGTATTCAGCCTCAGTGGAGCTTCTAGACACTGAGTTTTACTTCTTAGATTGCCATGAGATAGGATTGTTTCCCAGAAAACCACATAGCCAGTGACTGATCTTCTTGTGTTTAAATGAGTTGCCCAATCAGAGTCTGAAAAATCATTTAATTGAGGTAATGTGTTTGCAGAATATAACACTCCAGTGTTCATTGGCTCTTGTAGATACCTAAGGATTCTTTTGACAGCTCCAAAATGAAATTCAGTTGGTGAAGACATGAACTGATACACTGTATTTACTGCCTAGGCAATATTTGGCCTAATAAAAGTCAAATATTGTAAAGAACCTACTATACTTATGTACAAAGCAGTTAACAAGTTGCCTTCTGAACGTAGCATTTGATAGTGAGGTTTCAAGGAGTAGTTGTTGGCTTACATGTCTCTATACCAGCTTTATGTATCAAAGCCTTGATATATTTAGACTAGTTTACAAAAATATCCCCATTTTCCTTGTAATTGATCTGTAAACCCAAAAACTATGTGAGCTATCCGATGTCTTTTAAGTCAAATACCTCATACAATTCTTTTATAACTCTTTGTAGCTTCACAACATACGGACCAATTAAAATAATGTCATCAACATATAATAACAAGATGATCATATATGGTCTACCTTTCTTGACAAACTAGCTAGAATGTGAAGTTGAAGCACAGAACCCTAATGCTCCTAAGTAACTTTTAAATTTCAAATTCTAAGCTCTTGGAGTTTGTTTCAATCAATACAGTGATTTTACTAGCTTGCAGACATGTGTAGGATGAGATGCATTGACAAAGCCCTAAGGTTGCTTCATGTATACCTCCTCTTGCAAATCTCCATGAAGAAAAGTATTTTTAATAACCAACTATCTAAGATTTCAGTGATTTATGGTAGCTAAAGAAAGAAGAATGAAATAAAAATAAAAAAATTAATGAAAATGACTTGAAAACTTTGAGTTTTAACCAAAATGACAAAAATTGTTGTAAGTGAATACTAACAGAAGTGATTTTTTAAAGTAAAAATGTCAATAACATTAAAAGTGAATAATACCAAGAGTGTTTCGTTAAGACTCCCAATAAAAAAAGAAGAATACAAGCAACATTCTCCACTTGCCTTCTCCTCTTGTCTTTCCCACTCAATGGATGCCATGTGGATTTATCAAACACAATTGAGATTTAATTTAGA
Organism: Malus sylvestris; assembly: GCF_916048215.2. Taxonomy (NCBI): domain Eukaryota; kingdom Viridiplantae; phylum Streptophyta; class Magnoliopsida; order Rosales; family Rosaceae; genus Malus; species Malus sylvestris. The sequence goes on from NC_062267.1 coordinate 12,789,956, forward strand.
TGTAAAATAAGTCTACATGACATCAATTGAGTGAGAGAATAGAGGAAGGCAAGTGGAAAAGGTAGCTAACATTCCTCACAAAAAAAATATTAAAAAAAAAAAGGCTCACACTATAGCAATAGTATTATATAAATATCCCTCTATATAAAAAGCAAATTCACTCAAACCATTGTAGAGAAGAGATTGAATATATTTAAATATTCAAAATTGAGATTTAGAATTTGCACCAAAAAATATATGAAATTTAAAAATAAAAAAAAATATTTGGGATTAGGATCGAGGGACACTTATTTTTTGACGAATATTTATAGGACTCATTTTGTAACTTTTTTCAAATATTTGAACCCTTGATCTTTTAAGTATTCCTTAAAAAATCATGTCTATAAAAAATCACCCAATTCTAAATCATGTGACTACTTGATTAAATGATAATTATGATAGTCATTTTAGTGTTTCTTTGCAAAACCGTATTCGTCCATTTTCTTTACTATAAATGGATTTGTTTAACTTTTTTGCGACGATCTATGGAATGATGAATTGAAATATGTGTGTAAAGAACATGAGTGTCCTCACATCCTAACACTTTTATTTGTTTTGCTTATTTGCATCAAAGAGGAAAATAGGTATAAGAAACGGTTTGCAGGCCTAAATGTGACCAGAAAAGTAATTAGAAATATTTACTAAGCACCCGAAGTGTCATAATCCAAAATCACAAAATACTAACGTATCGTACGTATGCAAACTATTTTTGAAAAACTCTTTCGGTTTTGAAAGAAGGTTTATTAACTTTGTAAATGACATTATGCAATTTTTTCAAATGAAGTAAACAAGGAAATAGTATCCAACCACTTTTATGGTGTGTTAATAGCAATTGTTTTTCTTTTTTTAACAAATAATATTATCTATACTAAGGGGGAGGGAGAGTTTAACTTCAAAATGGACAAGCAATAATATGTTTCAAATTCGCCTTTAACGAGAATCGAACCTAAAACCTGTTACTGATAAATAAAAAAGAAAATCATTAGATTATAATACTAAGTGATAATAATAATTGTATTTTGATTTCTTATAAATAGCATTGGGAACTTTAACGAAAAACACCCGGTACTGTTCACTTTAACAAAAAACCACATTTTTACACTAAAAAGTCAATCCTGATACTATTCACTTTACCCTTTATTTTGTCCTTATCATTAAAACTCAAAGTTTTCAAACACTTTTCATTAGTTTTCCTTTTAGAATTTGCTTTGAAGAATTCGTTATTATTTTTTATTTTTTATTAATTCAATTTTCATGCATGATGATGGAGTGATGATGGAGTTGTGATGGAGCAAATGTACTTGGGGAAATTATCTTTTTGCCTTAATTAGTTTTTGGGGAAGATGAAGAATGGTACGACGCGTCGTAGATGCCCACGGTCAAGTTTGCGTCATGGGGGTTAGTAGTTCGGATCCAGCCGGCAATGCTGATGCCACGTGACCTACACTTACCGTCAACCTGGCACTCACGTGGCACTTGGATTGTAAAATCTCCTCGTCCAATAGAATCTAAGGAAAACTAATGAAAAGGGCTTGAAAACTTTGAGTTTTAATGATAAGGACAAAATAAAGGGTAAAGTGAATAGTAACATGATTGACTTTTTAGTGTAAAAATGTGGTTTTTTGTTAAAGTGAATAGTACCGGGTGCTTTTCATTAAAGTTCCCATAGAATCTACATATGCAAACGTTGGCCATCACGAAAAGACTAAAACCACCCTGACACCTTTGGGACGCACTAAGATGATAGCGATGCTACATAAATAACATTAATGATTGAAGTGACCTTCAATGTCAAGCAATTGTAAAATAAAGTAACAGAATGTTTATTAAACTTTTTTATAAAAGTGGTTTTGAGAAGAAAAAAAGTAGTATTATAGTGTTTAGTAAACTTTTATGTAAAACAGTTGTAACCGTATGAAATGACAAAAAATGATATAATACTAGATGTGTCATTAATTTAATTTTCTTAACAAATAAAGGTGAATTACTAAATATACTTTATTTAAAAAAAAATTTATTTATAAACTTTATCTTAAATATTAATTAGTATGACAAACTACTTCAATTGAAATATTTTAGACTGAATAGCTATGATTCATTAGTACAAAATTGTTAATGTACTTGAAAGTCCAATTAGATGCATTCATCAAACTTGCCGCTATTTTATTTCTTAATGATTCTATCTCATGTGATCCTTCAACTTGATAATTTTGGTATTCTTCATCATCATCATTACTACTATCGCTCTTTTCACAAAAGTCCTGAGGTCATCAAAATGACGATCATGTTCAGAATACCTCCGTATGTAGTTATGAAGAGCCATTGTAGCAATGACAACCTTCACTTGCTTTAAAATTACCCATCTTTTCTTCCATACCCCAAACGTTCGTTCAATGATGCTCCTAAGAGAAGAATGCTTGTGGTTAAATACCTCTTAATGACCCGTTGGTTCGGCACCTCTACAAAAATCCAGGAGATGATATCTTTCACCTTTATATGGTCCTAAATAACCTCTCATTTGTGGGTACCCCGCATCTACTAAGTAATATTTTCCTGACAATTGAAAATTTTGTTTTGTATTGTAATAATTATACAAAGCAAGTATGTAAAATGTTATTATAAGTATGAAGATTACCATTTGGAGGCTTAGAAAAGTTTAAATTTGGGTTCCATAGCATGGATAGAAAAAACCTTGTATCATGTGCAGTCATTCCCATCCGGCACAAACAAATGTGAATTGCATGTCAAAATTACATGTAGCCATAACATTTTGAGTCGGCATTCCTTTCCTACCAATGTATGGAACTTGATCCAACGTTTAACAAGAAATCATAATTTAACATTCAACATATAATCCAACATTCAATAAACACAAAATACAAGCAACATTCAACACATAATCTTAATGCAAAGTACAAACCGCACATAGTTCTAATTCATAGTTTTAGCTCCTTATTGTTGTTTGTTGAACATAAATTTCAACCAAGTCAGCCGAACTTCAGGATCTTTTATCATGGCAAACATCTCGCTTATCTGCACTACAAAATAAACATGTAGCAAACAACCATAACTCGCTAGGTGGCTCACAATTAGGCAATTGTGCAACAACCATTATCACTTCTGGAATACTACTGCCAATATGCAGCTGCATCATCAATGAGTTTGCAGAACTCCTACTTCCATAAGCTTCAACAGGACGGCCAATTTTACCACAAAGTTTTGCAGCACCTCCAATTTTTTTCCCTTTCTTATCAACCTTCTTTTGCAATTCTCCTTAGTTAGCCGCTCTTTTTTTCCCTTCCTACTAGCTTGCCTTAGATCCTGAATAGTCTCATTTTCTTCCTCATTATCTGAATCAATTTGTCCCATAGATTCCTCTTGTCTCTGATGGTAGTACTCCATATGAAGGTGCCTAGGCATGTTCACCAGTAGCAACTGTGTTCGAGAACATCATATCTAACTTGTCCTCCATCTCAGGACTAAGGCCCTTTTTCGCAATCTTTCATATTCTTTGTTTATCTACAAGTAAGAAAGAATATGGTTAATACATATTGCTTGATATCATAATACATAGTAAAAGATAATTACACAAACCTGAATTTTATTATTCCACCACTCCTTAGAGGCATCAACGGTACCCTTGCTCGAATTCCACCCTAGGTTAGTTTCTTTACCAACTAGCTCTTTCCGCAACTTCCACTCATTTTTAAGTGCATCCCACTTATTTTTCAATTACACTCTTTCATAATCATGCCTTGTCTCTGCCTTGAAGTTAACTCTAATATTTGCATATCCTTCTTTGTTAAAGTGAGTGCCCAGACGATGTCCGGCCTCAACCTCCTTGATGCATATATCACAAAATATAGATATATTGTGGGCATTCCATGTAGCTGAAGGATTTGACGAAGATGCCCCCTTCTTTGCCATCGATACCAACCAGTGATTTGTATCTATACATACATGCATTCCATGTAGTTGAAGGATTTGACGAAGATGCCCCCTTCTTTGCCATCGATACCAACTAGTGATTTGTATACATACATACATACATATATATATATATATTAAAACAAGAACAAATGATATTGTAATATAACCAATAAATAACTAATCAAACTTTCTAATTTCTTTATTATTACCATTGTAAAAATTTGATGGAAATGAAATTTGAAATCAAACTATTTTGCTAAGAAAAGACACCATCACTTGGAGAAATATCAGCAAACTCCAAAGTGGCTTAAATTGCAATCTTATGACTACAAAATACTTAATTTATTGGTGTGGTCATGGCAGGGAAAAAATAAGATCACAGCCTAAAGTTGGCCAGATAGCACCATAAGTTATTTCCTTTTGAGAAAGTTAAATTTTTAATATATTAGGCAACAATACGCCTAGCATCACAAACAACGTGGCTTTGCTTGACTCTTAGATCCAACATTTGAGGACCTCTCAAAGGCATCTCCTTGACTCTTGGATCCAACACTTGAGGACCCTCTCGAATAAGAGATTTGTATTGGGGAATAATTTTCTAGCCAACAGTGGCATTGCTTTGGCCATCTCAATTTTGCAATACTAAGTATTTTGGTGAATCAGATATAACCTTTAAATAGTTATGGGCTTACCCTTGAGGTTCCTATTACATGTATTTGTAGAAGGGGTGTGATATCCACACACCCCATTTTACTTCTCACACACCCTTCTAATTTTCGGCCGTCGGATGGGATGAATTGAAGAAGATCAGCGGACAGAAATTAATAAGGGTGTGTGGGAAGTAATTTGGGGTGTGTGGATAGCACACCCCTTTGTAGAATTGAAGGATGGGTAGGCTTATGGACTGTTTGCTTTTATTTGTTTTTATTTTTTATTTTTTACATAACTTATGAGCATTTGGTATTGGAGAAAGTTTGGCTGCTGAAAAAATCAGCAGTAGCTCCTGCTGCTAGCGAATAACGGGTGAACACGTGTCCAAGTTGTGATTAAAAAATCAATTACTTGGACACATATTCACCCATGATTCGCTAGCAGCAGAATCTGCTGTTAATTTTTCAACAACCAAGCTCCGTTCTTTGGTATTTATGATTAATATTTAAATTGTAGATATAAACCTGAAGGTTAATGTGATTCGTGGGCTATATTCTCAGATTGCTAATAAGGAGACTTTGACTGGGCTAGTATTAACTACCTAAAACCAAGTACCAACCAAGCTCTAAAAGCTCTGGAGCTTTATCCGTTCAAAATTGAAATATTCCAGGTAACATTTGATGCAATACACATGGAGTAATTCAGAAGCAGAGTTCACGTCACAACATTTACTAATTCAGAATCAGAGCTTTATCCTTTCGTGATCATGATTCATACAGTTACTAATTATATATAACCTTCTTCTCACAACATTTTTCTACAAAAGGAAACGAACTGTTGCTGCACTTAAGGGGAGGTTCAAGGGCACGTCTTTTCACTACAGAATATATACCTAAACCCTAAGATAAATCAGAAGCAGAGTTCACAGACTAATTCTGTGAAATCTCATTCCTGGATTTCACTATTTAAAATTACGTATTTTATATTACGATGTATCTTTTTTTTGGAAGCACATCGATCGTATAATGTTGAAAAAGGGAAGCCACGTGAGTGGCTGAAAAAAAAAATAGAAACTGCCGAGTGGCAGTAAAAGAAAAGGGGGAGAAGAGAAGAGTTGGAAGAAGGAGGAACAGGAGGAACAAGGAGGGAGGGGGACGAATCAGAAGAGGAGAGAGGTGAGGGTGACCAATGAAAAAGCAAAGAAATGAAAGAAAGGAGAGAGGTGCAGGGCACCCATCCTCGGCGACCCGTGCACCTAGTTTCGACCCGGATGGATTTCTGGCCAACTTCCATAATTTTTCAGGCGATTTTTGTCCAGTTTTCACTTGACATCAACATGGTGTCATCCCAGCTTCCATTCCTACCTAAGTTTGGTGGTCATTGGTCGTGATGTCACAATGAAAGTTCATGTCGGGCCGAGGGCACCACTGCGGTGAATGCATCATTCCTGAAACGATTTGGTGCAATTGTTATCACCAAAATACTTCCCTTGAACCCAAGAACCATGCCCGGTCAATTGTTCAGACGTTGGGGTTCGATTTGGTGGCAATTCAAAGAACACCCTTTATAGGGTTTCCGACGGGTTTTAACGAAATTGGAGCTCTTCCCGGCCAAATTGGCCTTAGTCACATGTATGAAAGTTGCTCCCTCACTGAGATATACTTGTCTGTAAAATTTGGTAAATTTTAGAAATAGTTGAAATTTTCCAGCGAGTTGGGGCAGCGTGTGGCCAATGGGCCGACAATGTCATTCTAAGTCCAATTAAATGCCCTAAATCCATAATTGATATCCGTATGAAGTGGTTTGATTGTTTGAACTTAGTTTCATTATGATACATCACTTGATCAAAATTTGAATTGACGATCCGACGTACGTCACCAAACTTTAATGCATTATAGAACATAATATTTGAGGATAGCTAAAACTGATGGATCAGGAATCCGACGTACGGATCTTCCTGAATTGGATTTCTAAGTTAGTAAATTTAATTGTTAACCACCACCTAATTCTAGTAATTGGCGAAGATCTGATCGTTGGATCGCGATGAGATTTTAGTATGTTGTTCTCTGAGCATAATGTGGACTTTAGGAAGTTACAGATCTAGATTATGATGTGCGGATCTTCCTGATTAAATTGCTAGGGTGTGGACCCCATCGTTGATTTTTGGTTAACATGTCTTGAACCATTTGAAATACTAGACTTAGTGAAGCTTTGCAGATTTGACTCTGTGAGTGACTTAATATATGTGATATGGTGATTACCCGATTCCTTATATTAATATCCTTTAGGGATATGAAATGGTTTTATAAATGTGATTTCTATTGAAATATGAATTTTATATATTTAGCCATAAACCTATGCTAATTAAATATGATTTGGCTTGTGTTGTCACAGCCCGTCTCAAATAATTAATTTTCGATGACGTGAAATGACAATTTTACCCTTGGACGTTAAAGTGTATTGTGTGATTTAAGTTGATTTGGACCCATTTATTATTTTCCCTAAGTTTTTGGACCCAATTGGAAGTAAGGGAATGGTTGGTTTTGATTGGTGGCTTTTGGACCACACACATACCTTCTCTCTCTCTCTCTCCCGTGGATTTCTCACTTTCTCTCCCTCTCGGCATTTTCATATGGGCAACCCAGAAACCATCCCAAACCTTGCAGATCAAAACCAATGTAAGCATTTTTGGGTTCCTTGTGACCTCAAGAATCCATTGGTACAAGTTTTAGAACCTGAAACCTTCGAAAACCCCGTGAAACCTAACCCTCGATTTGTGCACTGTTCATGCACACGTAAATATGTTGTTTTTAGGGAATTCTAAGCTCATAGTGAGCTTTAGGAGGTCCTAAGGAAGCTCGGGGTAGTTCGTTGGAAGAGTTTGGATGTCGGAGGGCCGAGATCGAAGCTTTTCAAAGTTGACCGGATTATCGAGCTTCCTAAGGTAACTTCTAGTGGATTTCAAGGCTTAAAAATGGTATAACGTGATTCCACACATTGCTAGCTTTCTAATGGTTCAAATTTCATAAGTTTTGGTGAAGAAATGAGTGAGAACAAAGGTTTTGAAGTTTTACCTAGTTTTCCGGCGATCGGCGACTCGCCGAAGACGAAGACAGAATATTCCGTCAGTTTGGACGGAATATGCTGACGCCGTTAGTTAGATTTAACGGTAACAGTTATAAGTTAATGGAATATTCTCGGAATATTCCTGACGGCGTTAACTGATGCCGTCAGTGTGCTTGACACATGGCCGCGCGTGTGGGCGCGTGAGGCTTCCAAATTTTTTTCTAAAAATTTGGGGATGATCCTAAGGTTGTGTAGGTCACTATGGTATATTCATATACGCATTTTGAGAAATGTATGAGAAGTTATTAGCTAGTTTTGTCTATGTGCTTTAAAATAACGTTTTTATAGTTAATTCGCATATAGGTGAGACTTATCCCGAGGACGAGCGTATCCACGGGCGACTTAGGGGTTACGACCCGTCGACATACTAGTGAGTGGGCTTTTGTTTTCAGTATATATTTATATACTTGATATATTTCCCAGAAATGCATTTTTAAGGAAAGTATGCTTTGAAATAATATGCCAAATGCTTTTATATTCTGAATACACATTTCATGGTTTCATAAATATATATATATATATAAATGTGGTGCTATGGAGGCACAGGTAAGTTCAGGTAATTTATGTTTGGCTATGTGAATCATCAATGATGTGGTATGTGATGGATTAATGTTGAGCTCATAAAACTGCACCTAGGGTGATTGTGATTTAGCCAGAGATATGAAGTACATGCTTGTTTATTTATGTCACCTCCCTCGCTATATGCTCATATTGGATCCAACTTAAGTGCATAGTCTTGTCGTACAGACCTTAATTATGGTTCTGACTCGTAGGTGACTAGCGATTTATCGCCCAGCTATTATGAGAGAGTAAAATTGAGCATAACTATATTACACCTAATCTTGTCGAACATACCTTTTTAGTAGTTCCAACTTATGTGCAGTATATTGCCGTATAGGTCATTGTAGTAACTCTGGCTAGATTGACTTAGAGCTATGAATTCAGTCGTACAGACTACCACAGGGGTTCCGGCTAACATATCATATTTCTATGAATTTATTCTTACTTGAATTGCTTACTCTGTTATATATTGGCATGGCATATATTTGAATATGATCATTTGAAGCATGAATTGAATTGATATGATTTCATATATATATATATATATATATTATGTATATGCTTATATTCTGATTTTGGGAAAAATTATACATGTTTTACAGTGAGGGGTTAGATATGTTGATAAAGAAAATGATTTTGTAAAACATTTGTTTTTGCCCACTCACGTTTTCTGTTTTGCGCATCTCCAAGTTTTAAGTAAGCTTGATGTTGGTGGCTTGAAGACGTCGGCAGTTCTAACTTATCTAAATAATAGTAGGACATTCCTGGTATTGTATAACTAATACTTGTCCTACTGGACTGCACCTAGACTTTTATGCTTTGAATAAGAGTGTTTACTATTGTAACTAACTCATATCACTCTCTGTTTAGTAGTACACTCTAGTAATTCGGTTTTTAATTATTCGTATAATTCTTATCTTTATTGCTTCCGCACTGTGCACATGGCTACGTCACTCTCACGTGACAGCCAGCATGCCTTGATCTCGGTCAGGGTGTGTCATGTGTATTGATGATGTTTGTGATATATATGTGTTTAATTAACTTTTTAATAATGTGAATGATAATTGTGATGAATGTTATGACAATTATGGAACCTATTTATTGTTTGATAATTATTTGGATATGATTGCCAACTAAATACCTAGCACTATTACCTGGCATGAGATGTAGATGAAAGTTAGGAGATGAGTTAGGTACTTTATTAGATTTTTAGTAGGAATAGTAATTGAGGGAATTCCTTGTGTTGTGCTCCATATGACTAGATGTTCGTTGATATGTGGAATCGATAGCATGTATGCGTATAATTATGTATAATGTGTGATGATAAGATTGCACCATGTAGTAGTGGTACATGGATGATCCTGCTTGGTATATCCGCGATGGGGGACCATGCACACGTTAGGGATGATCATGCTTGGTATATCTGCAATGGGTGATCATTGCCTATGGTATTAGACTATACATATGGTTCTGCTTGGTATATCTACGATGGGGGACCATATGTATTCAGGGGTGATCATGCTTGGTATATCTGCGATGGGTGATCACTGCTTGCACGATGAGATTTTGCCTATGGTTCCGTTTGGTATATTTGCGATGGGGGATCATATGCATTCTATAGGTGATGATAATTAGTACTTGGTACATTTGATAGGCGATCATATTCAGTTTGGTTCCGTTGAGTGGTACGGAACCCAAGGTTGTTGGATTTCGTAAAGTGGTCTGAAATCCCATTATTTGGAGAAGTAGGCTTGGCCTAACTGTGTCACTCTAACCTTAGTTTTATATATATTTGTGACAATGGTTTCGAGAATCTTTCGAGATTTTCTACGATTCGATTATGATTTCATAAGGTATGAATTTAGAAGATATGGGAATAATTGTTATTACTTTGATCAAAGTAGTTAATTAATGCGGCTAGAGAATGATTTTGTGTTTCGTTGGTTCTTAAATATGATGTATGTTGTGAATTGCGATATCATGATGAGACAAAATGATTTATATGTTGGATGGGAAAGAAATCATGTTTTCATGGGGGTTGGTTATGTAGCTTGAGTCCCGAAATTACATGTTGTTAGGTTATAATAAATGATTGAGAATGCTACGCTTTTCTGCTTGAACTTAGTGGAATAAATGTCTGATTTTCTGATAAATGAACTACGAATGGCTTGATCCCTGTTGAGGGTACGTAGACAGTCTAATGAGGAGGTTAGATGTAGCCATAAAGTATACACAAAATTATTATGCATCTGGATCTTGAATTATATTTTGTACATATCCAAAAGGCGGGGTACGTTGAGTTACGAGCATTTAGTGACGTCACGTGTCGATCTTGGACGTATGTCGGGATCAGGGCATGACAAATTCAGAGTAGTTCACAGAACAATTGAGAAGTAATCAATTTTTCTTACGTCTCTCTCAATTTTTCTTGTTTCCACCACAAACCCTATTTTTTTTCCCCAATTAATTTTTTCCCGACCCTCCATCCCGAATTTTTTTTTCCCGACACCCATACACTCATCCCTTCGCTCTTCCCACCCCTCTTTCACTCACTCTCCCATCCCCAAATTTAAAAATCCAAACAAATAAATAACGAAATTTTAGACAAAAGAAGCTTACCAGAGGAAGGACTCCGAGCCGGAAAACGCGACCTGGAGAACGAGAGAGATAGCTGGGAGGAAGGATGGCTTCTTTTAGATATGGTGTAGCAAGCTGAAAGCTCCAATCTTTCCGTCAAGTTTTAGGATCTGTATAATAGCATAAAACAATTAAATGAACAAGGAAAAAAGAAAGACTTGCTTAAAATATAAAGGATTTTTTATTTTTGAAGAGATGGCTTCACACCTGAAGGATTTTTTTGAAACAGGGAAGAGAAGTGAGAGTGAGAGAGAAGTCTCGGAATTTGGAAGTCTTCGAGTGGGTTCTGGGAAAAATGGGGAAGACAGCGTGAGAATGGAGATGGTAGGATTGGAAAAGTGAAAAGTTCATTAACCTGTTATTGTTTACCCGTCATTTGTTGAAATGAGCTGATTTTTGAAAGCTGCTTTTTCCAGCTTTGGGCTTTTAACTTTTTTTTCATTCATAACTTTGAAAAGAAGCTGATTTTAAGTGTTAATCAAACATCTTAAATGGGCTAACTTTTTTTCATACCCACTTTTTAAAAAAGTTAAGCTAAGTCAAACTGGGGCTAAGTGACAATAATAATTGTATTTTGGTTTCTTATAAATAGCATTTAGAATTTGCTTTAAAGAATTCCCACGGTCAAGTTTGGGTCATGGGGGTTAATAGTCCGGTCCCAGACGGTAACGCTGATGTCACATGACCTACACTTACCGTCAACCTGGCACTTGGACTGTAAAATCTCTGTGTCCAATAGAATCTAAGGAAAATTAATGAAAAATGCTTGAAAACTTTGAGTTTTAACAATAAAAACAAAATAAAAGGTAAAGTGAATAGTACAATGATTGACTTTTTAGTGTAAAAATGTGGTTTTTCGTTAAAGTGAACAGTACCTGAAACTTTTCATTAAAATTCTCTAGAATATACATATGCAAACGTTGGCCATCCCTGACGGAAATGACCAAAACCACCCTAACACCTTTGGGACGCACTGAGATGATTGCAATGCTACAAAACTAACATTAATGATTGAGGTGACCTTCAGTGTTGTGTACGTATCAAGTCTGCCAACTTCTCCTTATCTGACATATAGTGATACGAAAATAACAAAATTTGAATTAACTTATTAATGAATTAGGTTGTTATTGAGTTACTAGTCAAGAGCTTGTTAACCATCGAGTCATTATTAGATTACCCATTAAGAACATAATAGTATATCATTTGCCATATTTAAACAGTAGGCATGATAATTTTTTGTATGATCTGTTATTTAATAACGAATCGAGTGGTTATTAAATTATATGTTAAGAACCCGTTAAGATAATAAGTTTGACACAATATAATTTATTAAAATAACCATTATGACACGAAAACGCAATGATTCGATGAACACGATTCGTTTGCGAAGAATTAGTTCACTTTGATTGGGTGGTGGAAGTCAGAATCGTCATTTAGTCTGTTAACATACGTGTCACCAATATCTTTGTTTTGTTCTCTATTTTGGAAAGATTTGACTGAAGTTTTATATGCTTCAACGTGGATCTTTGTGTAAAAAGCCACCCTTGAATCCGGTCCGTCTGATGGGTCTCATCACGCGGGCTCCAAACTCAATGTGACGGTTGGGAGTTGATCGAAACGTACTATTGACTTGTAATTTATGCTTGATTGCTTTCATCAATCAAACAGGCTCCACTATTAATGAGAGGAAGAGATAGACTTTAAGAGTTTTGTTGATGCACAAAATCGGAGGTTTTAAAATAGCGTAAATCCGACCGTGAATCTGGATGAAATGTAAATAACACAAGATGTATCGTGGTTCACCCCTATGTTTGAGCTACGTCCACACTGATATTAATTCTGAGATGTTGAAGAGGGAGAGAGAGAGCTTCTCTGTTAGGATGAGAGCTCTGAGAGGGTGAGGGTATGGCCTCAGAAAATGGCCTCTCCCTAATTGTGAGGGTGAAGAGTCATTTTATAGAATAAGGGCTCCTCACTTATTACATATTTGCCCCTTCCATAATTACATTTAAATCTCCCGAGTATTTATACAAGATCTAAATACGAAGGCTCTAAGTATGTTATAAACAAGTTTGATTTCTTATCTATTCCAAGGAAATGGTGGGCCTCGCTGCAAGGCTGGCATCCTGTAAAGTGTGTGATGCACGGCCTCCTCCGGCTTTCCTTACCATACTCGGCCTCACGCAAGTACTCCTCCATGAATGCACCGTACTGCTCTCTCACCTTTTCTGCGTGCCACCTCTTTAAACGCATCGCACTGTCCTCCTCACAACCACCAGAGCTTTCCAGGGACGATAGAGGTGTAGGTGCTGATGTTGTAAGTTCTGACAGTTAGGGTAATATATGGGTTTCCTAGACCTTTCTCTAAAACTGAGTTCTACTAACTTTGCATGAAGAATTTATAAAATGCAGGTAACGTGCAACACTGCACGATGTAGTACGTATGGCACAGATAAACTCTGCATTTAGTTGAAAATAAATAAGCATAGACAAAGATGAAGCTGATTTTCTTTTCTGGGTTGGTCAAAGAGGAATCCTAATCATGCATGAGTCGGTTATTTTGTGGGCTAGTAAGGTCTAGGCCCTGGCCTTTTTTTGTTTGGACGTGGGGTTGATGGCCCATGCGACTCAACCATCGATCTTGGAATGACAATGGAGAAGTATAGAAAAACATTTGATAAAGTTGGACATGAGCTTCTTGTTTTCGAATGTTTGTAAGGTGCAGGTGGCTGCTTGTGCAGCGGGTGAGATTAGCAGAACGCATATGAGGGAAATGCATGCAGTTCGGATGAGAGAGAGAGAGTTGGGCGTCTCTTGGTTTTGCAGATCCATGATGGACAGTGGTGAGATGAAAAATTGAGAGAAGACCGACATAACTTTTCGTGTCGATTCCCATAGACGGCGCCAAATGTTGATGCACAAAACCGGAGGTCTTGGAACAACGTAAATCCGATCGTGAATCTGCATGAAATGTAAATAACACAAGATGTATCGTGGTTCACCCTAAGGGTTGGGCTACGTCACACTGATATTATTTCTAAGATGTTGAAGAGGGAGAGAGAGAGCTTCTCTGTGAGGATGAAAGCTCTGAGAGGGTGAGGGTATGGCCTCAGAAAATGGCCTCTCCCTAATTGTGAGGGTGATGAGTCATTTTATAGAATAAGGGCTTCTCACTTATTACATATTTGCCCCTTCCTTAATGTTTTTTTCATTCTAGAGTCATACCTAAAGTGTTAATTTTGGGATAGGCTCATACATCCGTTAGTCAAACTGTTAACACTGCCGTTAATTGATGATGTGGCGTTATGTGGATAATGACTGGACACCACATGTCATTAAGGGGTCCACGTGGAAATTAAAAATTAAAAAAAAAATATTTAAAGAAAAGTAAAAACAAAAAAAAGCAAAAGCAAAACCCATATCGTCTTTCCCAAATCCCCCCATGCCCACCCTCCCTCCCTCCCTCCCTCACCCATTGTCAAAATTTTGAGCACCTTGACCTCTCCCAAAACCTTCTTACTAGCGCCCTCCCCACCACCCTCCCTAACCTCAAATACCTCGACCTCATCGGAAACAATTTCTCCGGACCAATTCTTGACTCCTTCGGCTGCTTCCAGAAACTCGAGGTCCTCTTTGTCGTCTACAATCTCATCGAAAGCACCATCCCCCGTTTCTCGGCAACAGTTCCACCCTAAAAATGCTCAACCTTTCCTACAACCCATTTCACCCGGGTTGGATCCCGGCGGAGCTCGGCAATTTGAATAACCTTGAGGTGCTCTGGTTCATTGAGTGAAAATTAGTTGGCGAGATTCCCGACTCGCTGGGTCGTCTAAAAAACCTCAAAGATTTGGACCTCGCCATCGACGACTTCGAGGGGACGGTGGGATGGGAGAAGGAGGGCGACAGTGGGATTTTTGGGATGGGAGAATGGGGTGGACTCAGGTGGCAACATCGAGATTTTTGGAAGGGATGATGGGGGATGGGGGAAGGTGGGATGGAGGCGCAATGGGGAGGGAAGCGGTTGCGGGAGATGGGGGTAGAAGGGTGGGCATGGGGGGATTTGGGGAAGACGATATGGGTTTTGCTTTTGCTTCTTTTTTTTTTTAATAAATTTTTCTTTAAATAATTATTTTTTTGAATTTTTAATTTCCACATGGACCCCTTAATGACACATGACTTCATATACCATACTCGGCCCTAAGTATGGTATAAACAAGTTTTATTTCTTATCTGTTCCAAGGAAATGGTGGGCCTCGCTGCAAGGCTGGCATCCTGTAAAGTGTGTGACGCACGGCCTCCTCCGGCTTTCCTTACCATACTCGGCCTCACACAAGTACTCCTCCATGAATGCACCGTACTGCTTTCTCACCTTTTCTGCGTGCCACCTCTTTAAACGCATCGCACTGTCCTTCCACAACCACCAGAGCTTTCCAGGGACGATAGAGGTGTAGGTGCTGATGTTGTAGGTTCTGACAGTTAGGGTAATATATGGGTTTCCTAGACCTTTCTCTAAACCTGAGTTCTACTAACTCTGCACGAAGAATTTATAAAATGCAGGTAACGTGCAACACTGCACGATGTAGTACGTATGGCACATATAAACTCTGCATTTAGTTGAAAATAAATAAGCATAGACAAAGATGAAGCTGATTTTCTTTTCTGGGTTGGTCAAAGAGGAATCCTAATCATGCATGAGTCGGTTATTTTGTGGGCTAGTAAGGTCTAGGCCCTGGCCTTTTTTTGTTTGGACGTGGGGTTGATGGCCCAGGCGACTCAACCATCGATCTTGGAATGACAATGGAGAAGTATAGAAAAACATTTGATAAAGTTGGACATGAGCTTCTTGTTTTCGAATGTTTGTAAGGTGCAGGTGGCTGCTTGTGCAGCGGGTGAGATTAGCAGAACGCATATGAGGGAAATGCATGCAGTTCGGATGAGAGAGAGAGAGTTGGGCGTCTCTTGGTTTTGCAGATCCATGATGGACAGTGGTGAGATGAAAAATTGAGAGAGGACCGACATAACTTTTCGTGTCAATTCCCATAGACGGCGCCAAATGTTGATGCACAAAACCGGAGGTCTTGGAACAACGTAAATCCGACCGTGAATCTGCATGAAATGTAAATAACACAAGATGTATCGTGGTTCACCCCAAGGGTTGGGCTACCTCACACTGATATTATTTCTAAGATGTTGAAGAGGGAGATAGAGAGCTTCTCTGTGAGGATGAAAGCTCTGAGAGGGTGAGGGTATGGCCTCAGAAAATGGCCTCTCCCTAATTGTGAGGGTGATGAGTCATTTTATAGAATAAGGGCTTCTCACTTATTACATATTTGCCCCTTCCTTTATTACATAATTAAATTTAAGTCCCCCGAGTATTTATACGTGATCTAAATACGGAGGATCTAAGTATGGTATAAACAAGTTTGATTTCTTATCTGTTCCAAGTCATGATATCAGGATTGATTTCACCATTTTATTGAAAATGTAACGTAGGTTGTGTATATTTTAATATGAATAATGATTGTGTTTCCACAAGGGAAATTATTTGTCTCTCTACTCATTATTAATGTATTTTTACAATATAAATATTAGGGTATATATCAGTTTACTACCATCAAGTTTCGTGGTTTTCAACATTTGGTACATGAAGTTTTTTTCGTCCCAGAGTCATACCTAAAGTGTTAATTTTGGGACAGTCTCATACATCCGTTAGTCAAACTGTTAACGCTGCCGTTAACTGATGATGTGGTGTTATGTGGATAATGACTGGACGCCACATGTTATTAAGGGGTCCACGTGGAAATTAAAAATTCATAAAAATAATTATTTAAAGAAAAGTAAAAACAAAAAAAAAGCACAAGTAAAACACAAATCGTCTTTCCCAAATCCCCCCATGCCCACCCTCCCTCCCTCCTTTACCCCTTGTCAAAATCTTGAGCACCTTGACCTTTCCCAAAACCTTCTCACCAGCGCCCTCCCCATCACCCTCCCTAACCTCAAATACCTCAACCTCATCGGAAACAATTTCTCCGGACCAATTCCCTACTCCTTCGGCTGCTTCCAGAAACTCGAGGTCCTCTCTCTCGTCTACAATCTCATCGAAAGCACCATCCACCCTAAAAATGCTCAACCTTTCCGACAACCCGTTTCACCCGGGTCGGATCCCGGCGGAGCTCGGCAATTTAAAGAACCTTGAGGTGCTCTAGTTCACTGAGTGAAACTTAGTTGGCGAGATTCCCGACTCGCTGGGTCGTCTAAAAAACCTCAAGGATTTGGACCTCGCCATCGACGGCTTCGAGGGGACGGCAGGATGGGAGAAGGAGGGCGACAATGGGATTTTTGGGATGGGAGAATAGGGTGGGCTCAGGTGGTGACATCGAGATTTTTGGGAGGGATGATGGGGGATGGGGGAAGGTGGGATGGAGGCGCAATGGGGAGGGAAGTGGTTGCGGGAGATGAGGGTGGAAGGGTGGGCATGGGGATTTGGGGAAGACGATATGGGTTTTGCTGTTGCTTTTTTTTTTTATAATAAATTTTTCTTTAAATAATTATTTTTTTGAATTTTTAATTTCCACGTGGACCCCTTAATGACACATGACTTCTAGTCATTGTCCACATAGGCGCCACATCATCAGTTAACAATTTGACTAACGGATGTATGAGACTGTCCCAAAATTAACACTTTAGGTATGACTCTAGAATGAAAAAAAATTCATATACCAAATGTTGAAAATCATGAAACCTGAGGGTAATAAACTGATATTTACCCTAAATATTATAATTAGAATCATTCTTTTTTTTAGGAAACTTTAACGAAAAGCTTTTGGTATTGTTCACTTTAACGAACAACCATATTTTTACACTAAAAAGTCAATCATGGTACTATTCACTTTACATTTTATTTTGTTGTTATCGTTAAAACTCAAAGTTTTTAAACATTTTTCATTAGTTTTTATTTTTTATTTTTTATTATTCTCTAGATATCATATATATATATATATATAATTATTTAATTTAGAGATTGTTTAGCAATCCATATTTTTTATTGGCCTTTCATTTTTCGGCTCCATGCATGGCGAACCAATGTATTGATTTCGTCAAACCAATTAACGATTTTGGTAGCAAATAACATCCTCGTGATGAACCGTCCAGTTGTTTAACTCATATAAATGTCTAAAAGATGTTCAAATTGAAGGATTATTAGGAGATAAGATCATTAGCTTATGGTAAAAAGAACGAATAATTGTGATTATGATATTCGTATATTGAATATGTTAATCATATGTGGGTGAACAAACAAGTTCCCTCATATGGATGCACAAGCATTATCCTTTTTTTTTATCATTTTGTTTCTATTTTATGATACAACATATGTATTTATGTTATGCAAGGAGTAAAATAAATTTAAATCGAATTCACCGTTGCAAGTAAAAAAAAGTATTATTATTAGAAAATAGTACTATGTGACTTCTCCTATTTCTATATGTGACTTCTCCTATTTCTATCATAATCTTTTTTTGGTAAAAATTTCTGTTAGAATCAATCAATATATTTAGGGAATTATTATTAACACTCCAAAAATCTCATTCGGCACTCCAAAAATCTCATTCGGCACTCCAAACTTTCTATAATTAGAAAGAAAAATACATTTGTGAGGAGTGTAGAATGAGATTTTTCGAGTGCTAATAATAATTCCCTATATTTATATAATTTTTAAAGGAAGAGCTAGTGATTTCATTACTATATATGAAAATGTACTACTTCAAAGAAAGCATTATGATTATGGAGTGGTTATCAAAATAGGCATGTTTACTTATAAGGAATGAATTTGTCGGGAATGAGCATCATTTACATGCATTCTAACAATTAAAGATTTGGAAGAAACGGATATAATTCTTATTTATGCGTTTAGTAAAATAAATAAAACTGGGTAGAGTGTTTGAAAAGTTAAGATTTGAGATTGTTATGAATGCTGGTTTGATTATCCCATATCCAGTCCATATCCCATTCCTTCTATTGGTATGTAACATGAAAAATACTCGGAAGCAAAAAACATGTCTAACTTGGTACTCTCATACAACTAGAACCTGAATTAGGATGGACTTCTATTGGTGGTACACAAGAATCCAGAGGAACATTGCACGTCATATATCAAATCTATGATTTGATATGACAAAACTTATCATGCACAAAAAACTGTATAACACCAATTTCACTCAATATTAATTGTTAAATAAATATTTCATCAATATATATTACTAAACAACATTACCTTGTTGGTTAATCATTTCATTTTTAGTTTAGATTTCACCTGAAGATGAGAAAAGTATGTTGGAGAAAAAATGATTGAAAATGGGTCACGTGATGAAAGAAAATAAACAAAACAAAAAAAAAAAACAATGAAGGAAAACAAATTTAGAAGTGAAGACAACTTAACAATTGTATTTTTTTCTTTTTTGAACATACGATATTATCTACACTGCTGGAGATGGGGGTGGACTTACCTTACAATGGGCTAGCAATAATGTAGTTCAAATTTGTTTTTGGAGGGAATCGAACCTAAGACGTTTCACTTACAAGTAAAGAGAAATACCACTAGACCGTAGTACTAAAATACCAATAATTGTATTTTGTTTTAGTTTTCATTTTATGTATATTTCCAGACAGTTATTTTACATCTGTCTTACTAACTTTCCTCTACTCTTCTATATGTGTCATTCCTCTCATGTCTTTTGACTCTTTCCCCTTAATTTTCTTTATTTCTAACAGAAAAATAAAAATGAAATGGTTAATTCTACACCGTTGCTGTTTGTATAACAACATGTTAATTAATTCAACTAGGAGAGTTTTGAGTAACTCTTATACTGAGAGAATAAGCAAAGCCATGCATTCAAATACGCATTACTGGATTCTTCCTTGTCTAATTGATTTTGAACACCACTAACTTCTACATGCATGGTATGAGCATTGCATATGGTAACATAATATAATTTGTTTTGTCTCGTGTTTTATCAACCAACAACATGCCCCGCATTGGTTTTCGATTGGGTGCTTTTAAGTTCAACAAATTCAATAGAGTAAAATAAGAATTCTTACGAACAACATGTACAATTTTCATAGACCAATTTCGAATTTGTAGCATTAGCCTCGCAAAGAATCGATATATTGTCGAGTTAGAGTGAGCGGACAAAATCCAAAGTCTACAAATTTGATAGTGATATTACTATCCAGTGTTCTTGGATTTTATGTTCTTACTGTCAATCATATAGGCATATGAAGACGTGTTCTTGGATTTCATGTTCTTACTGTCAATCATATATACATAAGAAGCCAAGAAAAAGCAAGTTAATGGACTGCATTGGCATCTAGATATCAGAAAGGCTGTGATCCCTGCAGCGTAGACGTTTGGTTAGTCAGGACGATCATGACCGCGTGAATAATATTACTACTTGCGTGCGTTCCTCAAATCTTTATGGCCCCATTTCCACTGCTTGCCAAGCAATAAAATCATGAGACTGACTGCAATATTATTGAACGGCAAGAATACTCTCTCTCTCTCTCTCTCTCTCTCTCTCTCTCTCTCTCTCTCTCTCTCTCTCTCTCTGTGTCTATAGCTTTATGGTTTGGGAGTTGAAGGGCAAAAATACCAGTTCAAGCCTTGAAAGTTGGATACATTTATAAGTATGGTATGTGGTAGTCCACAAAACTGTATGGTAGGTCCATAATTCAAATATTGGATACAGCATGCCGGAATCGATCTCATTGCGCTTTCAATAATATATATATTCATCATGGCTAATTCTTCTCGCAATCATCCATTTTGCTCAACTGGGAACCTGGGATCTTGCTTTATAAGAGAGATCTACTGCAAGTTTGCAACATGCATATGCATTGGAGGAGATTTGCTTTGCTTTATTAAGTAAATTCTTGTCGATTCCCTTTTTGTGGAGAAACCTTTATGTGTTTCAGAAACATAAATAATTATTTCACATGTTATAACAAATGTGAAAGATAATGTTGATATATCCCATTTTTAAGATATATATTTTTGTTTGAGTATTAATGAAAAATAATAATTCTACATGATGGTAACATCAGTAGCCGAGTTTAGGATAAACTTTTTTTGTTTTTATTTTTATTTTTATGAAAACATAAAAAGATAAAAAAAAATTACTTTGAAAAAGTAAATTCTCTCAAACATGTCATCATGCACTTGGTGGCTTAGATATGTTGAGGTTGGGTGTAGACCCGGCAGTCTCTGACATGACACGAAAACGACACGAAAATAACGGGTTTCGAGTCAACACAATAACTTATTGGGTCATTATCGGGTGACCCGTTAAGAACCCGTTAATAATGGATTCTTAACGGGTATACACGCGGGTAACACGTGGGTAACCCTTTACGACCCATTAAGAAAAAAATTATTTTGATAATTTTAAAGTTTAATTACTAAAAGATTTATTATAAAATACAATAGCCATATTAATATATACAATATATTCTATATTAAATATATAGTTTTGTATTATTATTCTATATAAGTTTAAAAAAAAATTTAGTCATTATTTATTTTTATTATGAGAGCTCCTTATTATCATTACTAGGATAAATTTTACTTAACATGTTGTTGTCCAAAATTAAAATAAACTAATATAGTATTTGTATTGGAAAGAACTAAGAAGACATACATACAAGTATGAAAAATGTGAAAGAATATATAAACACTCGTGATTCATCATTATTCCTCCATGAGTAGATAATGGTTACACTATCGTTTAGATTTTTAAAATCCTCCAAACCTTCATGAATAATGTTTTTTATTTAAGGGAAAACTTAATAAAATTAATAGTAATTATTGTAGAAGTGTAAAAAATGTAAAATATATATATATATATATATATATATATATATATATATATATATATACACAATCACTCATAGTGACAAACTTTAAAACTTTCATGAAGGGGTCAGCCTCGAAATCCAACACTATAATTCATAAACCTTAAATTTATATTTAACCGTCGATTGCCATGTACGCTTTATTCTTCTTACTAAATTTCATTTTTAAAATTTTCTTTTTTGAAAACATGATCATATGGGGGATGTAAGAAGATGAACGGTTCAGATCTTTGATATCAAGTTTCGATATTTACGATTAACTGAAATATGTGTCGATGTCATATAATAGAAACTTTATAAACATTAAGCAATATTTTCACTAACTGTAAAACTCTGAATATAATATCAACGATCCAAACCGTTCATCTTCTAGCATCCTCTAATAGATCAAGTTTTCAAAAAGAAAATCTGAAAAAACAAAATTTGATAAGAACAATGAAGCGTAAATGTAAATAACAATCAACGGTTAAATTTTGATCTATGATTTATATGATTATAGTGTCGAATTTTGAAGTTAAGCTCTGCATGAAAGTTGTAAAGCTTGTCATTACGAGCGATTATATATTTTTTTCTATATTTTTTTTACACTTCTACATTAATTAAAAAACTATTAAATACTTTAGATAAGTGAAAATATACTTTAAAGAAAAATGTGTTTTACGTTTTGAACTTGACAATATGGTATGTATATACTTATTTAGTGTTATGTTTTTCATTTGATTATTTATTGGTTTAAAATATATTTTCCTTAACGGGTAACGGGTCGAGTCATATTACCTGTTAATATTATCGGGTCGATTTCGGATCGGGTCATTTTACCCGTTTATTTTAATGGGTGTTACACAACATGACCCGTTAAGATATCAGGTATGACACGAACACGGAAAACACGACATGAATGCCAAGTCTAGTTGGGTGAGTCTTTGAGTAGGAATTCGAAGGGATGTGGGTTGAGGGGTGAGAATGGGGTGGTGGCTTAGAATTGGTACATTTTCTCTAAATTAGGGTGGGCTACAACATATAGGGAGTGCTAATCAATAACATTTACGTTGAAAACCCATCGCTCGTAGTTCCCTCCCCTGCTACAAATTTCAATGGAAGCACGGGTTTTTTTATTTTTATTTTTTATTTTTTATCATTTAGATGAAATGAGACGTGTGATAGGTTCCGAATACTGTCATCTTTCTGTTTTTGTTCTATTATATTTTAGTCTTTCTCATATTAAAGTAGATGTTAAACTATGATTGGGTATACACACATCCTCAATCATATATACTTAGCTAGAGGAAGTCATCGTCCAAAGTGGCCCATTCAATTACAAAGACCTCGGTATATCAGTTTATTGGAGAGTTAGATCTGAGATAAAGCCCCGAAAGAAACAAAGCGAAACCTTATTACGACTATACCTGGTTTTGTGTAAATTTTCTACAACAAAATGATAGGGATATGCATGCAGCTAGGGCTAGCTAGCTTATGCATGTTTATATTTCAACACAATCTTGATGTGATATCGAAGTTTTCTGCGTGGACTGGTCGCAGCCTCTCCTTATCTTGCAAATTTGCAATGGAAGCCTATCGATTGTTGCATACCCACTACAGACAAGTTTAGGCCAGCCCAAGTTAACCCAACTGATCCCAAGACAATTTAAGGCCCAAAAGTTGGGGTTTTTTAATTAATAAAAAACATTACTTTACTTCTAACATGTAAAAGTCATTTCTTATAACAATGATGTGACGTCAATTGATCATACAAGTGTCATAAGAAAAAAGAACAGTTATACTCATTATAATCATTAAAAGGACCATTTGTAACAACCCGTCCCGATTATTTAAACGGATTTTGGAACAGGATGACACTTTGGTAATTTCTTGGCATTGGGTGAGATATTTTGGGAATTTTTGGCTTTTGGCCTTCATAGGTGAGTCACGTGGGACCCACCCTTACACATTTGTCCCTTATCCCCTTTCCTTCCATTTTCTTCTTCCTCTAACTGTGAGTACTTTCTCCCTATCTATCCTTCTCCTTTCCCGAGCCTCTCTCACAGCTCACTCTCACTCTCCCTCACTCATTTCTCTCTTTCTCACACTCTCCTTCCTCAAGCTACCCACACCATCTTCAAACCTAACACCCTAACGACAACACAGTGCCACCACCACCATCATGGACTCTCTCTCACTCTCCCTAGTCTCTGTGAAACTCGGCGAGGTTGAGAACCCAGACTTCGGCGAGCTAAGTGAATTTTGAGCAAAGATCTGGCCACCTCCGGCCATTTCTTGGCGAAACAAAGGTAACCAACTTCTCCCTCTCACCTCTACCTTCAATTTCGTAGGTAGATCGTACGTTAAGGTGACCAAACGAGGACGACCGGAGCTCGGGAAGCTCCGTCCTTCTTCCTTTATGAGAAGCGGGTCGAGTGACCTAAGTCTGTTGAACCCAGGCCCATTGGGCCAAGTAGAACTCTGGCCTTAAGCCCGTTAAGCCCACATTCCTTAAATGCATATTTATTATATTTAAATTTCTATTATTTTATTCATATTTCTTGTTCTCATGCATTCTAATATGGCTTCGTCACCTTTGGATATTGGTTAGCACATGCCTACCTTGGTGTTTGAGAGAATATCAGGATAGGGTGTGTCAATTTGGTATTAGAGTGTGGTTTGTCTAGAGCATACTTAGGATCTTCTGTTACTATAGTAGAGTGTCGGTCATGACATCGTTTGGATGTCACGACTTCCAAATTTGTTGTTTTTCGGCACGGTTGTGCAACCTTCATACTGCATGAATAGTCACATCATATTGAAGAAAAAAAGAAAACTCTTGTCGGGATTGTACCTCATCAGCAACGAATTGGTTTGTTGGATGACTTTTAACATCGGATCGATACTCTGCAACTTGTATTCCCTAGGAATTGCGAGCGGAGTTGAATCTACATAGGAGTTTTGGGAAATGAAAAATTCTTACTAGTATGAGTTGGTTAAAACCACTGGAGATCTGAAACGATGATGTTACTTTGCGACATCCGTTCCTTAGGAATGGTGGGCAGAGTTATGTCTTTACGAAAATTACTCGAAACATTCGAAGTGCGTGATGGAGAAAGCGAGTAAGTGCTAGTTGTTAAGTTTAGTAAGTGGTAGTTGGTGGGATTGAATCAATGGTCTCGGACTCGTTTCTACTAAGGAAATTCGTGTGGATCTTTAGAACATTTCTCGACGATTGTTCTATCGATAACTAGACTTGGCATTCGTGTCGTGTTTTTCGTGTTCGTGTCGTTTTCGTGTCATACCTGATATCTTAACGGGTCGTGTCGTGTAACACCCGTTAAAATAAACGGGTAAAATGACCCGACCCGAAATCGACCCGATAATATTAACAGGTAATATGACCCGACCCGTTACCCGTTAAGGAAAATATATTTTAAACCAATAAATAATCAAATGAAAAACATAATACTAAATAAGTATATACATTCCATATTATCACATCCAAAACATAAAAACACAATTTTGTTTTAAGTATATTTTCGCTTACCTAAAGTCTTTAATAGTTTTTTAATTAATGTAGAAGTGTAAAAAAATATAGAAAAAAATATATAAACACTTGTAATGACAAGCTTTATAACTTTCGTGAAGAACTTAACTTCGAAATTCACCACTATAATCATATAATTCATAGATCAAAATTTAACCGTTGATTATTGTTTACATTTATGCTTCATTTTTCTCATCAAATTTCGTTTTTTTAGATTTTCTTTTTTGAAAACATGATCTATTAGAGGGTGCAGGTAGATGAACGGTTTGGATCGTTGATATTGTATTTATAGTTTTACGGTTAGTGAAAATATTGCTTGATGTTTATAAAGTTTCTACAAATTATATGACATTGACTCATATTTCAGTTAACCGTAAATATCCAAACATGATATCATCTTCTTACATCCGCCAGATGATCATGTTTTCAAAAAATAAAATTTTAAAAATGAAATTCAGTAAGAAGAATAAAGCGTAAATGACAATCGACGGTTAAATAAATTTAAGGTTTCACTACTACAAAATTATCTATTGCTGTCGGTCCAAAAACTTTTTTCAACGATCCAACCGTCAAACTTATTTGTACACATTCCAAGATTGCATACGTAAAAATCGTAAAAAACAAACAATCAGAGATTACGTAACGGAACAAAAGTTTTCGACGGTTATAAACGAAAAATCACAATTTAACGGTTATTTTAGCTCCGATTTTGATGAATTTTTACAGATACACTCCTCGACCCTATAAGAATGTAATGAATAAATTTGATCTTTAATTTAAAGTATTTACAATAGTGGATACCACAAAAACTTATTTTATATTTAATAGAAGTATAATATTAACTCTAAGTGTTTGTTTAATCTACCGTTTTGATACAATATGCATTCTACGAAATTTTTTTCAATGATCCAACTGTCAAACTTATTTGTACACATTACGAGATCGCATACGAAAAAAATCGTAAAAAACAAACATTCAGAGATTACGTAATGGAACAAAAGTTTTCGACGGTTATAAACGAAAAATCACAATTTAACAGTTATTTTATCTCCGATTTTGATACTTTTTTACAGATAGACTCCTCGACCTATAAGAATGTAATGAATAAATTTGATCTTTAATTTAAAGTATTTACACTAGTGGATACCACAAAAACTTATTTTATACTTAATAGAAGTATAATATTAACTATAAGTGTTTGTTTAATTTACTATTTTGACGCAATATGCATTCTACAAAAATTTTTTCAACGATCCAACGTCAAACTTATTTGTACACATTCCGAGATCGCATACGTAAAAAATCATAAAAACAAACATTCAGAGATTACGTAACAGAACAAAAGTTTTCGACGGTTATAAATGAAAAATCATAATTTAACGGTTATTTTAGCTCCAATTTTGATGATTTTTTACAAATACACTCCTCAACCCTATAAGAGTGTAATGAATAAATTTGATATTTAATTTAAAGTATTTACACTAGTGGATACCACAAAAACTTATTTTATACTTAATAGAAGTATAATATTAACTCTAAGTGTTTGTCTAATCTACCGTTTTGACACAATATGCATTCTACGAAACTTTTTCAACGATCCAACCGTCAAACTTATTTGTACACATTCCGAGATCGCATACGTAAAAAATCGTAAAAAACAAACATTCAGAGATTACGTAATGGAACAAAAGTTTTCGACGGTTATAAACAAAAAATCACAATTTAACGGTTATTTTATCTCCGATTTTGATGATTTTTTACAGATACACTCCTCGACCCTATAAGAATGTAATGAATAAATTTGATCTTTAATTTAAAGTATTTACACTAGTGGATACCACAAAAACTTATTTTATACTTAATAGAAGTATAATATTAACTCTAAGTGTTTGTTTAATCTACTGTTTTGACGTAATATGCATTCTACAAAATTTTTTTCAACGATCCAACAATCAAACTTATTTGTACACATTATGAGATCGCATACGTAAAATATCATAAAAAACAAACATTCAGAGATTACGTAATGGAACAAAACTTTTTTACGGTTATAAACGAAAAATCACAATTTAACGGTTATTTTATCTTCGATTTTGATGATTTTTTACAGATACACTCCTCGACCCTATAAGAATGTAATGAATAAATTTGATCTTTAATTTAAAGTATTTACACTAGTGGATACTACAAAAACTTATTTTATACTTAATAAAAGTATAATATTAACTCTAAATGTTTGTTTAATCTACCGTTTTGACGCAATATGCATTCTACGAAACTTTTTTCAACGATCCAACCGTCAAACTTATTTGTACACATTCCGAGATCGCATACGTAAAAAATCATAAAAAACAAACATTCAGAGATTACGTAATGGAACAAAAGTTTTCGACGGTTATAAACGAAAAATCACAATTTAACGGTTATTTTATCTCCGATTTTGATGATTTTTTACAAATAGACTCCTCGACCTATAAGAATGTAATGAATAAATTTGATCTTTAATTTAAAGTATTTACACTAGTGGATACCACAAAAACTTATTTTATACTTAATAGAAGTATAATATTAACTCTAAGTGTTTGTTTAATCTACTGTTTTGACGGAATATGCATTCTACAAAAAAAATTTCAATGATCCAACCGTCAAACTTATTTGTACACATTCCGAGATCGCATACGTAAAAAAGCATAAAAAACAAACATTCAGAGATTACTTAAAGGAACAAAAGTTTTCGACGGTTATAAACGAAAAATCACAATTTAGCGGTTATTTTAGCTCCGATTTTGATGATTTTTTACAGATACACTCCTCGACCCTATAAGAATGTAATGAATAAATTTGATCTTTAATTTAAAGTATTTACACTAGTGGATACCACAAAAACTTATTTTATACTTAATAAAAGTATAATATTAACTCCAAGTGTTTGTTTAATCTATCGTTTTGACGCAATATGGATTCTACAAAAAAAAATTCAATGATCCAACCGTCAAACTTATTTGTACACATTCCGAGATCGCATACGTAAAAAATCATAAAAAACAAACATTCAGATATTACTTAAAGGAACAAAAGTTTTCGACGGTTATAAACGAAAAATCACAATTTAGCGGTTATTTTAGCTCCGATTTTGATGATTTTTTACAGATACACTCCTCGACCCTATAAGAATGTAATGAATAAATTTGATCTTTAATTTAAAGTATTTACACTAGTGGATACCACAAAAACTTATTTTATACTTAATAAAAGTATAATATTAACTCCAAGTGTTTGTTTAATCTATCGTTTTGACGGAATATGCATTCTACAAAAAAAAATTCAATGATTCAACCGTCAAACTTATTTGTACACATTCCAAGATCGCATATGTAAAAAATCGTAAAAAACAAACATTCAGAGATTACGTAATGGAACAAAAGTTTTCAACGATTATAAACGAAAAATCACAATTTAACTGTTATTTTAGCTCCGATTTTGATGATTTTTTACAGGTACACTCTTCGACCCTATAAGAATGTAATGAATAAAGTTGATCTTTAATTTAAAGTATTTACACTAGTGGATACCACAAAAACTTATTTTATACTTAATAGAAGTATAATATTAACTCTAAGTGTTTGTTTAATATACCGTTTTGACGCAATATGCATTCTAGGAAACTTTTTTCAACGATCCAACCGTCAAACTTATTTGTACACATTCCGAGATTGCAAACTTAAAAAATCGTAAAAAACAAACATTTAGAGATTACGTAACGGAACAAAAGTTTTCGACGGTTATAAACGAAAAATTACAATTTAACGGTTATTTTAGCTTCGATTTTGATGATTTTGTACATATACACTCTTCGACCCTATAAGAATGTAATGAATAAATTTGATCTTTAATTTAAAGCATTTACATTTTTTTATATATGAGTGATTGTATATATATATTTTTACATTTTTCACACTTCTACAATAATTATTATTAATTTTGCCCTCAAATAAAAAACATTATTCATGAGGGTTTGAAGGATTTTAAAAATCTAAACGATAATATAAGTGTAACAATTATCTATTCGTAGAGGAATAATGATAAATCACAAGTGTTTATATATTTTTTCATATTTTTCATACTTGTATGTATGTCTTCTTAGTTCTTGCATATACAAATACTATACTAGTATATTTTAATTTTGGACAAGAATATGTTATGTAAAATTTATCCTAGTAATGATAATAAGGAACTCTCATAATAAAAATAAATAATGACTAAAACTTTTTTTTTATTTTTTTTATAATTTATATAGAACGATAATACAAAACTATATATTTAATATAGAATATATTGTATATATTAATATGACTATTGTATTTTATAATAAATCTTTTAGTAATTAAACTTTAAAATTATTAAAATAATTTTTTTCTTACCGGGTCGAAACGGGTTACCCACGTGTTACCCGCGTGTATACCTGTTAAGAACCCGTTATTAACGGGTTCTTAACGGGTCACCCGATAGTGACCCGATAAGTTATCGTGTTGACCCGAAACCCGTTATTTTCGTATCGTTTTCGTGTCGTGTCACCGTGTCGTGTCAAAAACTGCCAAGTCTATCGATAACCCTCTTGCTTACTCCAATGATGAAGTCAAGTTCCCTAACCATCGACTATTAGTTTCACCCTAAATTCACCGAGCGTTGACTTCATTTAGATTAAATACTTCCGTGGGAGACTTTTCAGTAGCAGACGCTATTCTCATCAAGTTTCAAAAGCAGTTGTGACCATTGGAAATTGAAAATCCTCACAAGGAGTTGTGAAATATGAAATATCCTTGGACTTGTTTTGACCCTCAAATTCTTGAGAGTTCTTATAGCATTCTCGACATCAATCAGTGAGGAATTCACGATCGATTGATTTGGCGGAAGTGTGCGCCCAATTCATATCGATTTTGACAGGAATGGTAGGAGCGTAACCTTTTCACAAGTTTACCAGACTTACCCAGAAGAGTTCCACATGTGCGTGAGGTTTGAGCCATCTTTTAGTAAGAGATTGATGAAGATTGTAGTACAAGTGGTCAGTGGATTGCATCACCAATCACTATCTTCATGCATAAATGAATAGTCACCACTCATCATTTTGCTACAATTCATAAACTTCATATCGTACTTCAATAGTTCTTTTCCAATGATATGATGCCTATGAATTGTAGCAAGATAAAGAAATGTGTGTGCCTCAACGCATCTTTCCACTGATTCACTCCAGGACCTTATTGTTTGTGAGTACGTGGATGTTGAATCATTTCTAGCATCCCGTTGGTGCGCTATGGAACGATACAATAGCACGGACAACGCAAGAATCGGACGATCTTTGTACTCTGTCATGTTGCGGGGGAAAATGGTATTGAAAGATCGAATTTACGATATGGAAAATTGTGCACCCTTGAGAAATTACTGCTTGCTTATCATGGGTGGCCAACCATTGTATTGATAACTTATTCATTGGGTTCGTTAATCAAGTGAGCAGGAAGACCCGTTTTCGGTAGTTGTTGCGGATTCGCTAGTGTTGGGGCTTGACCCAAAGACACATCTATTCTCGAAGTATGTGGCGTTTCGAATGTTTGGGAGAGATCCATTTTCATTTTCGATTTTGGTTTTCAGCACAAGTATTTTAACTTACCTTATTAGAGTTTTACCGGTGTTGATGCACAAAATCAGTGAGGACTTTGGTACAACAGAAAGTGTTAAGTTTGTGACCTTCGCTTGATTGCTCTGGTTACTAGTATGGATAAGTATGTAAATGGATAGAGATAGGGAAGCAAACACAAGATGTACGTGGTTCACCCAGATTGGCTACGTCCATGGAGTAGATGAATTCTCATTAATTGTGAAGGGTTTACACAAGTACATAAGTTCAAGCTCTCCTTTAGTGAGTACAAGTGAATGATTTAGTACAAATGACATTAGGAAATATTGTGAGAAAATGATCTCTATTTATAGAAGAGAGTTTCTAGTTTAATTCTGACATTGACACGCGTTGTGCTGTGATTGGCCTCTGATGTTGACATATGTCACGTTGTGATTGGCCTTTTGGTTGGAGGGAGACTCTTATGGGTCCTTGGCAGTATAATGTTGACCGGTGCTAAGTAGTTTTGGGGTTGGGGACTTGCAAGATCCAAGCCATTGAATAATCATGAAACTTCTAAGTACCGAAGTGTGGTATCATTTTCACTTGCCTTATCTATCTCATATGTAGATTTGGCATCTTCTCTAGAAGTACTTTTCCTCCATCCAGGGGTGGTATCTTTAACCGATGAAGATGCACAAGGTAATGTATCAATTTCACTTGAAGCTTACTTGTAGTTTCGGGCTTGGTCAAGTACGATACAAACCCTATAGTAGGAGTCCCCAAAGTCACCGAGCTATGAGATTTGCTGAATGAGGTAATAGACAAGGTAAGCAATCAAACTTCCAAGCAAGCAACCTAGATCGGAGGTTTGACTTCGGCTTCCGGTTGATTGTTCTCCTTCTCCTTGTGTCGTAAACAGCAATAAGGATAAGGAAAAGCAAATGGAGAAGAGATGATATGAGATACTTTTGCTTTTGAAGAAGTATTTTCCACAGACTTATTCTTGAACTAGGCTGAAGGGTTTTCTGGTTTCCTTCAAAGTATAAGGCCGACTCAAGAATTTGAGGGTCGAAACAAGTCCATCAAATCTAGAGTACATTCGACCCTGATGATATGAGATACTTTTCCTGTTGATAAAGTAGTGGATGTATCGGCACGTGTTCTATTACGCTTGTGTCCACATGCTTCCTTGTATCCTTCTCACTTGCCTTATGTGTTCTTCAGGCGGATGTGGTATCTTCTTTGGAAGCATAAGATGTTGAAGATGAGTACTCGAGAGCAATGCCAGGTAAGTAATCAGGCAAGGGGTTCGAGGCAGTCAATTCCTGACTGGAAGCTTGATTCCAAGTGCTGACTGATTGCTCTCTTTCTCATTGTTTTGCAGGTAAGAACAAGGCCAAAGGAAAAGACAGGGAAAAAGCATGATATAGGATACTCTTGCTTTTAACCCTAATGATATGAGATACTCTTTCTTTGGTGTAGCTTGTTTGCAGAGGTATTATCGGGGGGAAAATAAGCTGAGTATTTCAAGAGACTCTACAGAGAGTGCCCTCTCGGATGTGAAGAAAAGTTGAGCATTTTTTTTATTTGCAGGTCTGCCTGGCTGTGGAAGATGAAGGTCAACATATATAGGAATTATCCCAACAGCGAGTGGTAACGCTGTTCCTTTACCTTTCTCGATCATAGCACTGTAGTGGAAGCTGCAAGATTCACATGTTTTAACTTTGTTAGAGCACTTTGAAAAAATGGTCTGTGGTATCTGGAAAGCTGATGTTGCATGTGAAGATTGCAGATAAACTTTAGTTTTCGAAAAAAGCAATCATGTTGGGGATCTGGCTCTCGAGATTCGAAAAACGTTGCCTCTTCGATTTTTAAGAAAGCAATCCTGTTGGGAGTCTGGCTTTCGAGATTTAGAGAGCGGTGCCTCTTCGATTTTTAAGAAAGCAATCATGTTGGGAGTCTGGCTCTCGAGATTCGGAGAGATGTGCCTCTTTGATTTTTGAGCAAGTAATCCTGTTGGGAGTCTGGCTCTCGAGATTTGAAGGGTGATGCCTCTTCCATTTTTGAGCAAGTAATCTTGTTGGGAGTCTGGCTCTCGAGATTCGGAAAGCGGTGCCTCTTTGATTTTTGAGCAAGCAATCTTGTTAGGAGTGTTTTCTCGAATATGAGTAAAGGTTGGGCATATTTGTCAGTCTGCTTTGCCACGGAGCACGGAGGTTGACACACATAGGGACTTTCTAGTTATCAAGCAGTGGTGCTGTTCTTTTACCCTTGTGGGTTATAGTAGGGTAGCTGGACCTTTAAAATTTATGTGTCTAAACTTTGTTAGAGATCTTTGGCAAAGTTATCTGTGGTACCCGAGGAGCTGATGTTGCGTGTGGAAAATGGTGCCTCTTTGGAATCCGAAGAGTGGTGCCTCTTCGATTTTTGAACCAACGACCATGTTGCCCTTTCTTTTATAAGGGCACCAATTGTGTGCAAGAAGTACATTCAGAGAGTAATTGCTTGTAGGAATTTTCCCCTTACTTCAGAGATTTATTGCACCTCATTTCTCCTTCATCATTTCTGAGAATGTCTGGCTCATCCAACCGTTGTTTTGACTTGAACTTTGGTAAAGAGGCAGCCATGCCTTCTCAAGACTACATATGGTGCCCATCCTTCTTATCCCCTACTGGTCCTCTTACCGTTGGGGACTTTGTGATGAAGAATGATATGATCGTTGCGGTGATGGCCATGAACCTTCTCACTCCCAAAGATAACAGACTACTTTCCAAACGGTCTGATGAGTTGGCTGTTAAGATTCTCTGGCTCTCAGTGTTCAGTGTACAGATTCTGTGTCTAATATGGCCCAACGCCTATTTGCTTGAACCCGCCAAGTTGAATCATTGGCGGCTGAAGTGATAAGTCTCAAACATGAGATCAGAAGGCTCAAGCATGAGAATAAACAGTTGCATAGGCTCGCACATGACTATGTTACAAACATGAAGATGAAACTTGACCAGCTGCATGAATCTGATGGTCAGATTTTACTTGATTATCAGAGGTTTGTGGGTTTGTTCCAAAGGCATTTATTGCCTTTGTTTTCTGGGGCTGTACTGCGTAATGAAGCTCTAAATGATCAACCTTCGATGCCTTCTTCTTCTGAGGTTTTGCCTAGTACTGAGGCTCCGAATAATCACCTTCTGGTGCCTCATTTTTCTGGGGCTCTGCCAACTGCTGAGACGTCTCCTGAGCAACCTTTGTGAAGGCTCCCTATTGTTTGTTTATTTTGATTCATGTATATGTACATATTTGTAACTTATTGGAGATATCAATAAACAAGCTTTGCTTCATTTCAACGTATTGTGTTAAATACACCAAGGCCTTCTTCACTAAGTTCTTTGAATTTTTCGTTTTGTTGAAGCTTGTATGTTGAAGCTTTGTGAGTGAAGCATGTAAGTTGAGGTAGAACTCCCTTAATTTCCTGAGTGAGGAAAACTTCTCGGTTGGAGACTTGCAAAAATCCAAGTCACTGAGTGGTCGTGAGACTTCCGAGTATCAATGTGCAGTAGCATATGGTAGGAGTCCCCCAAGTTTCCAGTCGAGAGAGTTGACGAAGGAGGTGTCTTGGTAGTAGCCAAGTTTCCAAAGTAACAAAACTTCACCATTTTCCTTTCTAAGTGGTAGCTCAAAACTCCTCCTTCATATATATTTGTTATGAAAGTTGTTAGGCCCAAAGAAGATGATGCCTAGGCAATTTGTTTTTTTTTTATTTTAATTTTTGAATTTTTGAATTTTTGAATTTTCGAATTTCTGAATTTTCGAATTTCTGAATTTTGGAATTTTGGAATTTCCAATATATATATATATATTAAGCTTTATAGGTGAAGCTTTGAGGTTGAAGCTTTGTTGGTACCATGAATTGATTTTGCTTCACACTATCTTGATTAAGATAGTGTGAAGCTTTTGTAGGTGAAGCTTTTGTGTTGAAGCTTTGTAGGTGAAGCTTTTGTGGGTGAAGCTTTTGTGGTGGGTGAAGCTTTTGTTGGTGAAGCTTTTATGGGTGAAGCTTTTGTGGTGGGGGAAGCTTTTGTGGGTGAAGCTTTTATGGGTGAAGCTTTTGTGGTGGGTGAAGCTTTTGTTGGTGAAGCTTTTGTGGTGGGGGAAGCTTTTATGGGTGAAGCTTTTATGGGTGAAGCTTTTATGGGTGAAGCTTTTATGGGTGAAGCTTTTGTGGTGTGGGAAGCTTTTGTGGGTGAAGCTTTTGTTGGTGAAGCTTTTATGGGTGAAGCTTTTGTAGGTGAAGCTTTTGTGGTGTGTGAAGCTTTTGTGGTTAAAGCTTTTGTGGTGGGTGAAGCTTTTGTAGGTGAAGCTATTGTGGGTGAAACTTTTGTAGGTGAAGCTTTTATAGTGGGTGAAGCTTTTGTCGGTGAATTTTTTGTGGTGGGTGAAGCTTTTGTGGTGGGTGAAGCTTTTGTGGGTGAAGCTTTTGTTGGTGAAGCTTTTATGGGTGAAGCTTTTGTAGGTGAAGCTATTGTGGGTGACGGTTTTGTAGGTGAAGCTTTGGAGTTGAAGCTTTTGTTGGGTACCATGAATTGATTTTGCTTCACACTATCTTGATCAAGATAGTGTGAAACTTTTGAGAATTTGTAGTTGTTCTCCTTTGATGAAGCTTTGTTGAATTTCCTTTTTTTTTTTTTTTTGGGAAACTAGAAATTTGAAAATGTGGGAGAGACAACATATACAAATTTTTCTTCTACACTGTTAAGCAAGAGATTGTGATGCAAGCCACACCTTGTAGTAGTCGAAGGTTTGGATGAACCATATAAATTGAATTTGCTTCGAACGGTCTTGAATTTGCTTCAAAGGTTTGAGAATTGTTGTTGCCCTCCATTGATGAAGCTTTTGTTGGCACCATAAATTGGTTTTGCTTCACACTGTCTTGATCAAGAGTGTGTGAAGCTTTTGAGAATTGTGGTTGCCCTCTATTGATGAAGCTCTTGTTGGCACCATAAATTGGTTTTGCTTCACACTATCTTGATCAGAAGTGTGTGAAACTTTTGAGAATTGTGGTAGAACTCATTTGATGAAGCTTTTGTTGACACCATAAATTGGTTTTGCTTCACACTATCTTGATCAAGAATGTGTGAAGCTTTTGAGAATTGTGGTTGCCCTCCATTGATGAAGCTCTTGTTGGCACCATAAATTGGTTTTGCTTCACACTGTCTTGATCAAGAGTGTGTGAAGCTTTTGAGAATTATGGTTGAACTCCTTTGATGAAGCTTTTATTGGCACCATAAATTGGTTTTGCTTTACACTGTCTTGATTAAGAGTGTGTGAAGCTTTTGAGAATTATGGTTGCCCTCCATTGATGAAGCTCTTGTTGGCACCATAAATTGGTTTTACTTCACACTGTCTTGATCAGGAGTGTGTGAAGCTTTTGAGAATTGTGGTAGAACTCCTTTGTTGAAGCTTTTGTTGGCACCATAAATTGGTTTTGCTTCACACTATCTTGATCAAGAATGTGTGAAGCTTTTGAGAATTATGGTTGCCCTCCATTGATGAAGCTCTTGTTGGTACCATATATTGGTTTTGCTTCACACTGTCTTGATCAAAAGTGTGTGAAGCTTTTGGGAATTGTGGTTGAACTCCTTTGATGAAGCTTTTATTGGCACCATAAATTGGTTTTGTTTCACACTGTCTTGATCAAGAGTATGTGAAGCTTTTAAGAATTGTGGTTGCCCTTCATTGATAAAGCTCTTGTTGGCACCATAAATTGGTTTTGCTTCACACTGTCTTGATCAAGAGTGTGAAGCTTTCTACGAGTTGTAATGTTTGCATTGTTACATAAGGGAAATGTCTGAAGCAGATGCAAGAGGGCTGAATAACTTGATCTTCGTATGCCATGCACTGAAGTTGTTGTTGGCTTGCAATAAGACTTTGTTGGTGACTATAACTCTTGTTGGGCATAAGTGCTCCCCTAGTTAAGTTGTCAAGCTTGAGGGTTTTTTATTATTTGTGAATGTTAGAAGTTCATATGTAGAAGTTTTACCACTTGTCTTCTGGTAAGTGGAATGAATGGTGAGTTGCTTTCATCACTTGGTTGGTGGTACGAATGTGAGTTCCTTTATCACCTTTCATCACATTTCATCACCTGGTTGGTGGCATGAGGATGAGTTCCTTCTTCACCTGGTTGGTGGCATGAATGGCAAGTTGCCAAATGATATTAAAGTACGGGTTGTACATTTCATCACCTAGTTGGTGTACGGGTTGTACATTTCATCACTTGGTTGGTGGCATGAAGATGAGTTCCTTCTTCACCTGGTTGGTGGCATGAGTGGTAAGTTGCCAAATGATATTAAAGTACGGGTTGTACATTTCATCACCTAGTTGGTGGCATAAAGGAGAGTATAGGTTATACATTTCATCACCTGGTTGGTGGCATGAAGATGAGTTCCTCTTCACCTGGTTGGTGGCATGAGTGGTAAGTTGCCAAATGATATTAAAGTACGGGTTGTACATTTCATCACCTAGTTGGTGTACGGGTTGTACATTTCATCACTTGGTTGGTGGCATGAAGATGAGTTCCTTCTTCACCTGGTTGGTGGCATGAGTGGGAAGTTGCCAAATGATATTAGAGTACGGGTTGTACATTTGATCACCTGTTTGGTGGCATGAAGGAGAGTACGGGTTGTACATTTCATCACCTGGTTGGTGGCATGAAGATGAGTTCCTTCTTCACCTAGTTGGTGGCATGAGTGGCAAGTTGCCAAATGATATTAAAGTACGAGTTGTACATTTCATCACCTGTTTGGTGGCATGAAGGAGAGTACATGATGTACATTTCATCACCTGGTTGGTGGAATGAAAATGAGTTCCTTCTTCACATTTCATCACCTGGTTGGTGAGAATAAGGGCAAAGTGTCGAGGCACATTGTAGTAAGTGTCGAATGACACAAAGTATGTTGAACGCTTTCGAAGCACAGTTGGCTTATGTATGAATGTGTTGGAATGTATGATTGAACGAATATACTGTGAAGCTGTTCGTTTATTTGTGTAGTCTTGTTGAAATATACTTAGACTTTGTTTCATGTTGGAAGCATTCATGTTGAAGCTTTGAACCCGAGTGTTTCATTGCTAGGAATGTAAGAAGATTATGACCGATTTGTCTAAATCACCTCTTTATTGAATTCATGCCAAATAGTCTTCGTTACATAGGGTGCCGAATGGTTGAAGCTTAACACTTGTACAATGTGAGTTTACTTGTAATAGTACTTCAAGTGATCAGTGTTCCATGGATGGCCAAGGGTCTTGCCATCGGAGCTTCTAAGCTTGTAGGAGCCAGGGGGACTGATGCCAACAACTTCAAATGGTCCATCCCAGTTTGGACTAAGTGTTCATTCACTCGAGACTTTGTTGCAGAGTAATCTTTTCTTTAATACCCAGTCCCCCACTTTGAAAGAACGAGGTTTGACCATTGAGTCATAGTAGTTAGAGATGTGCTGCTTGTAGGCGACATTCCTCAAGTAAGCCCGGTTTTTTTGTTCCACAATTAGATCTAAGTTGAGGGTAAGTTGTTTGTCATTTTCGCTTTGCACGTAGTTCTGGACTCGGAATGTTGCTCGCTCAAGCTCAACTAGGACAACTGCCTCTGTACCAAAGGCAAGTGAGAATAGGGTTTCTCTTGTTGATGTCCGATACGAAGTGCGGTATGACCAAAGAACTTGGGGTACAAATTCTGGCCAATAACCTTTAGCCTTGTCCAAGTTGGTTTTCAAAGTTCACTTGATTATTTTGTTGATGGCTTCAACTTGTCCATTAGACTGGGGATGAGCTGGGGAGGCAAAACATAAGTTGATGTTGAACTTAAAGCAGAACATCCTGAACTTATTGTTGTCGAACTGTCGCCTGTTGTCAGTGACTATTGCATTGGGAATGCCAAATCTGCAAAGGATGTTCTTCCATACGAAGTCTTCTATTTTTGCCTCAGTAATGGTTGCCAAGGGTTCTACTTCAGCCCACTTTATGAAGTAGTCAACTGCAACGATTGCATATCGAACCTTACCCTTCCCTGCAGGTATTGGGCCGATCAAATCAAGTTCCCATTGGGCCAAGGGCCAAGGGCTGATCATAGGAGTAAGCGGCTCGGGAGGGGAGTGAGGAATAGTTGTGTAGCGTTGACACTTATCACATGAGTGAGATATTATGATGGCATCTTGGTGGAATGTTGGCCAGTAATATCCTTGGTGAAAAGCCTTGTGTGCTAGGGATCGAGATCCAGCATGATCTCTGCAGACTCCATGTATTTCCTGAAGGACAGTTTCCGCCTATGCGGGCGTAAGGCATTTTAGGTATGGTAGGTTAAAACCCCGCTTGTAGAGTTGGTCATTAATGATCAAGTAACGGGTAGCCTTGTATCGAATCTGCTTAGCTTGGACTTTGTCATTTGGAAGGGTGCCATGAGCAATGAATATATAAATCAGGGTAATCCAACTATCCCCCTGTTGTAAGTTGCACACTTCGGCAGCCATGGTGTTTGGTGCTGTTAACAATTCGACTTGAATTTTTCTCTTAATCTTGTCTTCCAC
The DNA here is from genome assembly GCF_916048215.2 of Malus sylvestris. Taxonomy (NCBI): domain Eukaryota; kingdom Viridiplantae; phylum Streptophyta; class Magnoliopsida; order Rosales; family Rosaceae; genus Malus; species Malus sylvestris. Next base: position 12,829,515 of record NC_062267.1, read on the forward strand.
CGTTGAGGCGAGGCGAGCCAAAGCATCTACATGATTGTTTACTGCTCGAGGAATTTGGGTGATCTGGTAGTGGAAGTGCTTGAACAACAATTGTGTTTGTGCCAGATAAGCTGCCATGAATCTATCCTTAACGTCAAAGTTGTTGGTGACCTAGTTAACCACCAATTGGGAGTCACTGAAGATATCAATTCGTTTAACCCCAAGGTGTTTGGCCAAACGTAAGCCTGCTAGAAGGGCTTCATATTCGACCTCATTGTTCGACGCCTTGAATTTGAAACGAATAGCATACTCCATCGCCACTTTGTCAGGGGTCGTAAGAACTAGTCCTGCTCCACAACCTTGTTGGTTGGACGAGCCATCAATATATAGACTCTATGATGGGGCTATTATTTCTATTTCTTGAGCTTCCGAGGGTAATGAAACCACTTCATTAAGCATAGAAACAACGTCAACAGGATATGTGAAGTCGACGATGAAGTCTGCCACTGCTTGGCCCTTCTCAGCTTTGGTATGAGATGTCAAATTCACCCAATGCTATCACCCATTTGATCATTCGCCCGGAAGTGTCAGGACTTTGGAGTATCTGTTGAAGATGATGATTGGTAAGCACGATGATGGAGTGTGCTTGGAAGTAAGGGCGAAGTTTTCGAGCAGACATGACCAATGCTAGAGCTAATTTTTCAATGTTGGAGTATCGTGTCTACGCATCTTGTAAGGCTTTGCTAACGTAGTAGACAGGCCGTTCGACATTACCATCATTTCGAATGAGAACAGAACTTATTGCTGAAGCCGACACCGATAGATAGATAATGAGAGTGTCACCAACCTCAGGTTTAGAAAGCAGAGGGGCTTTACTCATGTAGTCTTTAAGGTTCTTAAATGCCTCGGCACATTCATCAGTCCATGTAATGTACTTCTTACTTCCCTTAAGTGTTTTGAAGAAAGGAGCACATCTGTCTGTGGCCTTAGAGATGAACCTAGTTAAGGCTGCCACCTTGTCAGTAAGGCTTTGGATGTCTTTTGAAGTTACCGGTTCCTTCATGTCGAGGATTAATTTGATCTTGTCGGGATTAGCCTCAATGCCTTGTTGGCTTATCATGAAGCCTAAGAATTTGCCAGAGCCTCTTCAAATTTAATAGGTCCCATATCGAAGAGTGGTTCAATACCAGAAATAATGAGATGCATCCACATAGGATTGTTATGTGTGCAACCAAATATAGCTGATAGGCCAACCATGGCTACAGTTATTCTCATGCTTACTAGCTACTCTCTGGATCTTCCAGTACCTTCACAACCAGCATTTTATATGGATGGTGGCATTGAATCCTCATCTGATGCGTCTTTGGGATGGAAGGATAATTCTAGTGTGACAAGGTTAGATCTGTCTAAAAGCAACTCTGTAGAATATTTGCTACATGGATAGCTTCGATTCCAAATTAAAACTTCACTAGTTGATCGATGATGCAATGAAATACATATGTTGTTGTTATGTAAATGTGATACCTTGTTTAGGTATGCAGTTTCTGATTAATCTTAAGTGATTGGGGTCAATTGGCCTTTCTTTTTTGTCACTCGAGCGGTAGTCTACATTAAATTAAAGCTTATTTTTAAAGGAAAACTAATGAAAATTGCTTAAAAACTTTGAGTTTTAACGATAAGGAAAAAATAAAGGGTAAAGTGAATAGTACCAGGATTGACTTTTTAGTGTAAAAATGTGGTTTTTCGTTAAAGTGAACAGTACCGTGGGTTTTTTGTTAAAACTCCCTAATTTTAACTATGCCCCTTGAAACTCGATTTTGGTCTTATCTGTAACCTAAAAGTTATAACTTTACTCACTGAAACTCAAAATTCGTTCCACTTTAACTTGTGTATTCTCTCTTCTTCCTGAAACTCAAAAGTCATTCAGTAGATCATATGTAGGATCCACTGTCCAATAAGACTTTGTTAAATGTGCCAATGTATTTGATTATAAAGTGGATTTTTTACAAGAAATTATGAAGTGGATTTTTTTTTGGGTTGTTGTGTTTGAGTTGCAGAGATGAAAAAAATAAAAATAAATTGATTAGCTCGATACACCAAATTAAACCCACCTAGCGGAATTAACAGACCTAAGACAAATGTGAAGCGAATTTTGAGTTTTATAGACTAAAACGATGACTTTTAAGTTTTAGGGGGAAAATGAGATCAAAATCGAGTTCTAGGTAGTAAAGGAGAGCGAATTTTGAGTTTCAGAGAGTAAAATGAAGATTTTTGAGTTACATAAATCAAAGTAAAATTAAAATCCAATTTTAAAAACGTAGCTAAAATTAAGTCTTAAATTAAATTAAGCAATGCGAAGGAAGATTTGAGATGCAGAGACCTTCATAAATTACGTTTTACCGGACGGTCGAATCACTCTTCAACATTGTGATGGATACCAATTTAACACTTCAACGACATGAGAAGAATATACTCCGTAGCTAATGAGATGTATAATTCATGCAATATTATTTTTTGCAGATCCAAGTACAAGGACATTATAAATATCATTTTCTTATACATTTTATAAGCTTCCATTTTATTGTCGTTTAGACTTGTTCTCCGTTTATTTGTGTCCTCCCTTTCCTTTAACTTCCACATTGTTGCAGCTGCGTGGATATGTTATTTGCTCTATTGCAGAGGCCAAACCTTGGAAATTCGTGCCCTGTCCTCACTCTCCTCAACCACTCCCCCTTGAATCTTAGACCAATTTTTAAGTTTAATTAGTATAAGATAATAAAATAATAATAGAAGATAATAATCATAATATATTTTTTAAGTAATCAAAGAATTAGACATAAAGGGAACGCATATGATATTGTAACACACTAAGATTGAAATGTGGGGTCCGTCACTCTTTTCTCTTTAATCATAACGTCCAATATCATTCATTGTAGAAAAAAGGATATTTGATGATTTCATCATTATATGTTTCATAAAATGTAATTTATCACGTGATACCTAATGACATTTCTGTCTTATTGTCTTTGTGTGCACTTTACCTTAAAATAATGCAACACTAAAGTTCTCATGCTCCATGAACAACCTCAAGCATTTTCACATATAATTGTGTGTGTGTGTGTGTATATATATATATATATATCCCATCATATATGTGGGACCATGATTTTCCAGGACCGTAGTAAGGCGGATCCAAATATGAATACCTTAGAAGTTTGGTCATGGACTCAATAGCTTCCGCATCGACCAGGTTTCCTATATTCTTGAAATCCCTACGATCTAAGGATTGGCGTGCACCATAAGTAATCCAACTCCTAAGAGAATGCAATATCTACTCCAAGATATCCTTAAGGGTTCTCCCGGTTTAATATGGAATTCATATCCTAAAAGAACTCATCTTAACTAGTATAAATACATCATTCTAGGTTCATTTCTGGTAAAGCAATTATCGCACACTTATTCTCTTGCCTATAATTGAGTCTCATAATATTGTTTACTAACTTGACTGTTAGAGAGCCTCTGGCATGCACCTGTTGTTCCTTTGCTTACGGTTGTTTACTGTCTTGTAGGCTACACAAGTTTTTTCATCTCCCCTACATATAAAGGTGCGCGAATTTGGCTCCAACAATTGGTACTTTCATTGAGAGCTGAACTCAAGAACCTTTTAACTAAATTACTTTACCCACAATGTTATTTCAAAGAAAAATCCTTGCATCTCTGTTGACTCAGAACATAATGATACTTCTGGTGAAGAAGATGTCCCCACCATGGATCAAATCTGGAAAACATTGATCAAGATCAACGTTTCAATCAACACTTCTAATGGCTTGCAAGATGCTTAGGGTTGTAGCTTCCATCAACAAAACCCTTCCTATCATCTCAAACACCCTGATGTTCCTTGATCTTGGTTTAGAATATTGTTAGTCCCAATTCTGCTCATGGTGGAAGAGCGCACATGCAAAAATAAAGACAATAAGACAATAAGACAATAAGACAAAATCGATTGTTAAGGTTACAGTCGCCCACTACCTCAGTAACTAGAACCTAATGGAATGTATTCTGAGTAAGGATGAATGTGAAGAAATATCAATGAGATGGATAAGCAATTAATAGTTTAATTGAGTATAGTCAAAAATAATTAATTATGTAATTAATCATACGAAAGATTCGTATTAGGCTTTATGTTAGTTTCGGGTTTCAAATGAGTTTTGGTCCATAAGGCCCATTGAGTTTTAGTTGTATGACAATTAAAACAAAATGGAAATCAACCCAAAACAAAGCCAAAACCGGTCATACTAAGAAAGAGTGTGATGGTGGCTTTAACCTCATCAGGGTTTCTTTGAGGCAAAAAAGTGAACCTCTCTCTCTCTCTCTATTTTCTTTCTAAAGGGGCTGGCCTTCCTAGAAAAGTTTACTAGCATCAAACTTCTTCTAAGCAATCCATATCCTCTTCACCTCTCATCCTTGGTTTGGAGATGTAGAGGCTTGGAACCTTGCAAGCTTTAGGAGATCATTTTCTCAAATCCTCAAGGAGCAAAGGAGAAGATAATATGCAAATATACAAGGGAGAGAACATCAAAGACAAAGAAGCATACAAGGAGCTTGGAGAGAACTTTAAGGCCCTCTACTTAGGTGATAACCTTGTGAACACAAGGATGAGTTTCAAGAGTGTGAAAGCTCTAAACTCTCATCTTTTTAATTTGTAAAGAAACTTGGTTCACTAACACTACGTTTTGAATTTCATAGGTTATAGAAATGCATTTTTAGTGCATACTTACTTTAAGAGTTATTATATGTTTGTATGCTCAAACATTCTTAGTTAGACAAAATTTTTCATTCAAGTGGTATCAAGAGCCTAAGTCTAGCATTTGGTGAATCCTTTTGGTATTTCATGATTTGTGATTTAAATGTTGTAACCATTACAAGCTTTATTCTTAATTTATTTAATGTAAATTTTACTTGAACATATATCATCTCAAAAGTTGTAGATGTGGTTCATTTGAGCATGAATGCTGGAACTAAAATATGCAGCCATTATTTTGGGGTGGGGGGGGGGGGGGGAAGGGGGCGGGGAGGGTGGGTCGGCCTTGTCTATTTTAGGAGAGGGGTTTTGTGTTCTTATTTGTCTTGTTAAATGAGATTTAAAGTGACATTAAAAATCTCTAAGAAACCTAAAATTTTATCCCCTTTTGTTTGAGAGAGTTTTGGATTTCTTTTAATTGATGTTCTTCATAACAAGAAATAAAGTTTTGGTTTAGGGTTTGAAACAAAATTTCTTATTGTTTTGTTTAGTCTTTGTTTATCTTGGTTTGTGTGATTAGATTGGTACTTTTTGTCATCACACTTTCCTCTCACTTTTCTTTCACTTTTTGAATTTTGAGCTTTTGCCAAATATTGTCACTCACACTTTTTGTATCCCAAAATCGGCCACCCTAGTAAGGTAGGGCACGTTTGGGGCTTCCTTGCAATTACATTAGCTTTTGATATTTTCTTGTAATTACACTTTGACCTAAAAGCTTATGCTTTTTACAAAAAGTCCAAAGTTATGACAGCCCGTCCCGAATGTGTATCTTATTTATTCTCGATAGCGTGGAAATGACGGTTTTACCCTTGGGCGTTGGGTTGTGATTTGTGTTGTTGGGATAAGAAAAATGGACTACAATGTTATTTCCTATATTGTTGGATCCAATAGGAATTTAGAGAGTGTTTGAGATTGCATGGTTTTGGACTTGGTAGCCAATTAGGACTTAAGGATATTATTTGGGTGCCTAAATCTGGACCACGCACTCTCACGTGCATTCCACACGCATTCAGACCTCTCTTTCTTTCTTTCTCTCTCATTTTCTTTCTGTACGTACGATATGTACATTCAACCTCCCAACTAGCTTAATCACTCATGGATCGAGCTAGATAAGGACGTTTTTGAACTCCTTGCAAGCTTAGTAGCAGAGTCGTACCTTTTGTTTGAGGAAGGGACTTGTAGAACTCGAGATATCCGAACTCTAGCGAGAAGTGTGAAATTCTCCGGCGTGATCGCGAAGGTTCTAAGTGGTTTTGAGACCTAAGAAGGTATTATTTTTTCTTTTCTAGCATGTTGGATCGATTTTGGAGTGATATTGACGTAAGAACACTCGGGTTTATATAGTTGCAGGGTTTGGCCGGTTTTCTAGAGTTTTTTCGGCGAGTTTCCGTTGTTTTTAGGTCCCCAAAGTGCTAAGAATGTGTTCTTCTCGTTGTAAGCTTCATTTTGGGGAAATTTTCATCGAATTTGGTTGAGAAATGGAAGAGAAATTAAGGTTTGAAAATTTTCCAGAATTCGGTAATCGTAGAGGTTACCTGCGCCGGACTCCTGCGAACCGAGGTTGAAGGAAGAGAATATTCCATCAACTTTGACGGAATATGCTAATGATGTCAGCTATATTTAATGGCATATTCTATATTTTAACGGAATATTCCTTAACGCCGTTAGGGAATCTGTGACAACCCGTCCCAAATTCTACATTTTTATTAATTTTAAAAGTATGATTTTATAAAAATACCCTTAGAGGCGGGAGTATTGACTTTCGTGATCAGCGTATAGTGAGGTGTACGAATTAATCCTTTAGAGTTTTCCTAAAGTACTTGACATTAGGGACTCGTAGGCGCAAGCAGAAGAGGATTTGAGGTTACGGTTAAAGTTTTACGGAATTGTAAACTTGAGAAGTACTTTGGTTTCAGTCACTATTTATATTTTTATATATTTTTATAATGTTGATATTATTTATCAATTAATTATTTTAAAGAGGAAGAGAAAGAAGAGGAAGAGGAAAAATGGAAAAAAGAAAAAGAAAGAAGAATGGCTACTGCATAATCAGGAAGAAGAGTGAGGTGAAGGACCAACCAAAGAAGAAAGTAAGGAGGGAAATGAGATAAGGTAGGGAAGGAAAATGGCAGCCAAACCCGTGTGAACCGATTATAGCCGGAGGATTTCTACGGCAAAATCTATGGTTTTTCCGATGAATTGGACCAAGGTACCACTTCCAAACACTATCTAGCCCTTCCCTCTTCCTTTTTCCATCTCAAATTTAGAAGAAATTGTTGTAAACAAGGGAGGAACCGTCGGTGGGTGCGACGGGTTCATGCAAGAAATCCCAAAATCCTGAAGCTATTCCCACCAATTACCATCACCACTAGACTCCTCATGTGGTCTAGATCAAAGCCCAGTCAGTTGTAAGGGCGGCGAGGTACTCGAGATGGCGAATGAAGAATCACCCAAACCTAGGGTTCCGATGGGTTTTAGTAAAATTTGGGCTTTTCCCGGCCAAATTGGCCTTGGTCATAGGTATAAAAGTTACTCCACTCACTGAGATCGTCATTTCTACAAAATGGTAATTTTTAGAAATAGTTGAATTTTCCGACGAGTCGGGACGGTCGACTGCCACCCACGACGATGTGTGTTGCGGCGTGTGGCCAGTAGGCCGCCAATGCTATTTTTAGGCTATTTTAAATGTCTTGAATTCATTTTTGATATTTGAATGACGTAGGCTGATCGTTGGAACCTAAATTCTTTACGATACGTTATTAGGTATTCAGATGAATTGATGATCTGACCGTTGGATCGTCACCAAACTTGGTTACATTGTAGTACATAAAATTTGAAGAATGTAGGAATTTAAGGATTGGGAATCCGACATACGGATCTTCCCGAATTGGATTTGTAAGTTCATAAAATAAAACGTTAACCGCTAATCAGTTTTGGAAATTGGCAGAGATCCAACCGTTGGATCGTAATGAAATTGAAGTATGTTATTCTAGAAGCATATTGTATATCATGAGAAGTCACGGATTGGAAATCTGAGTTCTGGATCTTCCGGATTGAGTTTTGCAGGGTTGTGGACCAACCGTCGATCGAAGATCGACGGTTGACTTTTGGTCAATGGGTTTCAAATTATTCTAGAAGGTCCTTAAGGACATGTTTTATGTAAATTATGTATTCTATCGGTAAGAACTTTGAGACATGATTTGATAATTGGTCACAGGCGACGATAGTTCGTGATGTCTCCATATTCGTGCAAGGGAGTCGTAGCGCGGACCTATGGTTAATTGGTCTTTTCCCTTCCTATTATATATATAAGCTTGACATCTCCACAAACGTTTATAAATTAAATATTCATATAATTTCTATGAATGCTTTGGAAGACTAATGCGAACTACGAATGGCTTGATCCCCGTTTAGGGTACGTAAGCAGTCTAATGAGATGTTAGATGTAGTCAAATAATAAATGGGACTAAATAATTGAGACAATAGCCTTGTTTGGGGAATTGAACAATGTGAAGGATATTAGTGGAAAATGCGAGATCTAACCTTGCGAGTTGGTGGTTAAATGTTGGTCATAAATCAATATGTGAGGAATCAAGGAATTAATGTAAGGAAACGTAAGTAATGATGGTTAATTACATTAGGATTTAGATGAGCTTATCACCGATGACTATTTCCAAAAATAAATAAGTCGGGAGTAGGGCGTTATAGTTCATGCATTTTTACGCCACAATATATATTGGAAAAATACTATGATATGGTTGAGTTTCAGATTTGTATTATGGGATATCCATGTGTATACTACCTGCACAAAATTATTAGGAATGCTTGAAGTGCGAAGATGAACGTGGAACACATAGGTAAGTTCAGGTGAGTTATGGTGTTAGTTGAAATGGTTGAGTTAATGCATAATCATAGTATGTTTTAGGCAACTCCGACATTACCGTACAAGTTGCCTATGAGTTATATATGTCACATGAGATGCATTTAGAGCTCATAAACTTGCATCTTTGTGTTAGTGCTCCCGTCTGTGGCTAGGGCACAGTCCTTCACGTGATGTTCACCTCCTGCACCTTACGCTCACCTTGGATCCAAGGTAGGTGCACAGTCATGTCGTACAGACCACTATAGGTGGTTCCAACTCGTAGGTGACCTACGATTATTTGCAGAGTCTTCACGTGATCGTAGCACTTGAGCGTATTTATTTATACCCAGTCCTGTCGTACAGACCATTTTAGGTGGTTCTGACTCGTGTGCAGGTATACTTATTGAGCTATGGATAAGTCGTACAAGTCACTAGAGATGACTCCGACTTATGAGTTAGCATATGTGATGAGATATGTGATGAGCTAGCTTATGTGATAGATATGTGATGAGCTAGCATATATACAATGAGATATGTGATGAGCTAGCATATACGATGAGATATATGATGAGCTAACATATACGATAAGATATGTGATGAGCTAGCATATATGATGAAATATGTGATGAGCTAGCATATATATAATGAGATATATGATGAGCTAACATATATGATGAAATATGTGATGAGCTAGCATATGTGATAAAATATGTGATGAGCTAGCATATGCGATGAGATATGATATGAGCTAGCATATATGATGAAATATGTGATGAGCTAGCATATATGTGATGAGCTAGCATGCGATGAGCTAGCATATATGATGAAATATGTGATGAGCTAGCATATATATGATGAGATATGTGATGAGCTAGCATATGTGATGAGAAATGGATAAGTCTTACAGGTCACGTGAGGTGACTCCGGCTAGCATGTTGATGAGTTGTTAATTTAGTCGTATAGGCCACTATAGGTGGATCCGGCTAATAGGCCATTTCATATTGATTTATTTCACCTGAGCTCTTATTCGTATTGAGATATTTGACACGGTATAATTGTGAGACTATTATTTTGATTATGGTATTGATTTATAGTCACGCCTATTATTCCAGGAAATTATACAGGTATTACGATGAGGGGCTACTGCCTTTGGTAGTTGGAATTGGTTTGAAAAGTTTTGTTTCACTCACTCACATTTTCTATTTTGTACCCCTCCAAGTTCTAGCAGCAGAGTTCAGTATCGACAAGGATTCGTGGCACCTTACTGCACTATACCTATGCTTTGTATCACTCGTAAAATGGGTACATATGTTTTCTTGTGATGGTATGATCATTGTTTAACCTTACTCTATGCTCTGTATCACGCATGAAATGGGTCCAGATCAGCTCACCGCGCATTCATGTACTTAGGGACTTTTAGGTTTTAATTTATTCACATTTTATACATTATCACACTTTATGGCTTCGTCACCTTCCAGGTGTCGGCCAACACAGCTTGTTTCGGTGTCCTAAGGCATATCCCAAGTCGGGGTGTGTCAAAATCTGTCAATGTGCCTGCACGTGGGTGGCGAATTTTGGCCGTGCCTTGGCCGGCGCGTGAGTGCGCGTGGGGCATCGGAAATTTTTTCTAAAAATATGGGGATGTTCTTAAGGTTGAGTAGGTCACGGTGGTATATTCAAATACCCTAATTGAGCAATGTATAAGAAGTTATTACCTACTTTTGGTTATATTTCATGAGATTATTTCACCTAAGTTACTTATTTTGTTACTTTGAGATGTATGGCATGGTATACTATGATTTCCACTACTCTGTGTATAGTTTTGAGATATGGCTATATATTCTATTTTCTGGAATTTATGCAGGTTTTACGGCGAGTAGTTAGAACTTTTGATAAATGAAATGGTTTTGAAAAACTTTGTTTTTGCCCACTCACACTTTCTGTTTTGCACCCCTCTAGGTTTTAGGTAGGAGTGCTTATTGGTGGCTCACGAGGAATTCACAGCAACTCTAACAGATTATCACTAGTGTTACACCCACCCCCATATTTTACTTATATTTCTACTTTTCCCCTAGAACATATTCTAAATCTATCAATTTAATCCCTTATCTCTTTTAATCCTAGCCGTTGATCTAGATTCCCTATTGCTCCTAAACTTCCAAGTGGCAGGTTCTCAGCTCTCTTCTCTTCCCTTTCTTCCCGAGCATTTCCTTTCGAACCTTTCTCTCTCTCTCACGGGAACCCTCACTCACTCTAGATTTCCGAGAGCTCTTGATTTCTTCCTCTCAAAAAACTAATCAAATCCATCAGTTAAACCACATATCTAGAATCCTTGGGGCTTGAGGAACACAGCTATAACCCTGCATGATTCAGTAGAACACCTCTGTGTGTTCTGCCATTGAAGCCGAGAGCTTCAAATCTTTGAAACTCGAACTCAGGCGAGTGTTCTACTATGTTTTGTTGAGTTGTTCTTAATCTAAATGGAAGGTTTTAATTTGTGCATGCATTATATTTTTGTTTTCCAGAACCCGACGAGAAAACCTGATGAGTTATGTGATCAACCTTACCATTCTCGACCACAGTCGAGACTCACAATGGTTTATTTATGTTCCCATAATTTCAGCTATCTTCCCTCTTCAATTTGGTACTTGGTTTGAATATTTGTTTGAACGTTTGTCATCTACCGGAGCTATAACAGCTCCGGTTTTCTTCCCCGACAACACCCAAGCCACCAGGCCTTCTCTAATCACCCACGGACCTTAGCCCATTTTTGGACCAGCCCGGTTTCTATTTCTTTTGGTTGGTTAATTGGCCTGCGGGCTGTGCCCTGCATGGGCCGTAAGTGTGTGTGAATGTGTGTGTGTGTTGGGCTGTACGTGTGAGTGAGTGTGTGTGTGTGTGTGTGTGTGTTGGGCTTAGTGAGGCTGTGTGTGTGTATTGGGATATGCTTTGCCTTGGGCTGAGGATTTTGTTTGTGTATGTTGTATGTGTGTATCCGTGTGGGTTGTGTGTGTGTGTTAGTGCGTGTGTATGTGAGTGTGTTGTACCGTGTGTGTGTGTGTTATGCCGTGCAGGTGTGTGTGCAGGCATGTGTATGGGTGTGTTGTATGGGTTTGGGCTCAAGCCCAAACCACCCATTTATTCATACCCAAAACCAAAACCCATTAGGTCCTAACCTTATTTAACCTAAACCTATACCCTAATCCGGATCCAAACCCAAGACCCATTTCCAATTCTTGAAATTCTATAGTTGGGTAGTTTAATAAATTGTACATTTTTGTGCTTAGGTGAAGTTGCTAGTAGGGATTTCCTTAATCCTTTTCAACACAATTCTGCTGCTACAGAGTATCTTTGAGTGGACCCTTTCTAAAATTTGCATAATTTCATAGTTTAATTGCATAAATGAAATGCATGCCTTACAAGTTTATGAACTGATTTTTATGTTAAGCATGTTTATGAAATATGTTGTTTATCGTCTCGTTTTTGGTGAGGAATTAATTGTTGGCTTATATTGAGCTATATTTTAATATATCGTATTTTCTATAAAAACCATGAACTGGTAGACTATCTGATGGGCGACGATAGGATGCTAGAACATGTTTTAGAAACCCCTCTTTATAGTATAGACGATAGATGACTTTATATTATGAAGTGGATATGTATGAGAGGCGTGACTATTTGTGTGTACCTAGTGGACACTATGTCACCTGGGGCGAGGATCTGGTGTTAGCAGATAGGCCGAGAGAAATAATCACTAGCTACGGGCTGAGGGACACGGAGCAGGCATTGGGCCGGGAGTTGGTAATCTCTGGCTACGGGCGCAGAGACCATGGTGTTGGCATAGGGCCGGGAGATATATTTATTCAGTGATTTCACGTTACGAGATGATCTGTGAGACGTTTGATAATTGTTCTCCACGATATGTCTTTTGAGACATTTTTGGCATGCTAGGATTTTCAGTAAAACTATCACTTATTATGCTAATAGTTTTCTATATATATAAATTGTGGGGGTTAGTATCTTGAGAACGATTTTATTATTATTGTATATATGAACTTGGTCCACTCAACTTTGTTTTGCGCCCCCATTCAGGTCTTAGAAATGAGGACTACGACACAATGTACGAGGCATTCCCCTACCAGTAGCAATCTATCACTCACTTGTGTGATATCTTGTAATGATCTTTCCTTTTGTGATCTTGAATTTGAACGTATTATGTGCACTCTAGACATTTCCTTAATGTTTATTACATTTAGATTCTAATGATTATTCATGAATATTTCTTCCTAATCATTACTTTTGTATTCAATAAATGGCTTTCGTCACCCTCAGGTGTCGGCCAGCACGTGCCTATCGGGGTATTCGGGGAATATCTAGGTCGGGACATGTCAACTAGCGTAGGACCATCTTTGGTATTGTATAATTAGTATTCGTCCTGCTGGACTGCACTTATGCTACTTATGCTCTGGTTATGTGTAGTCACACTTATTCTCGTCTTGTACCTTATCTTATCTAGTGCTCTAGTTGGTTTGGTTCTTAGTTATTTGCATTGCTGTATATCATTATTGCTTCCACACTGTGCACATGGCTACATCACCCTCACGTGACGGCCAGCATACCTCGATATAGGTCAGGGTGTGTCAAAAATCCCTAAAACCATCTCCAACCCTTGGGATAAAGCTTAAAAGTTTAAGCCATAACTTAGAAGCTGCTTTCCCCTCCAATGGTTATCGGTTTTTAGCCCGAAATTATTAAATAATGATTTTAACTTCTTTTTTTTTTTTCTGGTAACTTTTTTGAAAATAAGAATTTATGTAGATTAGCTAATTTATTTTTATGAACATTTTAACCTAAAAGTATTTAAATTCCGAAAATAATTAAAAGTCATACAAATGCACAGGCAGTTGTAAATTTCAAGTGAAATTTGATTTAAATAATTTCTTTAAATTCTTTTAGACGTTAGATTTAATTATGGACCGTTAATTTGTTTTTTTTTTACCGTTAGATTTTATCGCATTTGATCACAGACATTGGATTATAAGTAAAAACAAAAAAATGATTTGAAATATGACAGTTTGATGGGTCTAGAATAATTTAAGCCAGACTTAATTTCAGTAGGGAATTTAAAGCTTATATTTAAGCTTTATCTCATTGGTTGGAGATGGTCTAAAGAACAAATTGTTTTGCTCATTTAATGAAGTTTTTGTATTTGTTGAAATTTTTGGTTTCTAGTTGTAATAACATGAAGTTGTGACTTGACCCAATAGTCGAGGTTATTTAATTTCGGTCCAAATTAGCTAGAGCAAAAAATAATTGTCTTTTTAGCGAGAATTGGATTTCATTCATTTCATTTAGTTTCATTTAAATCAATTTTATGGATTTAAGAACCAATTGTTTAAGTTGTTTTTTTTAATGTGATTAATTATGAAAAATGGTAATTATGAACCAAAGGCCGACGATAATTTACCTATGTGATTGGCCGCTTTACATTTTTGATGAATGGGATGAGTAGATTAGATTTCAATGTAATTTGATTAGATCAAATGTGATGTAGAAGGACCTAAGCCCTTCTATTTATTTCAAGTGTTCCTTTGTGAGAACCCGTATTTTATAATTATATTATGGGTTTTCTTTATATATATGTCAACTAGGGTTGCATATGTGATAACAAAAGGAAATAGTGGCATGTATTTGAAACGATGGACATGCAATTTTCTAGTTACTTGGAGAACACTCTCTATAGCTGGACGTGGCATGCATTCGGTGTTAAGTATCTCTTGTATTAGATATGAGGTACTTGTAAGCACTCTCTGAAGTAGAGGTGTCATAAGTTTAACCGACGGTAGACAAGGGTGTGTGACTAGTGTTTTAACTAGTAGGTGCTGTCAAAATAAGGGAAAAACCTATCCCAATTTGGAACCATGCATAGTTAGTCACCATTTTCTTAAGCTGGACTTGGAGATAGCATGAGTGGTGGCACAACCCATGCAAGCCATCCTTTTAGTCTAGCAATTCATAGATCAATACGTGGCTAATCCTCCTCCTAATATTTCTGTATATTACATTAAATTAATATTCTTTTCTTGGCTCTTTAAGTGTTGGAACCGCCCATTTCGAGTTGGCCGCAATGCATGCATAGTCAGATTATATAGGATTGTATATATTATATGCATGTATGTATATGAATACATTTTAATATACAGAAAAGAGAGTGAGGGGAAAGGAAGAAAGAAAAAGAGTTTAAGGTTAGAGGGTTTGATGTTTGGAGAGTGATAGAGGACTTGTCTTGCTGAGGTTTTAGCTATCGATCGAGATGAGTGGTTTATGTAATGTGTTTAAAAGTTCTTATTTTCGATAAATGAAAGCCACAAACATTGTGGGATTTATTCTATTTATAAATATCTCTCTATTTTCAAGTCAAGCATGTTTGATTTGTGTAAATGTTTATAATGGGATATATCCAATCTATGTGGAATTACTTGAAATGTTCATGGAGCATGAGAACTTTGGTGTTGCTTTAATCCGAGGGATAAATGTAAACTGCACAAGGGAATATTATGGCACAATGACCATTAGAGGTCACGTGGTGAGTTACAATTTATGAAGGATATATGAAGACATGAAGGGATGATGCGATATGGCACTTTGTGGCTAAGGCTTTGATATTATTACTATATTTTCTAGAGTGTGTAAAATGGTATTACTTGACTGACATATTATATATTCCACTCACTAGGCGACGGTGATTGTTCTCACCACTCACCTTTTTATTTTACAAATGAGTTATTTGACAAGGCATGTTGTAGACGAGCTACAGTTATCTTAGATGAGAAATTTAAGGATTTTAATTTATTTGTACACCTATAAGGATAATGGAGTTATTTGAATAAGAGAAGTTCGTTTATGTTTTTATTTTCTTATTTTTATTTTTATTCATGCACTAGGCGCAGGGTTAATTTTTTATTTTTTTTTTACGGACCCCTGGTCCGAAGCGTGACATCCTTTTAGTTTGTTCGCATGCAAATTGGAAGACTAACTTTGTTGAGTATCATTTTAATTCTTAGGCCTAGCCATGTTATTGATGAGTATCATTTAAGTTATTGCTGAGAATCTCACGTCGTAAAGCCATAGAGACTAACTTTGTTCAAGTGGATTATCCCAAAGATACCACTTCAGAGATTTTTTATTATCACAAGATTAGAACTTTTAGACATGGACCAATGTGTGGCTGAGTTCCACTAGTGGCCAAACCCCCTCCCCCCTAAAAAAAATTTGGTTTAAGTTTTCAAACAATTTTCTATGTAATTGGATTATTTGTAGGCGTTTTAAATTTTTTGGATAATTACTTTATGCATATTATTTATCAAATAATTAATTGATTTGACTGAATCTGAAATTTAAATTTCCTTATAAATGTAACCAATTCAATTAATTTATTTCTAGGTATGTATTGTGAGGAAGTTAGTTGTCTGACATATAATGCAACGTCGCACACCATCTTGCGTGAACGTCACTTTTTTACTAACTCCATACCAAAAAATTCACATTTGACAACCCTTTCAGACTCATCCAACCTGATTGAGGGGTATGGTACTGGTCATATAATGTTGTCTAATGGTACTTAGCTAACCATCGAAGACATATAGTCACCCCATTCCTGAAGAATGTTGTTGTGCTTTAAAGGTATTAGGACAATAATTATTATGATGAAACCATTGAAGAAAATGAAGATGAATTCCTTCAGTTTATATGATTATGGCTTCTCAAATGTGTTGTACGTCACAACCATTCGCGCCTCCGAGGACCATCACGTGGTCGGGCCTATGAGTGGCTGCAGTGAAAAATATGCTTTGGCATGATCGCTTGGGACATCCAGGAACCATGATGATGCATTGTATCCTCAAAACTATACACAGGCATTCGCTTACCTCGAACTAATCACATCATTCCTGGCAGTGCTTATTGCAAAGCTTGTTCTATGGGGTAAGTTTATTACTTGCCCATTGTAGACATGTAAATTTCGTTGCATGTAAATGATGCATCACAAAACTCCACGTGGCATATGACTCATCACAAATGGACAAGTCATCAATAACATTTGGCACATATCAAGTAAAGGAAGCTCAAAAGCATTCCTAAAATGCGGCAAAGGGGAAGAAATCTCCTTAAAATTTGCAAGGGGCCCAAATTTCTCCCAAAACCGGAATGCAAGCTAAAGCATCTTCACAAAACAAGCAAGAATTGAAGATTGCTCACAAAATAGACAAGAAAGCCCTATAGATTTCGGCCAAGTAAGGGAAATTGGCTGAAATTAAGACACAAAACATGCCTAAATTCTCCCATGGACGAATCAAGATACAAATCAAAGCCAAACTCATCCAAAGGCAAGCTTTGAGAAGTCTATAAATACAAGGTCCTCAGACAAGCATAGGGGTCAACAATTTCTAAATTGAAAGGCCAAAATTCTCACAAAAGGAGAACCTTTGCCAAATCTTTGAAGACTAATACGCTGTCAAAGCTCTCTTCGAAGAACGTACAATCAAAGCTGAAGCTTTCTTTCGACAAAAGCCAAAGCATTCCCTTGAAGAATCAACAAGAACTTATGCCGATTCCTTCAAGACTTTACTGCAAGCTTAAAACTTGTAACGACGTTCGATTCAAGTTCAAGTCGCCAAGACCCTTGAATCAACAAAATCCCACAACAACATCACCTTTGCCGCAGGTCATACGCAAACCTAGAGGTGAAGACTATCCACACATTGTTTTAAGCTCAAAACTTGAAGCAATTGTTTAGTCGTTCGTTGATTAAGTCATTATGACCCTTGGATCAACAACCTACGCATCACATCAAATTTGAAGATTGAATCAAATGAACATTGTAAACAGAGATTGTAACCTTACAAATTCATCAATACAAATCCACCTTGTACACGTGTTCTCGTTTCATTTGTTACAGAATTTTCATGTTTACACCCATCTTTGAATAAAGTTCAAATGACCCTCCAACCTTCATTCAGTGGATTCAATGAGACATATGTGGACCTATCCAACCACTATGTAGACCATTTCATTACTTTAGGATGTTGGTTAATACATTGACATGTTGGTCACATGTTTGCTTCCTATCCACAAACTTAGGGCTACCCTCCTTAATTATCTGATTAAGTCAACTCGACTTGATAATGCTAGAGAGTTTATGTCGTAGACTTTTGATGATTATTGCATGTCAGTCAGGGTTGAAGTTACCATCATGTACCCCATGTTCATACTCAAAATGGCAAAGTAGAAGCATCCATAGAATGCCATCACTTGATTGCTCAGTCATTGGTCATGCGCACCAAGCTTCCAGAATTTGCTTGGGGCTATGTAATCCTGCACATACCTATGTTGGTTCGTTTGAGACCCATCACTGCCCAACCTTATTTGCCTTTACAATTGGTTGCTGAGTATGAGCCTAACTTATTGCACTTACATGTGTTTTAGTGTGAAGTTTACGTGCCAATAGTGCCACAGCTACATACCAAAATGGGTCCTTAGAAAATAATGAAAATCTATGTTGGTTATGATTTGCTATCATTCATTGGCAATTTAGAGCCCTTGACAAGCTATCCATTTACCACACGTTTTGTAGATTTTCACGTCGATGAGACAATATTCCCATTGTTATGAGGAGATAAGAACGTTAAAGTTCTTGATAAATGCCAAGAATTGTTAGGGATGAACCCACTATGTCTCATCTAGATCCCCATATTGCCCAATTTGAAACTAAAGTACAACATATTTTAGATCTATAAAGCATTATTCAAAAGCATACCTGATGCTTTTAATAATCTAGCAAAAATAACGACATCACATATACCCGCTACAAATGCACATGCAAGGATATATGTACCTTGCATACGTCAAAACATCGCCATTAAAACATCACCTTTGAGAAGTCCATAAATACAAGGTCCTCAGGGGTCGACAATTTCTACATTGAAGGGCCAAAATTCTCACAAAAGGAGAACCTCTGCCAAATCTTTAAAGACTAATATGCTGCCAAAGCTCTCTTCGAAGAACGTACAACCAAAGCCGAAGCATTCCTTTGAAGAATCAACAAGCACTTGTGCTGATTCCTTCAAGACTTTGTTGCAAGCTTAAAACTTGTAACGACGTTTAATTCAAGATCAAGTTGCCAAGACCCTCGAATCAACAAAATCCCACATCAACATTACCTTTTTCGCAGGTCATACGCAAACCTAAAGGTGAAGACTATCCACGCATTGTTTCAAGCTCAAAACTTGAAGCAATCGTTCAATCGTTTGTGCGAGATCAAGTCATCGCGACCCTTAGATCAACAACCTACGCATCTACATCAAATTTAAAGACTAAATTAGAGGAAAATTGAAAACAGAGATTGTAACCCTACAAATTCATCAATACAAATCTACTTTGTACATGTGTTCTCGTTTCATTCGTTACAGAATTTTCATGTTTACAAATTTGGCACGCCCAGTGAGACTTCTTTGCCTCTCATCTCTATTTTCAAATCCACAAGAAACACACATGACATCAAGAAATGATCAAGTTGTTCCAGCAACCAACGCGAAGAACAAGAGCATCCTTGCCGCAAGTGGTGGCACTTTGGTTGTCACAAATAAGCGAAGCAATCGTAAAGCTGACAAGGATCGCGAAGGAAAATGACTTACAGATTGCTACACTCGTCAACCGTCTGGAGGCATAGCATGACGAGAAAGCTGACCCAAAGATTGATCCACCAAAGGAGGAAAATGTCAAAAATGAGGAGCCTTTGATGGACAAAGCTGAGGTGGACCGAGCTGCGACACCCATGAGGTATCTCTCTATCCAATAGATACAAGAGATGATCACAAGCACGATCAAGATGCAATATGAATGAGGGTCGCATGATTCCATGTTGTATTCAAAGCCATACTCTAAAAGGATTGACACCTTTAGGATGCCAAGGGGTTATCAGCCACCCAAATTCATGCAATTCGATGAAAAGAGCAATCCTAAACAACATATTGCCCATTTTATTGAAACCTGCAACAATGCTGGGACAGAGGGAGACTACCTCGTCAAGCAATTCGTGTGCTTGCTAAAAGGTAATGCCTTTGACTGGTACACCGACCTCGAGCCTGAGTCTATCAATAGTTGGGACCAGCTTGAAAGGGAATTTCTCAACCGTTTCTACAGCACCTGCTGCACCATAAGCATGCTAGATCTGACAAGTATGAAGTAATGGAAAGATGAACTTATCGTCGATAACATCAATAGATGGTGTTCATTAAGTCTGGATTGCAAAAATCGGCTTTCTGAAACCTCCGCCATTGAGATGTGTGTTCAAGGCATGCATTGGGGGCTACATTACATCTTCCAAGGCATAAAACCAAGAACTTTTGAAGAATTGGAAACTCAATCCCATGACATAGAGTTGAGTATTGCCAATCATAGGAAGAAATAACCAATCACTGACTTAAAAAAAAGATAAGGTGTTCGCTCCAAATGTAGACAAGACTGGGAAAAAACCCGCCAAAGATCTCCTCCAAAAGCAAAACAAAAGAGATGAAAGGTGAGTCTTCTCACACCCAAGATAGGTACAAAAACACCTTGAGGAAACTGGAGCAGAAGACATACCCTTTTCCTAACTCTGACGTGGCTTCAATGCTAGACGACTTGCTGGAAAATAAGGTAATTGAGTTACTTGAATGTAAGCACCCTGAAGAGATGAATCGTGTTAACGATCCTAGCGACTGAAGTATCATCGTATCATGAGTTATCCTGTTGGCAAATGTTTTGTCCTCAAGGAGCTCATCATGAAGCTAGCATAACAAGGGCAAATTGAACTTGACCTGGAAGACACAGCCGCAACACACACCACCATGATTGTGTTTGGATCCTTTGATCCCGTTCCTCTTCAAGTGACGCATGACCACTCATGTCTATGCTCAAGCCACACGGCACATTCCGTACAACCATCACTAGGGGCAAGCGACCAAAATATGTCTACCGATGATGAAGAAGGATGGACATTGGTGACCCACAAAAGGACAAGGAAGCTAAGACCACAAGCCACAAGGCCAAAGGTGGAACAAGGGAGAAAACACCGCTGCCGCAACATTAGGAAACCCAAAAGAAACGTCACAGTTATTAAGCCAACATACGCTGGGGAACCTAGCCATGCATTCCCATCTCCTTGCATGGGTATTTACCGAATGACTTCTTCTAACAATGCACTACCGTTGCCTGTCACAAGGTTGAAGTAGAGATAGAAGAGCCCTCAAAAGGCAAAGCTATCGCCATCGAGGAACAGAAGACCCTCATGCCCAAAGAAGGCCTGCCAACATACTTTAGCATTGAGGAAGCACCACTATTGCCCAAGGAGATGCGAAAAGCACTAGTAGTGGCCTTAGCAAGTCCCAACGACCACGAAGTGTAAGAAAGCAAGGACGAAGGCTTGAAAGTTTAGCCACATGAGTATGCCACGTGTTTTGCCATCCATGACGCAATCAACTTCATTGACGAAGACTTGCTACTGAGATCAAAACCTCAAATAGTCATCTCTTCATCTCTGGGTACGTAAAGGAGCATAAAGTCAACTGTATGCTTGTGGATGGTAGACCAGCCATAAACATCATGCCAAAGTTAACAATGACCACAATCGGCATCAAGGTGGATAAACTATCTCGAAGCCACCTCCTAGTCCAAGGCTTTAACCAAGGAGGACGAAAAGCGATGGGCATGATCCGTGTGAGGATGACCATTGGTGAACTCAAATTAAGCACGCTATTCTACATGATTGATGCAAAAATAACCTACAGATTGCTTTTAGGAAGGCCTTGGATCCATGAGAATGGAGTAGTGTTGTCCACCATTCATCAATGCTTAAAGTTCTACTGAGAATCAGTAAAGGTGATACAAAGTGACACCAAGCCATTCATCGAAGCTGAATCACACTTCGCGGATGCCAAGTTCTAAATGGATGAAGACATGGTGCTCGAAGCTCTTCCAAAAGTGGCAAGTCGTGCCAAAGAAATAAGAAAGGGAAGCTGTGCTATCTTCAAGCAAAAACGATGATGAGCCTGCTAAGCCCACAACAATCAAAGGGACTGTGACCTCTTCAAAATGACCAAACACACCCATCTTTCGATATATCCCAATGTCAAGAAGAAAGAATGGGCAATCCCCATTCGAAACTGGCACAAGCAAAGCTGACACACAGCTGCACAAGGACGATATAAAGTTGCTCAAGATAAATGTAGTTTTACCTCTGACACAGCTAGGCGACGCTAAAGTTTCAAAACCACTGCAAGGTTTCATTAAACCCCTGCCAAAGGAGGCAGAACCAAGCACTCTTCCAATAAAGAGGATCGAAGAAGGTTTCGACCCAAACGTCTACAAGCTCGTGTCAAAGGTTAGGTATGATTTCTCCTCCTCTTCAAATCTCAGAAAGAAAAATTCAAACACTGTCAACGACAAAGAACGTGACCTCACTAAGACTCAAAAGAAGTTGAAGAAGCATGGTTACGGAGTTGACAACAACAAAGCTGGACTTGGCTTCATACCAAATACACTCGTAAAGATTTCAAACAAAGTGAAAACCATTAGCGCTCAACACATCAGCGTGAGTGTTGAACGAAATCAAGAGGAGCCTAAACCCGCCCCTCGAACGTCAGTCTTTGATAGGTTGAATCATTCAAAACCCAGAATTTCGACATTTGATCGCATTGGTGGTCAAGACCAAACTTCTGTCTTCAAGCGGCTTAATACAGCAACACCCCAAAGTTTTGTTTTCAAAAGGTTGTTAAAACTTAAGAAACAAAGAAACACGGCTAACTCTCCTCCAGAACGGTCGGCCTTGGAAATACTTGAAGAAACCAAGCAGCCTTATAGAAAGAGGAAGACAGCCAAAAGAACAAAGACTCAACGGTCTAGCAGCAAAGGACGACATTCAAAGTTCGATTCTTTCAAGGATGAAGCACCAAGCAACCTTGGAAGTTGACACAAAAGGACAACTGAAGGTAAAGAGGTGCACCATCATCCACAATGGCCAATCTTCACTTTAACAAACCCAAGAGGACGACACTAAATAGGAGGTCCCCGAGGAGACAAAGAAGGTGAAATCCCCGAAGAGGACGTCACTGCTACGCAACCACAGCTCGAGGATGAGGGGTAAGCCACGACCGATGATCTCAAAGCGCTCAACTTAGGCATAAGCAAGAAACCGAAGCCTATCTTTGTAAGTACACTACTAAGTGCAGACGAGATCGACGAGTACTACCAACTACTAATAGAGTACAAAGATATCTTTGCTTAGACCTACAAAGAAATGCCTGGCCTTGACCCTACCATCGTCGTGCATCGTCTTACAATCAAGCTTGGAACGCGGCCGATAAAGCAAACTCAAAGACATTATAGATCTGAGCTCATCCCACAAATTGAGGTCGAGATTGACAAGTTAATCAAAGAAGGCTTCATTCGGGAGGTGCAATACCCTAAATGGATCTCTAACATCATCATTGTCCTTAAAAAATATGGACAAATACATGTTTATGTAAATTTCCGCGACCTCAACGATGCTTGCTCAAAGGATGACTTTCCCTTGCCAATCATCAAAATCATGGTGGACACAACTACTGGCCACGAGGCACTATCATTCATGGACAACGCCTCTGGATACAATCAAATCTACATGGCTTCCGAAGACGAGGAACTAACAATGTTCCGCACTCCAAAAGGTATCTACTACTACAAGGTAATGCCATTTGGCTTGAAGAATGCTGGAGCTACATATCAACGCGCAATGCAAAAGATCTTCAACAACATGCTACACAACAACGTGGAATGTTACGTGGACGATGTAGTTGTCAAAACCAAAACGTTATCCGATCACTTGAAAGATTTACGAACAGTGTTCAACTAACTACGACACTACAACCTCAAAATGAACCCGTTGAAGTGTGTATTTGGCATCACTTCTGGGATGTTCCTCGGCTTCATTGTGAAGCACCATAGCATTGAAGTGGACCAATTGAAGATTAAGGCCATTCAAAGTATGCTCGACCCAAGGAACTTACATGAGTTGGAAAGTCTACAAGGGCGATTAGCCTTCATCTGATGCTTCATCTCCAACCTCGCTGGACACTGTTAACCCTTCAGTCAACTCATGAAGAATGACACTCCGTTTATATGGGATAACGCATGTCGTAATGCCTTTGAGAGCATAAATAGGTACCTTGCAAGCACACTTGTCTTTGGAGCTCACGTGCTTGGAAAGTCGTTCATCCTATACATTTCCACACAAAAAGGTTCCATTGGAGCACTCTTGGCACAAAAAAATGAAGACCAAAAGGAAAAAGCACTCTATTACCTAAGTATAACCCTCACTAGTACCGACCTTAACTACTCACCGATCAAGAAGATGTGCCTTGCCTTAGTCTTTCCCATCCAAAAGCTAAGACACTACATGCATGCTTACATCATGCAATCCCAGCCGATTGGAAAATCTCAGACGACTTGCCTGATGAGGAGGTGTTCTACATCGACATCTTCCCGACATGGACAATGTTCTTTGACGGATTCCCACAAATGGACAAAGTGGGGGCAGGAGTAATATTCATGTCATCACAAAGACAAGTACTACCCTATTCCTTCCGACTAAGCGGGGACAGGAGTACCAAGCGCTGATCATTGGACCCCAAATGGCGATCGACATGGAAATCACAACACTATAAGTATATGATGACTCCAAACTTTTGGCTAGCCACTCAACTACTACAAAAGTTTGAGGTCGTGATGCTAGAACATGTTCCAAGAAAAGAAAATCAAATCGCAGACACTTTCACTGAACCAGCCCCAAGTATATTGCTAGGAGAAGACGAAGTTATGGACGTGCCAATTTGCCAAAGATGGGTGATCCCACTCGTCACTGAAATGTTACTGGATGATACAAATGTCATCTCATTACTTCCAGTCGACACTGAAGAGTGAAGACAGCCACTAATCAACTACTTAGAGCATGGAAAGCTTCTAGACGATCCTAAACATCGCTCTGAAATACGTCGACGAGCACCTCGTTTCCTCTAATATAAAGAAACATTCTATCGACGCTCTTTCAAATGAGTACTTCTGAGATACCTAGGTGAGGAAGAAGCCAATCAAGCCATGGAAGGACACTCAGGCATATACGGGGCTCATCAGTCTGGACCAAAGCTACATTTCCAACACAAAAGAATGGGTTACTACTGGCCAAGCACGGTGAAGGATTGCCTGAAGTACGCCAAAAGATGCTAAGCCTGCCAATTCTACGCCAACTTCATACATCAACCCCCTGAACCATTACACTCTACAGTTGCTTCATGTGTGTTTGATGCATGAGGATTGGACGTCGTAAGACCAATCATACCAAAGTCATTTGCAAAAGAAGCCTACATCCAAGCCACAACGGATTACTTTTCCAAGTGGGTTGAAGTCGTACCCCTAAGGGAAGTCAATAAGGAAACTGTCATCCGTTTCATCAAATAACATATCATCCATCGATATGGTATGCCTCGCTACATCATCACCAACAACGAAAAATAGTTCTCCAACTGACTCATGGATGAGCTATGAGACAAATACAAATTCAAGCAGCACAAGTCTTCCATGTATCTTGCTTCAGCCAACGATCTTGCGGAAAGATTCAACAAAATGTTGTGCACCCTCTTAAAGAAGGTGATTGGCCGAACAAAGAGAGACTGGCATGAAAGAATAAGCGAAGCACTTTGGGCATATAAGATGACACATATGACTCCTACCCAAGTTATGCCTTATTCTCTTATTTATGGCGTGGAAGCTGTTCTGCCACTCGAAAGTCAAATATCTTCACTAAGGATGGCTATACAAGAAGGCTTGATTGAAGAGGAAAAAGCAAAGATACGACTTCAAGAGTTGCAAGCACTCGACGAAAGGAAGCTCGAAACTCAACAACACTTGGAATGCTACCAAGCACGGCTATCCAAGGCATTCAATAAGAAGGTCTGCCCAAGGTCTTTCCAAAGTGGATATCTTGTCTTGGCATTACGAAGGCCTATCATCACAACTCATAAGACAAAAAGTGTCACAGCCCGTCCCAAGGATTAATTATCTTGGTTGTGAAAAGATGGATTTACCCTTGAGCGTTGGATGTGTGTTGTGTTTTGGATTAAGAAATTGGGTCAATTGGTTCTATTCCTAACTAATTGGACCCAATTAGGACTAAAAGATTAAAGAATCGTGATGGGTGTGCATGTTTGGACCACACACATCCATACTTTTCTCTCTCTCACTCCCCCGTGCTCTCTCATCTCTCTCTTAGTTTCACTCTCTCTCTCTAGGCATTGTGTACGGACAACACCAAAACTTTTGCAAACGCGACGGATCAAAGTGGAAAATGGCACCATTGTGTTCGTGAAGCTCACACGAACACATCCATACCATTTTCAGGTAAGGACAGCTTCGTTTTCACGTGAAAACCCTAACCCCGAATGAGGTACTATTCATGCAAAAACTTATGGCTTGTTTTTATGGAATTTGAAGCTTATAGGAAGCTTTGTGAGGTCCCTAGGCAGCTAGGGATAGTTCGTTTGAGGATTTTGGATGTCGGAAAGTGGAGATAGACAAGTTTTAAATTTGGCCAAAAAGTCAAGGTAATTTCCGACATGTTCTCGTGAATTTCAAGGACCCAAATTGTTATATCGTGTTTCTACTTGTCCTTAGCTTCATTTTGGTTTAAATTTCATAAGTTTTGGTGAAGAAATGAGTGAGAACATGAGTTTTAAAGTTTTACCCAGTTTTTCGGCGACCGGCGACTCGCCGGAGAAGATGATGGCATATTTCGTCAGTTTGGAAGGAATATGCTGACGCCGTTAGTCAAATGTAATGAAATCTATTAGGTTTAACAGAATATTCCTTAACGGTGGTTAGGGAATCCGTCAGGTTTGGGCCGCGCATGGGGGCGCGTTTTGCCGTGCCCTTGCCAGAGCGTGGCGGCAAGTGGGAGGTCCAAAAATAATTCTAAAAATATGGGGATGATCCTGAGGTTGTGTAGATCACTGTGGTATATTCATATACCTATTTTGAGCAATGTATGAGAAGTTATTAGCTAGTTTTGCCTATGTGATTTAAAATAACTTTTTTATAGTTAATTCGCATATAGGTGAGACTTATCTCGAGGACGAGCATATCCACGGGCAACTCGGGGGCTACAACCCTTCGACATACCAGTGAGTGGGCTTTTGTTTTCAGTATATATTTATATACTTGATATATTTCCCATAAATGCATTTTAAAGAAAGTATGCTTTGAAATAATATGCCAAATGCTTCTATATTTTGAATATGCATTGCATGGTTGCATATATATATAAATGTGGTGCTGTGGAGGCATAGGTGAGTTCAGGTAAGTTATGTTTGGTTTTGTGAATCATCGATGATGTGATATGTGATATGTGATTAAGTAATGTTGAGCTCATAAAGCTGCACCTAGGGTGATTGTGAATTAGCTAGAGATATGAAGTACATGCCTGTTTATTTACGTCACCTCCCGTACTATATGCTCATATTGGATCCAACTTAAGTGCACAGTCTTGTCATATAGACCTTAATTATGGTTCCGACTCGTAGGTGACTAGCGATTTATCACCCAACTATTATGAGAGAATATAATTGAGCATAATTACATTTCACCCGATCTTGTTGTACAAACCCCTTTTCAGTGGTTCCGACTTATGTGCAGTATATTGCCGAATAGGTCATAGTAGTGACTCTGGCTAGATTGAGTTTGAGCTATGAATTCAACTGTACAGACTACCACATGAGTTCCAGCTAACATATTACATTTCTATGAAATTATTCTTACCTGAATTGTTTACTCTATTATATCTTGGCATCGCACATATATACCTATGAACATGATTATGTGAAGCATGAATTGAATTGATATGATTTCAGATATATTAAATTATGTATATGCTTATATTCTGATTCTGGGAAAAATTATACATGTTTTACAGCGAGGGGTTAGTATATTGATAAATGAAATGAATTTGTAAAACATTTGTTTTGGCCCACTCACGTTTTCTGTTTTGCGCCCTTCCAGGTTTTAAGAAAGCTTGTTGTCGGTGGCTCAGGATCGTCGGAAGTTCTGACCTATTTGAATAATAATGGGACATTCCTGGATTGCACCTAGACTTTATGCTTTGATCAGGAGTGTTCACTGTTGTAACTAACTCCTATCACTTTCGTTTAGTAGTGCACTCTAGTAATATGGTTTTTAATCATTCGTATATTCTTATCTTAATTGCTTCCACAGTGTGCACTTGGCTACGTCACTCTCACGTGATGGCTAGCATGCCTTGATCTTGGTCGGGGTGTGTCAAAAAGCAAGTTCACATTAAAGTGGGATAAACCTTACGTAATACAAGAAGTCTACACCAACGAGACCTACTTAATCATGGCGGAAGACGGCTTAAAGATCGACCACATCAATGGCAAATTCTTGAAGTGTTACTGCCCCTAAACCAAACAAGCAATGCTCCTCCCCTGCATAAGCCTAAATTGCACACGGCACAAAGCTCCTCGCCTGAATGAACCTAAACTACACACGGCAATAATGCTCCTTGTTCGCATGAGCTTAAAAGGCAACACCTAATGCTCCTTGTTCACACAAGCTTAAAAGGCGACACCCAACACTCCTGGCCTACAAGAGCATAAACTATGTACGGCAAAATAGAAATAAAAAATCAAAATCATCATCAAAATCGTCAAAACCATCAAAACCAATCCATCATTTCTTCGAACTACGTCATAACTTGATCCCTCCTCAACCGAGGGATGCGTAGGTAACTTGAAACTTCAAAACTTCAAGTACAGTCACATTACCAACAAAAACAAAATGCAAACACTTTGAATAATAAGGAGCAAATTCAAAATGTAAATACTTTTTTTCTTTAAACGAAGAAGTCAGCTCCAAAGCCTTATTACAAAAAAAAAAAAAAAAAAAAAAGAAGAAAGCTAAGTCCCTAAAGCTACGGCGATGATCTTCAAGCAAGTCTTCCAAAGTTTTCAAAGTCTTCACATCAGTGGGAGACAAGAGGGGCAACTTCATAGCCATGCCTTTCTTTTGCTCTAGGCAAGAAATCTCCTCTTGATGTTGAGAAACTGTACCTCCTTGCTTCGAGAGAACACACTGAAGTCATGATGCTTCGACTTCCAATTGTTCTTGTTCTCGCGCTAACGCTTCTAGACCCGCCTGGATAGAAGCCAAAGAAGTCATTGTGGCTTGATAACCTTCCGAAACGGCTTGCTACGAATCCCAAACTTGGGCAATTAATAAGTCTATTGCCGCAAGTTGCTGAACTCTAACTTCTGGATTCAACTTCTTCAAGGAAACAACATGCAAAGAAGAATACTCAGTTGAGGTAGCCATAAGCTCGGCAATCTTGACTCTCAAGAGTAAAGAATCAACGTTAAGGCTGTCAATCGTAAAAACAAGCTTCGACAAGTCCTTCTTGAGCAACACAAAGTCCTCTACTAAGCACTTTGGAATCCCCTTCTCAATGTGGCTTTTGATATCCATGGCCGCGCGAAGGTTTATGCGATGGATAAGCTGCTCAGTGCCATTAAGATGCTACCCTCTAAAAGAGATCTCGGAGCTAGCTGGTAAAGGTGTTGGACGCATAACGGGCTATTGCATACCTTCGCCTACACATGGCAAACTTGGGCAACTTGGCAAATTGTAATAAGCTCTACACTGGGTAGGTCCCCAGTTTCCTCGTTTGTAGGTAGATTGCCTCCAAATAGCATCTTAGTAAAAGAGTGAACACCTATGTTCGCCAAATCAAAATAACAAGATGGCCCAGCCTAAAGAAGACAAAGAATTATGTTAGAAACAAAAGCTAAACCAATGAAAGCAGAAGAAATCACAAGAAAAAAGGAAATACATACATCTTTCTCAAGTGACATACAGCCATCGAATTGAAGAGGCCTAAACACTTTCTTCTTCTTATGAAAAAAATTGACATCATTGTTATCCGGAGCACCTTTAAGCAGTCACTTGTTCAAAACTTGTTGACGTTGCTACAAAACAAGCTCATCTTCGTGCGAGTCAACTTCGTAACCTGCCTCTTCAGAAGCATCCGAACGCTGAAAAGACAAATACGGGTTTTGAAGAGCTAAGACTGCATGGCCATCTTGCAAAGGAGTTGTGTTCGCCTAATCGAAAGGTGCTAACTGCGTAACAATAGCAGAACAACCCTATCTCAACGCATCATGGCGTTAATGAGAAGAATTGGTGCCACTTGCCGTCCCTAGGTCTTCATGGTGTACCTTTGACCACCAACCTACATAGGCACAAGCCACTAGATAACTCTTGAACTCGTCTTTGGCCAGCAAGGTGATAGAAGCATTTGTGCATGCATGGGTACAAGACTCCCAATGCATATACACGGCTTGCAAGGATTCCGATTGTGAGTTTTTCTTCAGCTTGCCTGGCACATGTTGGACAAAACCAAACTGCCTACTAAACGGTAAGGACTATACAGCTGAACATACATCGGTCTCCTTACTGCAATGAAACATACCACGAACGAAGACTAGTAAGGTAAGACAAGTCTAAGAAATGAAGGGATGAATCATCTACGAGGACTCGCTGTGCCGAACTAACCCTTACCAGGTGATCCATTCTCAAACCTTCATAACTTCTAAACACGCTTGTGCCTACAAATCATCAAGGCTTTTTGTAGAAAACACACTAGAATACTTCGTAATCAAGGGCCCCGACTTGACTGAAGTTAATGAAGAAGGCCTTGTCTAAAGTTGACGAAGGAAAATGAGTGCCAAAGTACTTACCCAACAAACCATACACATAGTGGTAGGGAAGTACTGCAGCATGATCTTCAGTACACGTTGAGTTCAAAACAATACTCAAGCCGTCGTAAATGTTGGCTAAAATCAGAATAACAAGGCTGAAAGATTCACCTGCAACCATCTTGCTAGCCACTTTGAAGGCTCCTGGACGAATAAAGTTAACGTCATCTTTGGGGAAAACAGACTTACAAAGCCAATAAGCTAAGAAAATGGCTATGTAAGATTCTTCCACATGCTCTGACGCTACGCCAAGTTCGTCAAACACTTTCAATTTGGTAGGGCTACAGCACCTAGCTGAACCAATGGCACCTAACAGATCTAAGTCTCCCTTTGGCTTGGTTATCTTGTTGCGGCAATTTTTCTTCGAAGGCTTCCTGTACTTCATAAAACCCCAATACCAAAATCGAAACCATGAAGATATATTCACGCCTAACTTACCTTAAAACTCTTGGGAAAACTTGTGATACACCTAAAACAAATAACAGTAACTCGCAGGCAATCCTCAGCTATTGCGATGAGAAAATTCCTCCACGCTAGGAACAATCTCGTCGTAAAACTTACCCTAAATCAGCAAGCCTCCTATCTTATGGAGATCCCAAAGTGAAACATCTCCCTGTGTGCCATGTGAAGTGTATTGGTCGCTGAACATCAATGCTCGAAAAATGCACGAATGATGGAATGATGCCAATCATAACTAAACAAAGATGCGTACACAGCATGATAAAGACCCACATCTTTGGATCGGCTCAAAACATCATCAAGCCACTCCCAATAAAACTCAACAAAGATGGTTTCTCCAGTGGTCGACAAGTTGTTATTCCGAGTCATAGCTCCACTACGGAAGTGATCACCAAGAAGCTTAAACGAAGCTGAAAAATTGTCACGAACATGGTGCAAAGGATTCAAGATAAGAATCCTCAACGTACATGCCTTCTTCTTCATATTTGGTCGACCAAAATCTGTCACCTCCCAAGATACTTCAGAAGAGCACGACTTGATATGCATTGAGTTGTCTTTCGTAGGAAGAACAAGCGCCTTAGGGCCAATCAACAGTGCATAAAGCTTCAACATCGTTCCCCTATCTTGCGAATTGTCTTCCTTCTCAAGAATGGTGATGGTATTGCTCTTAAAGCATTTGAAAAATACTATGACTGCAACACAACAAACAAGGCAACATAAGCATAAGAGTGGGGCGGCAAGAAGAAAAAAATTTGCTTCACTAAAGCAAAAGACATACGAGACAAACCTCGTGAGCGTTGAAGGATGACGATGACAAAGTCACAACGACGAAAAGAAATCAACCACAAAGCTTAAGCAGCACAGCAAATAGGGCAGCTACAAGACGGTTATTCAAAGCACGCTACAACAGCAAAGAAAACCAAACTGATACACAATCGCACTATGCAACCCCACAGCGATTACGCAAGCAGTTTCTTGCACTGCACGACAACGTCATCACCGAGGGAAACTACGACCAAAAGGCACTACACATGGTAACCTCGCTGCAGTCTTTTGCACAACACCACGTGATAAAAAGTGACGCACTGCAATAAACACCAAGCAGCAAAAGGCATAACTCTAAGGACCAAAAGGCACTACTCTAAGCAACAAAACCCACGGTAGTAAGCAATAGCAAGCACAGAGGCAATGCACGGCAAGGGTGGTCTGTGACAAAACATACACCCAATGTCCTATAAATAAGGGTCAATTGCTTCCTAATGCTATAAGGGAAATACATACCAAATAGCAAAAGGAAAATCAAAAGAAGGAATCACATTCGAGCTACAAGAAAGAAACATATTCCAAGCAAAAAAGGCAATGCTTATGCACACTTACGGAGCCAAGGTGGGGGCAAAGGGATTCCTTGACCCCAATATCCTTGTGGCCAAATTGAAAGGCCTAGTATTAAATTTGAGATTGAAAAATGTTTTATTGATGTGCACAATGCTACAAATGGAAGCAGCTATTATGTACATATACATACAGCACGCATGCAATAATTAAATATAAAACAAAAGGCATCCTTGCTGCCCATGATGCAGCTGCCACGCCCATGATGTGCATCCACCACGTGCAAACCCTTGCTGACCAGGATGTGGCATCCACATGCTATATTCCTATTGTCCACTTTGTACAACTTGAGTGATTTCTTTTCCTTTAACACCTAGAGCCTTTTCAATGCAGCTTGAGTGATTTGTTTTCCTTTAACACCTAGAGCCTTTTTGGTGCCGACAACCCCAAACAAGAAGAAGAAGAAGGAGATGCTGCTCCATTTGTTAGCCATCACTCCATCAGTGCCTCTTCGCCCACTACTAAATCTTCCCACCACCGTGACTACTAGTCTACTGCTACTTTCATTCACTTTTTCCACATTTTCACTATTTTAATTTTAGCCTATAAAAAAAAACATCTAATCTTAACCAATTCAATCATTTCAGCATTTTCTCAGTGATTTCCTAAATCGGACTTTTGTTTTTGGGTGCTTCATTTGTCTCCAATTCAATCTGTCAAAGGTACTTGTTGTTTCCTTTTCAGCTACTCCTTTCCTCGTTTCAGGGGGCTTCATTTGTATCCAATGCTCATTCTTTTATTTCAGCTTAATTCACAGAAATAATTCCGAAAAGAAATGTGATCTATTACTCAAAAAAGGTGTCATACTTGTTGTGGCCAGAAGGATACTATCAAAGACGAGAGCGCTTTTCTTAGGAGAGCCATCCATGACCCTTAAGGTAATGACAAACAAAACATTAAGGCAGTGTTTGAATTCGAAATTGCTTGCTTTGTGTGATTAGTAATGGAAGCTCAACTTTTGACCCCATTGTCTAAAATTCTTGGCTCTGCCACTGCTTATGCACGACAATAAAGGAAAAAAAATGTTGTTTTTTGCAACAAAAATCAATAAAGAAAAGAAAAGAAAAAAAAAAGAAAAAATGAAAGGGCTGCAAAATTTCCAAAAACATCATAGGAAAGTACCTCTCCTTGCCAAATTACAAAAGGACCCTCCAAAGCAAGGACAAGTCTTCAAGTTTCCCAAATCAAAGGGGAAAACACCTTTCTTGGCCAAAAAAAAAATGAAAAGGGAAAGGAAAAAAATGCAAATCCTACTTACCCAAAGACAAGCATTCAAGCTTTCCAAAACATTGAAGGAAATCACTAAAGTTTTCCAAAACCTTGAAGGAAATCACCTTCATTGCCAAAATTGAAGGAGACTCCTACTTAAGGAAGGAAAAAGCATTTCCCACACCCACAAGGAAAAATCCAAGCCTCAAACTACACCAAATGTATTTTGTCAAAAAAATTATGGAAAATCAATATGCACAAAAGTATGTGCCGATTTATCCATTTTCAAAATTTTCATTCAAGCTCAAGCCTTTACGGCCCTTGAATTAAATTTTCATTTTATTCAAGATCAAGCCTCTATGGCCCTTGAAGAAAATTTTCATTTCATTCAAGACCAAGCCTCAACGGCCCTTGAAGGAATGTTTCGTCCAAGAAATACGCCTCAACGACCCTTGACGAAATTCATCATTTCAATTCTAGAAATACGCCTCACAGGCCCTTGAAGAAATGTTTCGTTCAAGAAATACGACTCTACAACCCTTGAAGAAGCAAACTAATTCAAGATCAAGTCTTGACGACCCTTGAGTAAGAGCATTCACATTGTAGGACTTCAAAACACATTTCCTACATGTGACAAGCACATGCATACAATGCGCCTTGAAGTGGAGGCTCTTATAGACATGTAAATTTTGTTGCATGCAAATTATGCATCACAAAGCTCCATATGGCATATGACTCATCACAAATGGACAAGTCATCAATGACATATGGCACAAATCAAGCAAAGGAAGCTCAAACACATTCCTAAAATGGGGCAAAGGGGAAAAATCTCCTTAAAATCGACAAGGGGCCCAAATTGCTCCCAAAACCGGAAAGAAAGCTAAAGCATCTTCACAAAACAAGCAAAATTTGAAGATTGCTCACAAAATAGGCTAGAAAGCCCTATAGATTTCGACCAAGCAAAGGAAAATGGCTGAAATTAAGATACAAAACATGCCTAAATTCTCCCATGACATCAAAAGAAGTCTATAAATACAAGGTCCTAAGACATCAAAAGAATCGACAATTTCTACATTCAAGGGTGAAATTCTCACATTGAGAAGAACCTCTGCCAAATCTTTGAAGATTAATACGCTACCAAAGCTCTCTTCGAATAACGTACAACCAAAGCCAAAGCTTTCTTTCGACCAAAGCCAAAGCATTCCCTTGAAGAATCAACAAGCACTTGTGCTAATTCCTTCAAGACTTTGTTGCAAGCTCAAAACTTGTAACGACGTTCGATTTAGGATCAAGTTTTCAAGACCCTTGAATCAACGAAATCATACATCAACACTACCTTTGTCGTAGTTTTGAGGTGAAGACTATCCACGCATTGTTTCAAGCTTAAAACTTGAAGCAATCGTTCATCCAAGATGAAGTCATCATGACCTTTGGATCAACAACCTACGCATCTACATCAAATTTGAAGACTGAATTAGAGGAAAATTGTAAACAAAGATTGTAACCCCATAAATTCATCAATACAAATCTACTTTGTACACGTGTTCTCGTTTCATTCATTACAAAATTTTTGCGTTTACAAATTTGGCACGCCCAGTGGGACCTCTCTGCCACTCAACTCTATCTTGAAATCCGTAAAAAGCACAAATGGTATCAACAAAGGATCAAGCTGTTCCCGCAACCAACGCAAAGAACAAGAACATCCTTGCCGTAAGTGGTGGCACTTTGGGTGTCACAACCCGAAGCAAGGCAAGAGTTATCTCTGCCTTGCATTCCATTCTGTCGAAGGAGCAAGAGCACCTAAGGAAAGAAAGCCCGAGAAGGTATTTCGAATCTTTGACTTCCGATGACGACTCAAGCAGCAGCTCAGTCATGCAAGTCATGACTACTGGCGTGACTTCGATCGAGGAGCAGCTAGCTCAAATGAATGAAGTAATTGCAAGGCTGACAGGGACTGTGGAGGAGAAAGACTTGTAAATTGCCATACTCGTCAACCGTCTGAAGGTGCCACATAATAAGAAAGTTAACCACAACCCGAAGGTTGATTCACCAAAGAAAGAAATCGACGAAGAAATGAGCCTTTGGTAGAGAAAGTCGAAGCAAAGTTGGAGGTGGACCGAGCTACCATGCTCATGGAATCTCTCTCAATCCAACAACTGCAAGAGATTATCACAAACACCATTCAAAACTGGAACAAGCAAAGCCGACACACAGATGCACAAAGACGATGTAAAGCTGCTCAAGACAAAGGCAGTTTAACCTCTGACACAGCTTGGTGATGCTAACGTTTCAAAACCACCACAAGGTTTTGTAAAATCCCTACCAAAAGGAACAAAACCGAGCACACTTTCAACCAAGAAGACCGAAGAATGTTTCGACCCAAACACCTACAAACTCATGTCAAAGGCTGGGTATGATTTCTCCTCCCCTTCAAATCTTGGAAATAAGGTTTTAAACACCGTCAACAACAAAGAACGTGACCTCATCGAGACTCAAAAGAAGTTGAAGGAGCATGGTTATGGAGTTGACAACAACAAAGCTGGACTTGGTTTCACACCAAATACACTCATAAAGATTTCAAGCAAAGCGAAAAACGTTAGCGCTCAACACATCAGCATGAGCATTGAACAAAATCAAGAGGAGCCTAAACCCACCCCTCGAACATCAGTATTTGATAGGCTGAATCGTTCAAAACCCAGAATTTCGACACTTGATCGCATTGGTGGTCAAGACCAAACTTCCGTCTTCAAGCCGCTTAACACGCCAACACCCCAAAGCTCTGTTTTTGAAAGGTTGTCAAAACCTAAGAAACAAAGCAACATAGCTAGCTCACCTCAGCAACGGTCGGCCTTGGAAAGACTTGAAGAAACTAAACAGCCTTCTACAAAGAGGAAGACAACGCCAAAAGAAGAAAAGCTCGACGGTTTAGTAGCAAATGATGACGTTCGAAGCTCGATTCTTTCAAGGATGAAGCACCAAGCAACCTTGGAAGTTGACGCAAAAGGACATGTAAATTTTGTTGCATACAAAAGGTGCATCACAAAGCTCCACGTGGCGTATGACTGATCATAAATGGACAAGTCATCAATGACATGTGGCACAAATCAAGCAAAGGAAGAATAAAACTTCCCCAAAACTCAACAAAAGGAGGAAGAAATCCTTCAAAATCGGCAAAGGGTCCAAATTGCTCCTAAAACCGGAAAGAAAGCTAAAGCATCTTGATAACACAATATTTATACATTTATATTGCCCATATTTCCTAAGTTTTATGTTATGTTTTCTTGTGAAATTGGTTGTTTGATGTGTTTAATGCATATTTTGTAGATAATGGACCGTAGAGAAGACTTTGGAGTCTTTTGGTGATTTCAAAACTAAAAAGGATCAAAACTGAGAAGAATTGAAGTCAAGAAGTATTCCAATGATCATCAAATGTTAAATTGTTCAATCCACAATTGAATGGCTGCTGTGTGAAAATTATAACTGGAGCTGGAAGGTGCTGCGCAGAATTTTCATTTTCGTTGGGACGTCAAACATTCATCAGGACGAACTGGGTGTTGTTCACATATGCATAGAAAGCTCTAGATGTCTAGTTTCGGCATAAGTTTACAGATCATGATTTGGATGCTGCTAAGAGAAGTTATACCTGTTTGAGTACGAGAATGTCAGTTTCTATGCGGAAGTGGAGTCCAGTTTGAATCAGGAAACATGTTGGGATTCTTGTTTGGCCTGGGATTTAACAATTGTGGCAAAGCAAGGCCTAACAAAAACCTACTTATATATTCCTTAGATGTTTATTTAAGGTGAGAGGAAAGTGAAAACGAGGCAGCAACGTGGAGAAGGAAAAAGAGGAGTCACACTTCATCATACGGTTTTTGCTTATTAACCTAAGGAAGACGCCAACGCCAAGGGGTCCTTCATTGTTTTCTTTTACATATTTTCTGATTTTGTGATTATGTTGGTTGTGATTATGTTTTATTATAATTTGATGGTCGTGATGAACTAATTTCTTTATTAGGGATCCGAGCCTTCATGATAATTCTATGTCTTAGTTAACTTTATTCTTTTATCAATTCGAGGGTTTCTAGTTTCATTCATTGTGCTAAAATCATTCTTTATGTTCATGTTATTGATTAGCTACCTTTAATATGAATTTTTAGATGTATGAGACAAGGTTATAGTAGATGCCATATGCTTAGACTTGAGATAGCTCTCTTGGATGAATGAATTGTTGCTGATGTAGACGTCATGCTAAGACACTTTTTGGTTTTCTTTGTTCTTCTTGCGCTTAATGTATTTTTTATTATTGACTTAGACTAGACGCCATGGTTAAGTTGATGATTAAGAATACTTGGTTACACTCGGACGCCTAACGGATAATTATAATAAAGAGAGAACGAAACCTAGAACCTGAATTGAATTGTTCTAAGTTATCTAATGACATAGAATTGGATTGATATGGTGAAGTCGGATACCTAGTGTTTCAACCATTGCTTTCAGAAATTATTTACATAAATTCTCTTTAATTGATTGCACTTAAGATTCCTTGATCAACTTCTCTTTGGTTAATTATTTGAATTTTGTAATTTAGTTGTTGTCGTTATTTTTATTCTAGTGGGTACTACAAAATTGGATTTAGTTAGGTGACTTTACAAATCCTTGTGGGTATGATACTCGTATTTGCTTGCTATACTATCATATTGATTCGTGCACTTGCAAGAAATATAATTTGTTCATCACATCTTCACAAAACAAGCAAGATTTGAAGACTGCTCACAAAATAGGCAAGAAAGCCATATAATTCGGCCAAGCAAGGGAAAATGGCTAAAATTAAGACACAAAACATGCCTAAACTCTCCCACTGGATGAATCAAGACACAAATCAAAGCCAAATCCATCCAAAGGCAAGCTTTGAGAAGTCTATAAATACAAGGTCCCAAAACATCAAAAGGGTCGATCATTTCTACATTCAAGGCCGAAATTCTCACATTGAGAAGAATCTCTGCCAAATCTTTGAAGACTAAAACATTGCCAAAGCTCTCTTTGAAAAACATACAACCAAAGCCGAAGCTTTTTTTTCAACCAAAGTCGAAGCATTCCCTTGAAGAATCAACAAGCACTTGTGCCGATTCCTTCAAGACTTTGTTGCAAGCTCAAAACTTGTAATGACGTTCGATTCAAAATCAAGTCGTCAAGACCCTTGAATCAACGAAATCCTACATCAACACTACCTTTGCCGCAACTTTGAGGTGAAGCCTATCCACGCATTGTTTCAAGGTCAAAAAAACTTAAAGCGATCGTTCAATCGTTCGGCCAAGATCAAGTCATCGCGACCCTTAAATCAACAACCTACGTCATCTACATCAAATTTGAAAACTGAATCAGAGGAAAATATTAAACAGAGATTGTAACCCCACAAATTCATCAATACAAATCTACTTTGTACACGGGTTCTCGTTTCATTCGATACAGAATTTTCGTGTTTACAACGACAACCGCCAGTGAAACGGAGTTGTAACGAAGGAGAAATAAGCATGTAAAGTCAGGGGTAAAATGTTCATTTGGACCTCTATAAATATCAAGGCTCCAGATTTTTGGATGACCTTACCATTTTTGGCAGATAGATCCACGGCCAATCTAGGCAACCCGGATCTTTATACCCTCGATCGAGTTCCTGACCATGACTTTCCAACGCCTTTTCTACAAGCTTCATCAACAAAATTTGTCGCCGCTACCACCACTTTGTTCCTCTTTCCATGACAAACAAAGGCCAGCCAAACTTTGCCCTATTTGGCCACATTTTAGGTGGGTTAAGTTAGACAGTCTTCGGCCTTCCCGACGACGACCATGGCCTCTCCCTCCACCTATAAGCCAACTACCACCCTCAAATGGCATCTCTCGACCCCGGCAAGAAGAACCTGGGTCCAGATTAATCGTTTGAGCAACCACGACGGCGTGGTGAAGCTATACCGTTTCAGTTATCCGCGACTTTCATGGCGATTTCCACCTATCTCTGGCCAATTATGGACTTCATCGAAGGTATGAAAATTACTTCCTTCATTGTAATCTACCTCTAGTTAAATTTTGAGCCATTTTGGTGATTGTTGAAAATTCCGGCAAGGTAGGATTGTCGAAAGTCATATGCAACAGTGCATGGCGATGGCGAGTAGGCCAGTGATACGACTTTATCTTCCTCGACTAATTTCGATGCTTTGAATCCAATTTTGATATCCATTTGATGCAATTTTTTTGTTTGAGCCTAGTTTTGTAAATGGCCGCCACATAACCGTTGTAATAAACAAAGATTTCGACCATTGGATTGTCACGAAATTATAGTATGCTGGTGTGTGTATCACTTGAGGACCTTAGAAATTTACAAATAAAAAATCTGATGTGCGACTTCCAAATATTTGGGTAGGGTTGTTGACCCTATATCTGCCCAAGTTGACCAAGGGCTGACTTTTGGTCAACATCCTCTAAATCATTCTTAAATTCTTGTTAGCATTACTAGGGCCCTATAGAGCTAAGTGGACCTACTTTGTTTAATGGACCATCTTGGGGATGTGCATCTCGGTTTGTGTGCATGTTGCACCTTACCAAGATCCAAGTGTTTATTGGACTCATAGGTGAGATAAATGATATGTGTGATCGTTAGTGTGAAGATATAAGCTGGAAATCATATTAGAATTATCTAGTAGAACTTGTATATGTGTGTGACTAGAAGTTTATTTGTCATATGTAATTGATAGTGTACACACTCACAATGTAAATCATGTGTCTTGATGTGTGATGTAAGATGTTTGACGCATGTTGCATGATATGTGATGACGTGTCTACCATGTAGCAGTGTGGTACATGGATGGCTTCGTCTGGTTAGTCTGCGTTGGGGGCCATGCACATTTTAAGGTGACTTGTTTTAGTTAATCTACATTGATAGGTTATTTCCCAAATTAGGTTCTGTTAAGTGGTCCAGAACCATGTTCAGCTGAGGTTCCGTTGAGTGGTTCGGATATTCTGCCTCATCTCGATTCTGTTGAGTGGTTTGGGATCATATTATGTTAGGATTCTGTTTAGTGGTCTAGAATCCCTTTTCCTAATTTGGTTACATTAAGTCGGCTGGAACCATGTTCCACTGGGGTTCCATTGAATGGTCTAGATACCTTGCTACGTCTCAGTTCTATTGAGAGGTCTGGAATCATATTATGTTCAAATTTCATTTAGTAGTCTAGAATCTCTTTCCTAATTCGGTTTCGTTGAGTGGTTGGAACCACGTTCCCGTAGGGTTCCGTTAAGTTGTATACATGCCCTGCTTCGTCTCGATTCCGTTGAGTGGTCTAAAATCCTTTCGCGTGTTGGTTCCATTAAGTTGGTCAGAAACTTGTCAGAAACTTGGTTCTTTTGGATCGGTCTAGAATGTAGAAACATATGAGTTGTAAGCTAAGGCCGAACTATGTCACTCTAGCCCTAGTTTTCAGCATGTTTGTGAACGGAAGACTTGAGAATCTTGTGAATCGATTAAGAAAGAACAATGGATGTTTGTGTGTTTACTTTGGGATTTCTAGCTAGTTTATTTATAATTTTTTAAAGTATGGTTTTATAAATTATTTAGATCTAATTGGTTAATCAATGTGGTTAAAGATTAATGTTGTGCATTGTTGGTTTATGGGAATATTATATGTTGTTGAGTGTGGTTTGTTATGGATAATATTGTGATCTATGTGGATGACGAAATGACAATTTTAGTTGTCATATGCTTTCGTTATATAGTATGGAATGTAGTGAGTCATGCTCATTGAGTTTCTTTCAGGGATTTTGGAACTTTATGTTCCCGTTAATGCCTTAAG
Source organism: Malus sylvestris (assembly GCF_916048215.2). Classification (NCBI taxonomy): domain Eukaryota; kingdom Viridiplantae; phylum Streptophyta; class Magnoliopsida; order Rosales; family Rosaceae; genus Malus; species Malus sylvestris. The sequence goes on from NC_062267.1 coordinate 12,870,945, forward strand.
AAATGTCAAATTTTATCAATTGTGATCTACGAATGGTTGATCTCGTCTTTTGGAACATGAAGGTTAGATGCAACCATGAAATAAAAAAGAAAAGTTACTACGCCATTGAATTTTTTATTTGTTTTGGTCATGTCTCGGAGGTGAGGCATGATAAATGAATAGGTACGTGGTGACATCATGTGTCGGTCCTGAACGTGTATTGGGATAAGGCTGTGACAAAGCTAGCTAGGATGAGGTTTGCAATTGGATTGAGATGATAGTTAACAATACATTTGCATACACACTAGCTACTGATATCTTGTTAAGTGAAGACATCGAACAATGTTCTGTTGATGAGTGTCAACATTCAACAAATTGGTCAAACAGGAAAGAAGCAATTCGAGTCCATTCACTTAGGAAACATAAGTTGTTTTGGTCTGCACGCCTCCACATCTAAAGGCCGTTAGATACAAGTGGATTTTCGTAAGGAATCATAATGAGAAAAATGAAATAATGTGATAGAAGGCACTTCTTGTGCCACAAGTCTTCTCTCAATGCCCTGAGGTTGATTACGAGGATACATATTCTCCCAAAGGGACATTATGACATTCCACTACCTTATCAATTTGATAGCTTCTGAAAAACTGAATATGCATTTTATGGACGTGGTAACCAGTATCTCTATAGGGATCTTGATACGAAAAATATTTATGAAAGTTCATGAAGGACTTACACTCATTGTATCAAATACTTATAGACCACAAAACACCCTATCAATTAGGTTGAGGCGCTCAATCTAAGGATTGAAACAATCTAAGAGGATGTGGTATAACCGTATGAGTGAGTATTCGATTAGTCAGGTATATGTGAATAATGATTTATGACCATGCTTGTTTATTAATATTCTAGATTTGTGATATTTGCAGTTTAAGTTGATAGCATGAATTTCATTAGGATTTCTGAAGAGTTTCAAAAACCTGCCGCGAACCTGAAGTCAAAATTTGAGATGAAAGTTCTTGGAAAAACTCAATATTGTCTCATCTTAGAGATCGAGCATTTGTTCAGATGGTATTCTGGTTCATCAATCGAACTACACTAGAAGCTGTTGCGTCGTTATAATGAAGATAAAATGAAGCCTTTGAGTACTCCTATAGTCGTTTGTATGCTAGATGCAAAACGAGATCATTTCCGTCCTAAAAATGATGAAGAATTGGTTTTGGAGCCTGAAGTTCCATACCTTAGTGCATTTGGCACTTTATTTTACTTAGCTCAATGTATTTGACAATATATCTGCTTCACTGTTAATCCTTTAGCAAGATATAGCAACACGCCTACATGTAGATATTGGATTGGTGTTGAAGACATCCTTCGTTATCTCAAGGGTACTTCAGATTTGGTTTATTCTACCCATATGCATCCTCAAAAGGAGCCACCACCCTTGAACCTCGAGTTGATTCATGCCTTGTTGGTTATGCTAATGTAGGCTACTTATCTGACCCACACAATACACGTTCTCAAATAGGTTATGTCTTTACCATTAGAAACACCGCAATATGTTAGAGGTCAACCAAGAAAACCTTAGTTGCGACTTTTTTTAACCATGCCAAATTTTTCGCACTACATGAAGCCCTGCGTGATTGCTTATAGTTGAGAGTTGTTGTTGAGCATGTTCGAATCACCTGTGGACTTTCTTCCATCATTGATGTCCCTACAACTATTTATGAAGATAACACAGCTTGTATTGATCTTTTTAGGAAATTATACATCAAAGGAGACAACACCAAGCATATTGCGCATAGTTTTTTTTTCTCACATTAGTAGCAAAAGCATTAGATGATTGAAATTAAGCAAGTAGTTCCCAGGATAACATAGCCGACCTCTTTAGAAGTATACTTGGGGAGAGTATCAGAAGTATACTCACTTAACTTTCATGTACTCTTTTTCCCTACGATTAGGAGCATTTTTTCCACTGGGTTTTTGCTACCCAACTAGGTTTTAACGAGGCACCCATCATGTGCTGGTCATACCTTTATGCGTTCTACTTGCATCTTGAAGAAGTTTTGTGTTGACTTGATGCAAGTTCTCATGTTTTACCTTTTATGCATTTCTTTCTTTGTTTGACGACTCACATTCACTCATTGTGCCAACTAGAGGACACAACTTCACCAACTGCTTCTACATCATCTATGAAGATCTGATGCAACAACTAGTTAAGTATTTACACACTCAAGGGAGAGTGTTGTGAAATAAATTTTAGTACAAATGTGTGTGTGTGTGTGTGTGTGTGTAAATCATCGGTACAATTAGTTTACTTTTTATGCTACTAATTTTTTCATATTATGATTTGTATTACTTAGAAAACATGTTTCACTTACTCATGGTTTACTATAAATAAATTACCGTTTGGTATGTGGGATAGGACGGAACGCACTCGTCCCGCTTTTGGTGCGCCAAATTATCTGGGACGCGCTGTCCCATGGAACAAATTTTAGTCATTTTTTCATTCCACCTTCCCCCCTAAAATGACTTGTTCCAACCCATGGTACACAAAATTATAATTTTTTGGACAACAATACCCCTCATCTTTTTTCATTAATTTCACTGTCTACCCTCCCTCTCTCTCCCTTAGCTCCCTCATTTCTACCCTCCCTCTCTCATGTAGCCTCCTCCTCGACCACAAACCCAGCAACCCAACTATGGCTAACCCAATCCCAGCAAACCCGTATAAACCCAAACCCATATTCCTCCCGCTGCCTCCTTCCTCCCTACTAGTCCAACGATGAGACCATCACCAGAGACGCCCATGACTCACATAGCAAGCACCTACAGGCCTCTTCCGATGACGACAAAAAGAGCAAATAGGAGACCAAGGCTGTCGTTTACAATGTCAAAGCTCCTCCACCGCCGCTTGCTCGGTCCCTCTACGCTCCATCTTCTTCTCCAGTGCCATCACCACACCCAGGCCGTCACCATAAGCTTAGGGAGGACAACAACGACATTGCAGGGAGGACGATGACGACACTATAGAAATTGATTGAAATAATTTGCAAATCCGACGATCCAACGAAGCCTCTGTAAATTGAAAAAAAAAATAATTTGGGATTTTTCTATGTTTTATTTGAAGAGAAAGAAATTAAAAGAAGAGAAATATGGGTTTGAATTGAAGAGAAAGTGTGGGTTTGATTTACTGAGTTTGATTTTTACTAGGATCAATATGGGCATGCGAAGAACAAGAAGCATATGGAAGAAGAGAAAGTAGAGAGACAGGGGGGGGGAGAGAGAGAGAGAGAGAGTCAAATAAAAAAGTGTGTATAATAATAATAAACTATTAATCCTTGTGGAGGATACTATGTAATTGACTCTAGCCTTTGGTTGAGACTGCTTTTGGTCTCTTCTTGAATGAATACAATTCTATGGATTCGATTAAAAAAAATAAAATGAATTAATAAAATGACAAAAACGTATTGATATTCGCTAGTATAAAAAATATATCATAGATAAGCATATATGAGTTCAAATATATGAACAACCAAAAAACAGCCTCGTCCCATCCCATCGCATAAACATGGCACCAAACAACAGACGGAACAAGGATAAGTTAGTTATTTAATCTTTTGGTTCCATTCGCCATGCGCTTACCAAACGCAGAATGGAACAACTGTCCCATTCCATCATGCGCATACCAAACATAGCACGGAATCCTCGTTCCGTCCCGTCTGCATACCAAACGGTACCTACGGGCACAAGGAAAATATACATCACTACGATTCCTCAATTCTCTCTCTTCTTTGCCATAACCCCTCAGAATAGGCCACAACAATTTCTAAGTAGTTGTACCTTTTTTTTCTTGAGGTGAAGGTATAAGTTAAATAAATTTACTTTGGATTTACAAAAGATAAAAAATAATGCTAAATTTATTGTATTTTTAATATTATATTTGTATCACCTCTTAATATAAAGGTTGTCAACACATGTGAATTCTATTTTTATGATAAATGTAGTACGAATGTCACAATTGTAATATTTTCAAAATAAAAAAAATCAGCAAAATCACGTTACGACATGTGAGTGCTCCACGTGTGTATGAGCATGGATGTGAATTTGTCACTTGCTGCCACATGTGTTTCTTTTAACTACGATGATAAATTAAGTTTATGTCTTATTATTCCTTAACAGTGTGTTTGCGAACTTTTTCACTGTGTGTGACGTTTTACCACATAAAATAAATCTGTGTTCTATGTTTTTTATAATTGTTATTCTTCACTGCATTTTAATTCTACTGACTACACCAATATAGCAATTTCAACGCGCAAGGAACATGGATAGTTTCAACTAATTAAAATAATCAGAATTTAACCCCTCCCAATGACATTTAATTAGCATGTATGCAGTTAACAATCACATTATTCTTTTTACTGAAAATTTGATATTAACCCTTGAAACTATATTTTCCTCTACTAAAGCTCATCTTTTTTTGTTTTTTTTTTTAATAAAGCCCATTGACTAGCCTTCAACTAAACAAATTCTTTAATTAAGTTTGACTTTTTAAAATGTGTATTTTTCGAATGCCTAAACTACCCCTATTAATACTTGGATGCGATTTTTGGATCATTTACTTGTTTTATCCATTTAATTAATTTTATATATTTTACAAAATAATTCATGCCATTCATTGTATATTCAATGTATTAACTTTCAAATTGTTATAACGTGTCAATTGAAAAATAATAATATTAATTTCATAATTTTGTGCATTAAATATATAAGTTACTTTACCTACAAACACAAGAATAAACCTAAAATAGCTTCAGCTAATACTCCAATCCCTAATACACAAAACAAAAGCGATATGTTCCGTGCAATTTTTACCTACAAAATAGCCTAATTTACCTATTCCATCAAACCAAAATTTAAAGGGTCTAATTTACTTCCAAAATGGTCTAATTTACCTACTCCATCAAACCAAAATTTAAAGGGTCTAATTTACCTACTTGATTTATGTGCATTAGATTAAAAGTTTATTTAATTGCCTACAAGCACAAACCCACAACATTGGAACATTATCTAATATCACTATTTTTTTTTCTGGAATAGGTAAATTAATTTAAATGTAGGTAAATTAGTATAATATTTTATAAGTAGGTAAATTAATTTAAATGTAGGTAAATTAGTATTGTGACAGCCCGTTCCGGAAAATAATTTCCGTTGACGTGAAATTACTAGTTTACCCTTGGACGTTAAGTTGTGTGGTGTATGACTTGTATTTAAGTTGGATTTAATTATGATTTCCTAAGTTTTTGGAACCACTTAGGAACTAAGAAAGACTAAATTTTGATTGGTTGGAGAGATTTGGTCCACACACTACACCTCACTTTCTCTCTCTCACTCTCGTGCCCTCTCTCTCTCAGACTCACACTCTCCCTCTCTTCCTCTCTTGTACGGACACAACCAGAAACCCTTGTAAACGTGACAGATCAAAGACGAAAAATGGTACCATTGTGTTCCTAAGGCCCTCACAAGTTCAAAGGTACCAATTACAGGTAAGAATATCTTCGATTTCACGTCAAACCACAAAACCCGATTTGGGGTACTATTCATGCTCACGTAAAATGTTGATTTTTAGGGAATTTAAAGGACATAGGGAGCTTAAGGAGGGAGCTCAGAGTACTTCGTTTGAAGAAATTGGACATCAGAATCGTAAGAACGACGAGTTTTAAGGTTTACCGGATTATCGAAGCTTTTTCTGGCAGGATTCCGGTGGTTTCAGAGCTCGAATCAGGTATGGTTTTGTTCGTCGTTGTGAGATCTTTAAAATGGTTCAAGTTTCATAAATTTTGGGTTAAAAATGAAGAAGATATAAGGAAATGAAAATTTCCTAGTTTCCGACGACGGCGACGGTCGCCGGAGCTGAAGGTAGAAGACGAGAGGATATTCCGTTAAGTTTAACGGAATATTCTAACGGCGTTAGGTCACGCCTTGAAGTTTTGTTAAGGAATAAACGAAATATTCCGGAATATACCTGACGGCGTCAGTTGATGTGTCTGGCACATGGCCACGCATGGGGGGGCGCGTCTGGCCGTGCCTTGGCCGGCAAGTGGGAGCTAGGAAAAATATTCTAAAAATTTGGGGATGATCCTGAGGTTGTGTAGGTCCCTGTGGTATATTTATATACCCAAATTGAGCAATATATGAGAAGTTATTACCTATTGTTGGTTATGTGCGTTAAATAACGTTTATTCGGTTATTACGCCTATAGGTGAGACCTATTCTCAAGACGTGCGTAATCAATCGAGGCTCGGGGGCTATGACCCATCGACATATCTGTGAGTGGACAGTTATTTTTAGTATATATATATATATATGCACTTGACGTTTTTCCCAGAAAACGTGTTTAAAGGAAATGTGATTTAAATGCCATGCTATGCCAATGCCTATATTTTATTTTAGTATATGCATTATCATACTTATGCATATTGTCGCATGGTGCTGTGGAGGCCTAGGTAAACTCAGGTGCGTTATGTTTTGATTATGTGAATTGTCAATGATGTGATATATGATTGAATAATGTTGAGCTCATAAAACTGCACCTAGGGTGATTATGGTTTAGCCAGAGATATGATACAGACTTGTTTATTATGTCACCTCCCACACTATATGCTTATATTGGATCCAATTTAGGTGCACAGTCTTGTCGTACATACCTTATTTATGGTTCTGACTCGTAGGTGACTAGCGATTTATCGCCTGACTATTATGTGAGATGAGTATTAAGCATAATTATATTACACCCAATCTTGTCGTACAAACATTTTTAGTGGTTTAGACTTAAGTGCAGTATATTGCCGTATAGGTCATTGTAGTGACTCTGGCTAGATTGACTTAGAGCTATGAATTCAGCCGTACAGACTACCATAGGGGTTCCGGCTAACATATCATATCTCTATGAATACCTGATTTGCTTACTCTATTATATCGTGGCATGGCATTCATATGTTTATGATTATGTGAAGCATGATTGAAATGATATAATTACAGATATATATTTATGTATATTCTTATTTATTAATTCTGGGAAAAATTATACTTGTTTTACGGTGAGGGGTTAGTATATTCAAAGGAAAATAAGGTTTTCATGTAAATGTGTTTTACTGACGCACTCAACTTTGTTTTTTTTTCACCCCTCCAGGTTTTAGTTAGCAGAGTTTGGTGGCCACAGGGAATTCAATGGTGTTCTGACAAATCCCGAAAAAGTAGGATTCACCCTTTGGTGTTGTATCTTAGTAATTGTCCTACTTGACTGCAACTATACTTTCTTATTGCTCTGAAAGTGTATTTATACACTTAAACCCTCACTAGTATCCTTTCTTAGTTGGGATTGTTAGTCGCTTGGTTTTAAATTGTTAGTATTTCTCTTACTTTTTATTGCTTCCGCTTTGCGCTCATGGCTACGTCACTCTCACGTGACAGCTAGCACGTCTCAACTCCGGTCAGGGTGTGTTAAGTATAATATTTGTATGTAGGTAATTACATGATTCAAAATGCAGGTAAATTAGTAGAATATTTTATAAGGAGGTAAATTAATTTGTATGTAGGTAATTACATGATTCAAACAATATTATTTTTTCCGTACAAGATATGTCTTTTCTTTTTTAATTTGGTATATTAATTTATATATGTTGCTAATATTTATGATACAAGAAAGGTAAAATATCCATATGGATTTAATTGCTCATCATAATTAGGATGAGTAATAATATTTATTGACCAAATTAGGATTTTGTGGCATAAGTTGTAAATGTATTGTAATAGTTGGTCATATATTTGTCTACATGGTAGAATATTTGAAATTTGGGCTTTATTTGAATGTTTAAATTTAGGTGGGTTTTTATTTAAAAAAATAGGAGTTTCAAGAGCCTATATCTAAAGAACCCTTCTTTTTATTTTTGCCATGGTTTCATCGAGATTAATCAGATTATTCTTCCTTTGTACACAAATTTTGTTACTCATCATCAACGTTAATTTCACTCAAGCCCTGCTTGGACCTCGTGATGTTCCAATATTCCACTGTTCTAACAACAAAGGTAACTACACCACTGGCAGCACCTATCAAACAAACCTCAATGGCCTCCTCTTTGACTTACACTCTTACAATAACGGCTATGGCTTTTTCAATTCCTCCTGTGGCGAAAACATTGACAGAGTTTTTGCAATCATGCTCTGTCGAGGACTAATTAAAGAGGACATTTGCAGTAAGTGCCTTACTGATGTTGCAAACTATCTAAGGGAACATTGTACTAATCAGAAGGAGGCAACTGGATGGCAGAACGATTGTATGTTACGCTACTCAAACCGCTCCATTTACGGCATGATGGAAACTAATCCAGATTTATACCTGAAAGATGTTGAAACTTTATCTGTATCGACAGGCTTGGATGCGTTCAGTCAGGAGAGCTCTCACTTACTGAATCGACTAGGACAAAAAGCAGCAACGGGTGGTGATCTTCGTAAATTTGCAACAGGAAACGCAAGCCTTCCAAGTTCTGATATACCAATCTATGGACTTGTTCAGTGCACCCCAGAATTATCCGAGCAAAGTTGTATTGATTGCTTAAATTATACTTTCGGAATGTTTGGATCATGTTGTAGCGTATCAGTTCGTGTGAGAATTGTGAAACCAAGCTGTGGCTCAAGGTATGAAATTTACCCCTTTTTTAACGATACAACTGAGACACCACCGGCCAATACTGCGAGTCCAGGAGGTATTACATCTTGACATCATTTTTCTATCCCACCGTATTCTGAGTAATATGTCTGATTCTTTCCTTCGGATTGTAGCACCAACTAGAAACAAATTAATTTGTAATTTGGTTCTCAAAGTTTAATAAATTATCATTCATTACACCTAGTCGTAGAAAAGATTTAGCTAATTGAAAGGCCCATATATAATCTGATATGATCAGAGAAGCTATATTTCTGATTTTTGCAGGAAAGAAGAGTAATACTTCTCAGACTGTCATCATTACGGTTGTCACGGTTGTTATTTCCCTGCTACTAATTATATCGATCTGCATTTATTCTGAGAGTGAAGAAGATGAAGGGAAAACTTGGAGGTAAGTTTAGATCAGTTAATTTTTACTTCCCTTGAAACAGAATGACCTCATGGAACACCTACTATTGATATAACCGTAGACTCAAACATATATGTATCCTTTTAATTAAATATGCATGCAATGGCCTTATTTAGTTTTTGGTTTCATATTGCATCTCTCTCATGTAAAGAAGCAGATGAAATTCTTGATACAGAAGCCTTGCAGTTCGACCTTGGCTCCATAAGAACGGCTACAAATAACTTTTCTGAAGCAAATAAGCTTGGAAGAGGTGGATTTGGTGCTGTTTACAGGGTAACGAATCTTATCCCCATTGATGTCAGTTAAGTGATTATTGTGAGAAATAAGTTAACATTCAGATGGCGGTTGAATGCAGGGTAGGTTTTTGAACCAAGAAGATATAGCGGTTAAAAGGCTTTCTAAAGATTCTGCACAAGGAGATATAGAATTTAAAAATGAGGTCACGTTAGTAGCCAAATTTCAACATCGCAATTTAGTTAGGCTCCTTGGTTTCTGCTTGGAAGGAAACGAAAGGCTTCTTATCTATGAGTTTGTCCCGAATGCAAGCCTCGATCATTTCATATTTGGTAGGGTTGGGAACTTGGATTTCTGGTTTTATGTTGAAAAGTTCTTCAATGTATACATGCTTTCCAAAAAGAGTACACTGCAACAAAAGTCATTAACAATCATTACAAAATAGTCTACTTGCTTGAATATGCAGATCCAACCAGGCGCACACATTTGGACTGGGATAGTCGCTACAAGATCATATTTGGAATTGGGAGAGGACTCCTTTACCTTCATGAAGATTCTCATCTTAAAATAATTCATCGTGATTTGAATGCAAGTAATATTTTGTTAGATGTAGAAATGCAACCCAAGATTGCAGATTTTGGCATGGCAAGACTGTTTGATCTTGATCAAACAAGGTGATACCAAAGTTATTTGTAGCCGTTCTTATGGAGCCAAGGTCGAACTGCAAGGCTTCTGTATCAAGAATTTCATCTGCTTCTTTACATGAGAGAGATGCAATATGAAACCAAAAACTAAATAAGGCCATTGCATGCATATTTAATTAAAAGGATACATATATGTTTGAGTCTACGGTTATATCAATAGTAGGTGTTCCATGAGGTCATTCTGTTTCAAGGGAAGTAAAAATTAACTGATCTAAACTTACCTCCAAGTTTTCCCTTCATCTTCTTCACTCTCAGAATAAATGCAGATCGATATAATTAGTAGCAGGGAAATAACAACCGTGACAACCGTAATGATGACAGTCTGAGAAGTATTACTCTTCTTTCCTGCAAAAATCAGAAATATAGCTTCTCTGATCATATCAGATTATATATGGGCCTTTCAATTAGCTAAATCTTTTCTACGACTAGGTATAACATGGCTCACTGACCTTTTCAATAGGATTTTGAAAACGAAGAAGATGCCGAATGAGTGGCGAATGAGCACTTTGGTGCCTATCTACAAGAATAAGGGCGATGTACAAAATTGCATGAACTATAGGGGAATTAAGCTAATGAGTCATACAATGAAGCTCTGGGAAAGAGTCATTGAGCATAGATTGAGGCAAGAGACACGGGTTTCGGACAACCAATTCGGGTTCATGCCAGGGCGCTCAACCATGGAGGCAATCTATCTCTTACGAAGATTGATGGAAAGATATAGAGATGGGAAAAAGGATTTACACATGGTCTTTATAGATTTGGAAAAAGCGTATGATAGGGTCCCAAGAGACATTCTTTGGAGGATTTTAGAGAAGAAAGGAGTACGAGTAGCATATATCCAAGCTATACAGGATATGTATGAAGGAGCAAAGACTGCCGTAAGAACTCATGAAGGACAAACCGAAAGCTTTCCCCTAACTGTAGGATTACATCAAGGCTCATCCTTAAGTCCTTACCTTTTTGCGTTGGTAATGGATGAGTTAACAGGACATATTCAAGGTGATATTCCTTGGTGTATGCTTTTCGCAGACGATATAGTGTTGATAGATGAAACTCAGGAAGGGGTAAATGCAAAGCTTAACCTTTGGAGAGAAGTGTTGGAATCTAAAGGTCTTCGCCTAAGCCGATCAAAGACAGAATATATGGAGTGCAAGTTCAGTGCAAATGGAGGCCAAAACGAGTTAGGGGTGAGGATCGGAGATCAAGAAATACCAAAGAGCGACCGTTTTCGTTACCTAGGATCTATCTTGCAAAAGAACGGAGAATTAGATGGAGATCTCAACCATAGAATACAAGCTGGATGGATGAAGTGGAAGAGTGCATCCGGCGTGTTGTGTGACCGCCGTATGCCACTGAAGCTCAAGGGAAAATTTTATAGGACGGCAATAAGGTCGGCGATGCTGTATGGCACAGAATGTTGGGCGGTGAAGCATCAACATGTACACAAAATGAGTGTAGCGGAGATGAGGATGCTTCGTTGGATGTGTGGGCACACGAGAAAGGATAAGATTAGGAATGAGGATATCCGGGGTAAAGTAGGAGTAGCCGAAATTGAAGGAAAGATGAGAGAAAATCGGTTACGGTGGTTTGGACATGTGCAAAGAAGGCCTACTGACGCTCCGATTAGAAGATGCGACTATGGGACAGAGGTTCAGGGCCGAAGGGGCAGAGGAAGACCTAGGAAAACTTTGGAAGAGACCCTAAGAAAAGACTTAGAGTACTTGGATCTAACGGAGGACATGACACAGGACAGAACACAATGGCGTTCTAAGATTCATATAGCCGATCCCACTCAGTGACTTGGATTTTCCAAGTCTCCAACCGAGAAGTTTTCCTCACTCGGGAAATTAAGGGAACACTACCTCAACCTATATGCTCCACTCACAAAGCTTCAACATACAAGCTTCAAAAAAAGAAAATTCAAAGAACTTAGCGAAGAAGGCTTTGGTGTATTTAACACAATACGTTGAAATGAAGGAAAGCTTATTTATTGATATCCCCGATAAGTTACAAATATGTACATATACTTGAGTCAAAATAAACAAACAAGAGGGAGCCTTCACAAAGGTTGCTTAGGAGAAGTCTCAGCAGTCGGTAGAGCCCCAGAAAGAGAAGGCACCGGAGGGGGATCATTCGGAGCCTCAGTACTGGACAAAACCCTAGAAGGAGGAGGCATCAGAGATTGATCATTTGGAGCTTCATTACGTTGTACAGCCCCAGAAGACGAAGGCAATAAATGCCTTTGAAACAAACCCACAAATCTCTGATGATCAAGTAAAACCTGACCATCAGATTCCTTCATCTGGTCAAGCTTCCTCTTCATGTTTGTAGCATAGTCATGTGCGAGCCGGTGCAACTGTTTATTCTCATGCTTGAGCCCTCTAATCTCCTGTTTGAGACTCATCACTTCAGCCGCCAATGATTCAACTTGGCGGGTTCGAGCAAATAGGCGTTGGGCCATATTAGACACAGAACCTGCACACTGAACACTGAGAGCCAGAGAATCCTTAACAGACAACTCATCAGACCGTTTGGAAAGTAGTCTGTTATCTTTGGGAGTGAGAAGGTTCCTGGCCACTACTGCAGCGGTCATATCATTCTTCATCACGGAATCCCCAACGGTAAGAGGACCAGTAGGGGAGACGAAGGATGGGCGCCATATGTTGTCTGGAGAAGGCGGGGCTGCCTCTTCAACAAGGTTCAAGTCAAAACGACGGTCGGAGGGGCCAGACATTTTCAAAGGTGTTGAAGAGAGAAGAGGTCGGACAAATCAAGATCTTAGAAGTGCAAGAATGGAGCTTCTACTGGTGGATATTCAAGTGTGCTTTGGAACTAAATGTCAGCCCCTATAAAAATCTGCACTCGACGAAGCTTCAGAAATCGAAGAGGCGCCTGCTCAAAAATCGAAGAGGCGTTTGCTTTCTCAAAAGCTGGGCTGCTCAGAGACCACGAGGGTCGATCTCAAAAATCGAAGAGGTGTTTGCTTTCTCAAAAGCTGGGCTGCTCAAAGACCACAAAGGCTGATCTCAGAAATCGAAGAGGCTTGCTTTCTCAAAAGCTGGGCTGCTCAGAGACCACGAGGGCCGATTTCAGAAATCGAAGAGGCACCTACTTTTCCAGCCTTGTCAGCACCTGTCACACACACACTCAGCTTTGCGGAAATTATGGGCATTCTGTCGAAGATTTCTGGCGAAGTAGAAAGCACATGAATCGTACTGTTCAATCACCCACTTCCCACACACAACAGTAGCTCATGGGTACCACAGATAACTTTGCCAAAGTTCTCTGACAAAGTTGAGACACGTGAAGCTTGCAGCTCCCACTACATCGCTCTGACCAAGAAGGGTAAAAGAATTGCAAAGAAACAACACTAACAAAGTTTAGACACATAAATTTTGAAGGTCTAGCTACCATATTATTACCCACAAGGGTAAAGGAACAGTACCACTGCTGGATAATTGGAAAGTCCCGGTGTGTCAACCTCTGTGCTTCGTGGCAAGGTAGACTAGCAAACATGCCCAACCTTTACTCACATTCGAGAAAACACTCCTAACAAGATTGCTTGCTCCAAAATCGAAGAGGCACCGCCCTCCGAATCTCGAGAGCCAGACTCCCAACATGATTACTTTCTCAAAAATCGAAGAGAGGGTAAAGGAACAGTACCACTGCTGGATAATTGGAAAGTCCCTGTGTGTCAACCTTTGTGCTTCGTGGCAAGGTAGACTAGCAAACATGCCCAACCTTTACTCACATTCGAGAAAACACTCCCAACAAGATTGCTTGCTCCAAAATCGAAGAGGCACCGCCCTCCGAATCTCGAGAGCCAGACTCCCAGCATGATTATTTTCTCAAAATCGAAGAGAGGGTAAAGGAACAGTACCACTGCTGGATAATTGGAAAGTCCCTGTGTGTCAACCTCTGTGCTTCGTGGCAAGGTAGACTAGCAAACATGCCCAACCTTTACTCACATTCGAGAAAACACTCCCAACAAGATTGCTTGCTCCAAAATCGAAGAGGCACGGCCCTCCGAATCTCGAGAGCCAGACTCCCAACATGATTACTTTCTCAAAAAACGAAGAGACACCGCTCTCCGAATCTCGAGAGCCAGACCCCCAGCAGGATTGCTTTCTCAAAAATCGAAGAGGCATTGTTCTCCGAATCTCGAGAGGCAGACCCCCGACAGGTCTGTAATCTTCACACGCAACATCAGCTTTCCAGATACCACAAACCACTTTTTCAAAGTGCTCTGACAGAGTTAAAACATGTGAAGCTGGCAGCTCCCACTACCGTGCTATAACCAAGGAGGGTAAAGGAATAGCATTATTACTTGATGTTAGGGAGACTCCTATATATGTCGACTTCCATCCCTAACGGACAGGCAGACCTGCAAAAATGCTCAACCCTTTCTCTTATCTGAGAGGGCACTCCCAACAAAGCCTTTCGAAATATTCAGCTTTCTTTCCCCCCGATAATACCTCTGTAAACAAGCTATACTAGAGCAAGAATATCTCATATCATCAGGGTTAAAAGCAAGAGTATCCCATATCATGCTTTTTCCCTGTCTTTTCCTTTGGCCTTGTTCTTACCTGCAAGACAAGGAGAAAGAGAGCAATCAGTCAGCACTTGGAATCAAGCTTCCAGCCAGGAACTGACTGCCTGGAACCCCTTACCTGATTACTTACCTGGCATTGCTCTCGAGTACTCATCTTCAACATCTTATGCTTCCAGGGAAGATACCGCATCTGCCTGAGGAACAGATAGGGCAAGTGAGAAGGATACAAGGAAGCATGTGGAGACAAGCGTAACAGCACACGTGCCGATACATCCACTACTCTATCAAAAGCAAAAGTATCCCATATCAGCAGGGTCGAACGTACTCTAGATTTGATGGACTTGTTTTGACCCTCAAATTCTTCAGTCGGCCTTATACTCTGGAGGAAACCAGAAAACCCTCCAGCCCAGTTCAAGAATAAGCCTGTGGAAAGTTACTTCTTCAAAAGCAAAAGTATCCCATATCATCTCTCCTCATTTTTCTTCTCTTTATCCTTCATGCTGCCTGCAAGATAGGGAGAATGTGAACAATCAGCCGGAGCTCTGATTGCTTACCTTGTCTGTCACCTCTTTCAGCAGATCCCCCAGCTCGGCGACTTGGGGGACTCCTACTACATGGTTTGTATCTCGCTTGACCAAGAATGAAACTACAAGTAAGCTTCAAGTGAAATTGATACATTACCTTGTACATCTCCACCAGTTACAGATACCACCCCTGGATGGAGGAAGAGTACTTCCAGAGAAGATGCCACATCTACCTATGAGACAGATAAGGCAAGTCAAGACGATACCACACTCTGGTACTTAGAAGTTTCGTGGCTACGAGATCATTCTCCCACAATATTTCCTAATGTCATTTGTACTAACCTATGTACTTGTGTAAACCCTTCACAATTAATGAGAACTCCTCTATTCCGTGGACGTAGCCAATCTGGGTGAACCACGTACATCTTGTGTTTGCTTTCCTATCTCTATCCATTTATATACTTATCCACACTAATGACCGGAGCAATCTAGCGAAGATCACAAAAAGTGACCGTTTTCGCTACCTAGGATCTATCTTGCAAGAGAACGGAGAATTAGATGGAGATCTCAACCATAGAATACAAGCTGGATGGATGAAGTGTAAGAGTGCATCCGGCGTGTTGTGTGACCGTCGTAGGCCACTGAAGCTCAAGGGAAAATTTTATAGGACGGCAATAAGGCCAGCGATGTTGTATGGCACAAAATGTTGGGCGGTGAAGCATCAACGTACACAAAATGGGTGTAGCGGAGATGAGGATGCTTCGTGGGATGTATGGGCACACGAGAAAGGATAAGATTGGGAATTAGGATATCCGAGGTAAAGTAGGAGTAGCCAAAATTGAAGGAAATATGAGAGAAAATCGGTTCCGGTGGTTTGGACATGTGCAAAGAAGGCCTACTGACGCTCCGGTTCGAAAATGTGACTACGGGACAGAAGTTCGGGGCCGAAGGAGTAGAGGAAGACCTAGGAAAACTTTGGAAGAGACCCTAAGAAAAGACTTGAGTACTTGGATCTAACGGAGGACATGACACAAATGAGCGCAATGGCGTTCTAGGATTCATATAGCCGACCCCACTTAGTGGGAAAAGGCTTTGTTGTTGTTGTTGTAACAATACAAGTAAATTAACAACACACAACAAGATAGTTTGGGCATAACCATTACAAGTTTCAAATATTATAACAAAAGCTAACCTTGCTTTCGTTGATATGCAGTAGTTACATGGCTCCTGAGTATGTAATGCGTGGGCACTTTTCTGTTAAGTCTAATGTGTATAGCTTCGGTGTGTTAATTTTGGAGATAATTACTGGACAGAAAAATAGTTCTTTCCGTCATAGTGGGAACGTGGAGGACCTTCTAAGCTATGTAAGTAACACAAAAAGTTGGGCTATGTACATATCCCTGCAATTTATTAAGATTAAACTAACGAAAGAAAGGTCCTATCTGACTTTGTTAATTTCTAACTATTCGCAAAATTATGCAGGCATGGAAAAGTTGGAAGGAGGACACGGCTTCAAATTTAATAGATCCCATGTTGAAGAGTGGTTCAATACCAGAAACAATGAGATGCATCCACATAGGATTATTATGTGTGCAACAAAATATAGCTGATAGGCCAACCATGGCTGCTGTTATTCACATGCTTACTAGCTACTCTCTTGACCTTCCAGTACCTTCACAACCAGCATTTTTTATTGTTGGATCAGATGTGACTGCGGTCCAAGGGTTGAATCAATCTCGAAGTAGCTCTATCCAACAATCAGTAAATGAGGTTTCAACAACAATCAGTAAATGAGGTTTCAATTACCGAACTATCTCCTCGGTAGAGCTTGTTGATGTGCACTCCACTGTGAGATGTTTCCAGTGTAATGGAGCATCTTCGATGAGAGGATAATTCTGGTGCGAAAAGGTTAGATCGGTCTAAAAGCAACTATGTACAAAAACTGCCACATTGATAGCTTCGATTCCAAGTTGTTGCCTTACGAGTTGATCGATGATGCAATGAAATATTTATGTTGTTTTGTAACACTTTTGGCCCATTCTTTTTTATGCGATTCATTGTTTAGCTATACATGTTTCGATTAATCTCAAGTTATTGGGATCCATTGGCCTTTCTTTTTTGTTATTCGATCAATAGTCTACATTAAACTAAGTAATGAAAAGGGGGATTTGAGATGCAGAGACGTGTCCTAAATTCTGTTTTCTCGAACAGTCGAATCATTCTCTAACATTGTGATGGAAACCGATTTAGCACTTCAACGGCATGAGAAGAATATACTCTGTAGCTAATGGGATATTAAAATCATGACAATATCACTTTTTGAAGCTCTAAGTACAAGGACATTATAAATTTCATTTTCTTCTATGTTTTATAATATTCCATTTTATTATCTTTTAGTCTTATTCTTCCATTTTATTTGTCTCTTCCCTGTCCTTTAATTTCCGTTTTATTGCAACCGCGTGGATATGTCATTTGGTCTGGCAGAACCCAAATCTTGGAAGTTCTTGACCTGTCCTCACTCTCCTCAACCACTCCCCTTTGAATCTTAGACCAAGTTTTTAGTTTAATTTATTTTAGAAAATGATGAAATATAAATTGCATTAAAAGAAGTTAATAATCATAGTATGTTCATTAAGTAATTAAAAAATTACTAAGCTTGAAATGTATGGTCCGTCTCCCTTTTCTCTCTTAATCGTAATAAACAACATCATTCAAGTCCTTCCTCAGCCAGCACATTTTCAATTCAAATGTTGCTCCAACTACAATGGTAACTACACCACTAATAGTACCTACCACACAAACTTCGATCGCCTTCTCTTCCCTCTCCCAGCTAACGGGAAGGATTGGGGTTTTACATCTCCTTCTTATCCCCAACAGAACGAAGACAAATTTAATGCAATCGGGGTCTGTAAAGGAGATGTTGAACCCGATGCCTGCAACACTTGAGTTAGTGACTCCACACATTTTCCCACGCGAGAGCTAAAATGCAGAGATTAATATGTTGGTATTGAAACGTCATCATATCACGCACGATATAAATTTTCTATATATGCCTAAATAAACATTTAATTAGTTAACTTTCGAACTCCTCAAATGCAGGGTAGGCTTTTAAATGAAGAAGATGTGGCTGTGAAAAGGCTCTCTAGGTATTCTTCATAAGGGGATTTAGAGTTCAAAAATGAGGTCTCCTTAGTGGCCAGACTTCAACACCGAAATTTAGTTAGGCTTCTTGGTTTTTTGCAGTGAAGGGGGCATCCAGACTAGGCAATCCCAAAGAGGAATTTTATTCCAACCGAGCTCTGATATGCGGAAATGCTTTAGCCAAGTCAGCCAAGATAGTTTGATCAGAAATGCTCAGGTCCGATACGTAGGGTCTGACGAAAGGATTCCAAAGGTGTTTATGATCCACATGCAGGCAATCAAGTCCCCAAATAACCTTCGTTTCAAACTCACTGGAAACTGATAAGAAATTCAAAATAAGGAAGGAATCTTCCCTTAGTGTCATGTTGCGTATATCAAAACCCTTAACTCTGAATGGGGGCAAAAAGAACATACAAAAACAACATAAAGGCTAGGCCATTCCAAACACAAGACGGCACTTTCCCATCCTTAATCCGATCAATGCACCAAGACAAGTGCAGAGCAAAATATCGTCATCATAGGACGCATTGACATCTTCATATCAGTCCGATACTAGTTCTCCAACCAAAACTAGAAGCTTGGCATATACATCTATTGAAGAAATTTTTTTTAATAGGTTGCAAATATGTGAGCACTCCATTTGTCCCGAATGACAAGTTGAAGAAGGATGATGGAAGGAATCCAATGTTGTATCACAGATCAAAGCACATTGGCAAGAGGTACCACTATATTAGAGATGCATTATAGTCAAACATAATTAATTTGATCAATTGCAAATCTGAGGAGCAATTGGCTGATATTTTCACATAGAGTTTGTCAAAGGATATGTTCTGTATACTCAGATAATTCTTGGAGTCAAGCCTACAACAAGATTAGAAGGGAGTGTTGATGAGTAAGCATTGTTGCAAAAACCATTGCTGCTGAGAGTGAATGAAGAATAAAGCTCAGATTGCAGGAATTGTTTTTAAGTTTGAGTAGTTTAGATTTATGTAATCCAAGACTGATTATACTATCAAGGTTGGAACGTGGACTAAATGTGATTCTTCATTAGTAGTCCTTTTTCTTTTTTTCTGCTTCTCACAAGATTCCTTGGCATGTGCGCATTCGTTGGTTAAATTGCCTTGCTCGGCTCTTCTGCATGCACGTTTGTGTCACTCATATCTTTCGAGAGGGTAATGCAGTTGCTGATAATTTGGCTAATTTCAATGGGATCATTATGGGAGTTTATATTGGGATTCTTGTCCTCCTTGTGAAACTTCTGCTTATATTCACAACTTTTCTTCAAGACCTAATTTTAGGTTTTGCTAGGTTGGTCCCTGATGTTTTCTTTTCGTTGCATGGAGTGAAAGAGGAAAGCTAAAGACTTCTTACTAGATCATAGCGTTTTTGTTAATTGCTTTTAGCGGGGTATTGGCCTAGTCCCCCCCCACTTGTTTTACTTTTCCAATTTTTTCTTAATATTTTTAATAAAATCCAGTGGAGGGGGGATGGGCCGAGGGTTTCTTGGTGCAACAGTCCTTTCTCCTTCGGAAAAGGGCTGGTATCTCGCGCACAACTGTTGATGAAGAGCTAATCTCACCTAATACGTCTCTACAAGATTAAAGAAAAAAAACTATAATATTTAAAGAGTGAGAAAAACATATGGGTTGAAGCAAAAGGAAATTTGGCATTGCCACATAAGCCTTCAAATTTATATTTGACCACTGTTTTAAAAATCCCCGCCTAGCGCCCTCTAGGCAGCTGGCCACCGCCCCGATACTGCCTAGGCGTTTAAAAATTAAGAAATGGGACCTAGACTTATTGAGTCGCCCACCTAGACCGCCTAGGCACCCCGCCTAGCCCGTCCAAACCTGGCTAGGCACCTGCCTAGTTCGCAACTCACTTAGACAGAAATAGATAGCTTTCATTTTGCATTTTATTTTTTTCACTAAATTGTAAGAGATTTGTTGAATACTTAAATGAACATACATTATATGTTTGTTGCCCCTGTTTTCATTATGTTCCAATATTTCATAATACATATGTCATTTTATTTTATAGTTTATGATGAAATTATATATATTTTAAGTATAAACAAACACATATTTACATGAAATACAATATATTTACTGAAATCCACCTAGTCTGCCTAGGCCCCGCCTAGCTGCCTAGGTGCTAGGCCTCAACCTATCGCTTGACTTGCGGCTAGCGTCTTTTAGAATCTTGTATTTGACAATTTTTTTGGACATCTCTTGAAATGAGAGAGAGAGAGAGAGAGAGAGAGAGAGAGAGAGAGAGAGAGAGAGGGATGAACGGTGTTAGGACCCGTCCCCAATTTTACAATATTTTGCTTCGAAAATAGTGAAGTGATCAAAATGCCCTTAGAGGCGAGATATTTTGACTATTGTGTCATGAGATGTATGACTCATTCTTTTAGCGTACTCTTAGGGTGCGTTTGTTGCGCCGGACTGTCTCGAACTGGACTAACTGCAGGGATTAAGCTGGACTGACTTAGACTAGACTAAGCTTAGGATAGTGGATTTTTTTTTTTTTGGAAACTATTGAAAATTAACATTAGCCAATTGACATTTTTAATTTACTTTTGCCTTTAAAAAACAAATATTATTATGTCATTCTATAAAAAACTATCTTCTACCATTGGAAGAAGAGAACCAGCTCACAAACCAACCACATTTCTCAAACTTCTGGATTCCCCTTTCTTTTGTCAATCTCTCTTTCTCACTCTTCACTTCCTCTCACAATCAACTACACCCACTTCAAATCCCACGGCAAGCTCATCCCATTCGCCACCGACAATCAACATCACCCACTTCACATCCCACGGCAAGCTGAAATTGTGCAGAGGCTTCGTCGGTTCGTCCTCTCGGTGCCCATCGCCATGGACTTTGCTGCCTTTATTTCTCACGCCTCGGAATTTTCTGGGAAGAGAGAAGAATTTTTATTAGGATTGTTGTTTTCGTTTTGGTTTTTTGTTTTGAATATGGGCATGGGTAGCTTGGGTTTCAAATCTGGGTTTAAGATCTGGGCATGGAGGCAAATGGGGTTGCAAAGAGGCATGCTTGTAGACGACACTGTTGCACACAACGCAAGCTCGGAGACGAGGTTAGCAATCCCAAACGTTTTGAGGGGCCTCGCTAAGACCATGCAGTGAAGGACTTAGTCGGCACGAGTCCGACTTAGTCCCATTAAACTTTGTCTCGCTTGCACCAAACACTGGACTAGTAAGCCAGTCTAGTCCAGTGAAACTTAAGAAGGTCAAACAAACGAGGCCCTATATTACTCATCGTTACGAACGCGTTAACGCAAGCAAAATTGAATTCAGAGCTATAACGAAGATTTTACAAATTTCAATACGTCGAGGGTAATTCAGTAATTTCACGTTTCGCGAGATATTTTCTTGTTTCGTCTTTTATGGTCTTGTATTGTGAGCCAATGAGGCCTACACTTTTGTCCCCATGTCCCCTTGTCCCCTTTTCCCCATAATTCATCTTTCTCCCTCACTTCACTCTTTATTTTCACTATCTCTCTCTAACGCTCTCAAATTCTCTCACCCTTATCTCTGTGAAGCACAGAGGCACCGAGACGCCACCACCACTTGCCCACACCGTCAAGCCTTACCACCAAACCACCACCACCACCATTTGATCCTCCTCGTCTCAAACCCAAGCCAAGGCCTTGAAACCCTCACAGTGGCAAAGGCATGATCACTGTTTCATGTTGTTTCTGATATTCCTCGTCTCAAACCCAAGCCAAGGCCTTGAAACCCTGACAGTGTTCATCTTCTTCCCCAACAAACCCATGATGAGCTCTCGTCGTTTCCAATGAAGCTAAATCTCATAACTAACTTAGAACGTCATAGATCACTGTTTCATGTTGTTTCTGATATTCCTGAGAGATTGGTGACATTTTGACATAAAAAATATATCGAAGGGTTTTCCCCCAGTTTACGGTGACCTCCACAACCTTTAGACCATTTTTTGACCAAACCACAGTGAATTAGGCGTCAAGAAGGGTACCAATTTGTTCGTCTTGTTCCGAGGTATGATTTTCATTTTTGAATCACTCAATTTCGTTGAGTATTGAAGAAGTTATGGAGCTTTGAAAAATCCTTAGAAATCCGGCCAAAATCTGCATAAACAAATGGGTTTCCGGCAAACCGAGTAGATCCCCCGAGTCTATTTTTGGCATCTTTTTAGTGAAATTCCGAAGTTTTGAAGTAGTAGACCGGCTCGGCGACTCAGGTGACTTTTTGGTTGATCGCTGACTTTTTTATGAAATTTGCCCAAGACCTTTTTTAGGATATTTCAACGCTCTAATTCCAAATACATTCTCCGTTTTCCCAAATTCAATCATTTTAGTAAGGTTTTACCAATTGGTCATTTTATGTGCTTAGATGCATTTGTTAGTGGCGACCCAATGCTTCCTAACTTGAACGGCTCTTCGGTGGTGAAGTATTTGTGAGTGGACCCCTTCCTAAATGCATGATTTTCATGCTAGAAATGCATACATGAAAAACATGATTTCATGACTTTACATTTCATGAAATATTATGATTTCATGTTTTAAGAAACGCTCATGAATTATCGAATTTACATCCTTTGAAATATTTATTAATATGCTTATGAATATGGTTTATGATGATCTTTTAAGCTAGAACGGTCCTATGGATTTATGATATGAAATATTTGGATTATATTTTATGTGCTTGCTTAGTGGGTAATCATACAACGCATACACACAACACGAGTACGTACCTATTTATGGTCATATGACCCCCCGTTTACGCGTATTGAGGTACTTTTTGATTATACTCCCAGCTTCACTAGTCAAGACTACTGTCAGTGTGATATGTTTTTTTTCTTCTCTAGCGCAACCCAGAGTCGTACAGCTTCACCTTCGAGTGATGGACCATATTTCTTCACCGGCGTAACCCAATGTCATACAACTTTTATTTCTTCTCTGGCATAACCCAAAGTCGTACAGCTTCACTTTCGAGTGATGGACCACATTTCTTCACTAGCGTAACCCAATGTCGTACAGCTTCACCTTCGAGTGATGGATTTGCCTTTGATCGTCTATGATACCACTAATAAGTACATTATGATATATGTTTTACAGAGGTTTTATGGCATGCTAGGATTTTCAGGAAAACCTACTACATATTATGCTATATGAGTTTTCTAAAACTGGGGGTTAGTACATTTTGAATAAAAGCGATTTACTTATCATTATTATAAACTTTAGTCCACTCACTCTTTGTTTTGCGCCCCCTTAAAGACTTAGAAACGAGGCGTACGATCTCGGTATTGAGGCATTCCTGTACTGGTAGCTTTGAGTCCTCCTCTCTGTGTAGGACCTCTTTCTTTGTATCATACCCTTTTGTAATATTATTTATGTTGTATTCTTGATTAGTAGTATGCTCTGAACATGTTCATGTATTCTCATATTTTAATAATTAAGGTTACGTATTTTTATTTATGTTTGATCTTTTTGGCATAAATTGCATGCATGTTTTACATCTTCTTGACATATGCATATTAAAATGGTTTTCGTCACCCCCGGGTTTCGGCCTGCATGTGCCCATCCTAGTGTTTGGAGGATACCGGGAATGAGGCATGTCAAGCGGTGGGGTTAGTGGCTGCGGGTCTGCTGTCCAAGTTTTGGTGTCTCGTTTATGTCTCCTTATTTAGTTGACATGTGTTCATTCAATTAACCCAAAACTTAACACCATTAACTTTTAATATATTTTTGACAAAAAAAAATCATTTTACCATATTAAAATAAAGAAACTAAACATAAAATAAAAAGGGGGAATTACTATTATCACTCCAAAAATCTCATTTGACACTCCAAACTTTCTATAATTAGAAAGAAAAATACACTTGTGAGGAGTGTAGAATGAGATTTTTTGAATGCTCATAACAGTTCCCTAAAAATGGTTGACATTAAAAGGTCATGCTCCTTTCCAAGCCTGGAGTAAGTAGTCATTCCTCTTTCCTTCCCAAGCCTAGAGTAAGTGGTCGTTCCTCGTTCTTTCTTGCTTCTCCTGTTCCTTGCAAAAAAAAAAAAATTGCAGAAACAAACATTGAAAATGAAACGCATATAGATAAAATACCGACAATCATAATTCTTCTAAAACCAACATTCACACTCAAACCCCCAAAATCCATGCCGCGAGGCCAGTTTTCAGACCCACGACCAGTATGGGTTTGTTTCTTTCTGATGCAATCCCTAAATCGCTTTATGGGTTTTGGTTATGACCGGAGTCGTCATGGAAATTTTCTTGAATTTGGTGTTCTGGGGTTCCCAATTCTAGCAGTATGATTATTAACCAAACCTTCCACCTTTATAGTTTAAACCGAGGGCTTGGCAATAATGCCATAGAAGGCACACTCACTCAATGGCATGCTTTGTAACTCCACAGGAAGAGCAGTTGGTTCTTCATCTCCAAACTCATCATCAGAAACTATATCCAACATGAGAAGCTGCTTATGAGCACATTTGTGTCCCTTATCCCACTTGTCATCACAAAACCAACACTCACCCCGTTCTCTTTTTCACTGAACCTCCTCAGATGTTAATTTCTTATAAGGCAAGGCAGGGACTCAATTCCGTCCCGTGTTGGGATTAGGGAGAGGGTTTGGTCTGGCCGAAGGAACATGTTTATGGGACACAATTTTAAGATCCATGAGTTTAGCATCAATTTGCACTGCTAGAGCAATGGCATCATGCACCGAAATAGGTTTCAGCAATTTAACATCATACTTCAATTCACGCTTTAATCCATCAATAAAATAACTCTTCAACATAATCGGGCCAACATCAGTAGTATGATTAGTGAAAAGAGAATTCAGTGTAATCCTCAAAATCCGAAGGACCAAATTCCTAGCACAATGCAGTGGTGAACTCGGCCCAAGTTAGAGTGGAACGGATGCGATCACGCCATCTGAACCATTGCAGCGGCTCATTCTCAAAGTGAAAAAAAGGCGATTAGGACCTTTTGGTGATCGAGGGTGTGATAGTAAGCAAAGTACTGCTCAGCCTTGTAGATCCAAGCTGAGAGATCGTTGTCGTCGGTGAAACGGGGAAAATACAGACGATGCGGCCACTGAGGGCGAAGAGTGAAACTGCCTCCGTCGAAAGAGTCTCTACGTGGAAAACACGGAGGCTCAAGATAACGGAAATTGTCATCGTCAGTTGCACATGCTAGGGTTAGGAATATGATAGCACCAAAGCTCAGCAACCCCTTTCTCAACCTGCAAGTTACCAAATAGCAATGGAGGATGATGGGAAGAAAAGAGAGAGACAAATGTTTTTTGTAATATTATATTGATTTTTCCAATTAACTGTTTGAGGACAACCCCACCAAATTGATTACATATATGTTTCCACTAACACCAAATGCTAGCTGGCCATACGACTAAAACAACTTGATTACTACTAATTACGATCAAGATAATCACAATCGTAACAGAGCGAGTGGCCAATTACTGCCTAATTTGACAGATCTGGCCTGAACTAAGCTCGCCGACTCTCTATAAATCGTCGAAAAACGTAGCAATTAGGGTTTGAACTGAAAATCACAAATTCGAGGCATATTTTCACATATATTAAGTGTAGAATGTACCTGAGGTTATGAAGAGTTGCTTGAGACCAACCTCGAGGTTGGCCGTCGCCGGAACCGTATGAATCGTCACCAGAACCCTGAGAAAGCTTCAGCCTCTCCTCCTTTTAAGTAGCAAGACCCACCTTATCAGTATCTCAAGTCTTTCGGGTCCCCTGTAGGACACAACTGCTTCCTCCAATCTCTGTATACTCTTCTTCACACTTCTAAAGCTCTGATCTCCCCGTAAACAAATGCGAATGAGAAAAAAAGGTGGAAAATGTGAAAGATGATGGAAATCATGAAATTACCATTCGGTCCTGGAACCATTTAGTGGCTTGGCCGATGAGCTGGACGACGGAGTCGGCGTAGTTCCCGACGGTGCAGGTGACGTTGTTCTTATTGCCAAACTCCACCACCTTGCTCACCGCCAATCTAGGCCATGACATTTTCTCTGACATTTTAACACAATAACAAAAAAACAAAAAAAACAAAAACACACACACACACATTAACAATCCCAAATTTCAAATTATAATGCAATCAAATTAATCCCCTACTTACCTACTCATTTCTCAAATTAATCCCCTACCTACCTACCTACTCATAACTAATTTCCAATATCCGCTCCCCATATCTCAGTTTAAGCCCTTAAACCATCCTTACAGAATTGGTCAATCTGTTCCTAATTTCTTCCTTCATCCCACACATAAGCTCTCTAAGAACTACAAACTCTCATTCCCCATAAGTACAACTTCCCAACAATATACTCCCTAAGAAAATAATACTGAAAACTTAAAAATGCCGAGTTGGTACTTTGGGATGCAAGGAGTACCAGTTCTAGTCTTACCATCTGAGAGAATAATGTAATTTCTCAAGGACAAATCATAGAGAAAAAAGATCGAAACAAATGGCTTACCAATTGAGTGGACTGCGTTCTGAAACAACGGAAGCATGCCAAGCAAAATAAAACCATTCCTACACAATTGACAAGGGGGGTTTGAAAAGGACAAAAACTATATTTAATGAAACAAACAGATGAAAGCATGGATTTTTAGGGATGTGATATCCACACACCCCTTTTTACTTCTCTCACACCTTTTTAGTTTTCGGCCGTCGGATCAGATGAATTGAAGAAGATCAACGGACATAAATTAATAAAGGGTGTGTGAGAAGTAAAAAGGGGTGTGTGGATAACACACCCCGGATTTTTATTGTCTTAGCCACATACCCATCCCATATCTCTATCTCTATCTCTATCTGAGAGGCATGGCCTCCCATCCCTGAAACCCTCACCGAATGACAACACAGTCTCTCTCCATCTCCCTTTCTCCTCTCGTTTGTGCTAAGCCAGCCAATCCGCCTCAAATCATACGAACAAAATTGCCCTCCTAAGTTTTGATAATTACCCTCCAACCCGTGATGGCAGTGATGTAAATAAAGCAAAATCGAGTGTCAATTATTTGACTGTAGCTAATGTCCCGTCAAATTTAGAAGGTTTTTTATATTAGCATCCCATAAAATGTTGAATACACCCCACATTAAAATCTAATATTAATGACTAATTTATTCTACTATGTAATGACAATTTTGACCTTATTAGGTTTAAAAATAATCAAAATTTTATAAATACACCCCAAATCACTTTTAACGTATTATTTATCTATTTCAACTATCAAAACCCCTCCCATTCTCCATTGTTGAATAAAACCCTAAGCAATGAAACTACAAACATGTTGATTGAGAACAATAATTTTTGATGAATGGAACACGAAATCGGTGTTTCGAAAGCTTTGAAATCATTATTATTGTTATTGAAAAACGTTCAAATGAACCTAAACATTTTTTGAAATCATTCAGCAAACTAACGTTCAGATAGTTTGAAATCATTCGGCAAAATAAAAATGAGTGTTATAAGATTTGAGAAATGTGGGTTGTGTGTAGAAAATATAAGATGTATATTAAGAATATGGGGTGTGAGGATATTATGGGAAAGGAAGTGGGGTGTATTAAGATAATTTTTAATTGAAAAAGTAAATGTGGGGTATATTAAGTATGTGAGGTTTATTCAACAATTTGTGGGGTGCTAATATAATAAGCCATTTAGAATAGATAATTCTTCACTAATACGCAAAAGGGCCGAGACTGCGTTTTAATCCGACAGCACCTACAATTCCAACACAAAAGAACTTGGATTGGAAGGTTTATCAACCGCGGCGGCTAAACCTCACGTGTCCACAATATTTCATGTTGTCTTAGTCAGAAGTCATACCAGACTCATTCCAGTCAAAATTTCAAATAATTAAAATAGTCAGGAACTGGTGAGAATGTTCCTCCCATTGGCTTTTAATAAGCCTACAGTTGACGATCACATTATTCTTTTAACTTTTGCCATGGTTTCCTCAAGATTAATCAGATTATTGTTCCTTTGTACACACATCTTGGTACTCATCATCAACGTTAATTTCACTGAAGCCCAGCTTGGAAATGAAATTCCATCAGCCCACTGTTTTTACGACAAAGGTAACTACACCACTGGCAGCGCCTATCAAACAAACCTCAATCGCATCCTCTCCAACTTATTCGGTGCCAACAACGGCTACGGCTTTTACAATTCCTCCCTTGGCGAAAACAGCAACAGAGTTTATGCAATCGGGCTCTGTCGAGGAGATATTAAAGCAGAAGCTTGCGGTCACTGCCTTTCTGACGCTGCAAACGGTCTCACAAGCACTTGTCCTAATCAGAAGGAGGCAATTGGATGGTTACCCGATTGTATGTTACGCTACTCAAACCGCTCCATATATGGCATAATGGAAACTAATCCGGGATTCGACGCTTACAATAAAGAGCTTGTATCCACGGGCTTAGATGCGTTCAATCAAGAGGTCTCTCGCTTATTTAATGGACTAGGAGGCAAAGCAGCAATGGGTGGTGATCTTCGCAAGTTTGCATCAGGAAACGCGACCATTCCAAGTGCTAATATAACAATATATGGTCTTGCTCAGTGCACCCCAGATTTGCCCGAGCAACGTTGTATTGATTGCATAGAGTATGCTTCGGGAGGTCTTGGATCATGTTGTAATGGATCAATTGGCGTGCGAGCTGTGACCCCAAGCTGTAGCTTAAGGTATGAATCTAACCCCTTTGTTGGAGATACAAATGAGACACCACCAGCATCCCCACCATTAGCACCACCACCTGCCAATACTACGATTCCAGGAGGTATTACATATGTCAAGTCCCATTACTCTTTGAAAAAAAAACGTGGTTTAATTATTTGAGTTGCAAATTGGACATCTTGGCATCATTTTTCTATCCCACCTTATTCTGAGTAATATGTCTGATTATTTCCTTCGGATTGTAGCACCAACTAGAAACAAATTAATTTGTAACTTGGTTCTCAAAGTTTAATAAATTATCCTTCGTTATACCTAGGGATAGAAAATATTTAGATAACTGAAAATTAAGGCCCATATATAATCCGATATGATCAGAGAAGCTATATTTCTGGATTTTGCAGGAAAGAAGAGTAATACTTCTCGGACAGTGATCATTACGGTTGTCACAACAGTTGTTTCCCTCGTACTAATTATATCGATCTGCATTTATCTGAGAGTGAAGAAGATAAAGGCAAAACTTGGAGGTAAGTTTAGATCAGTTAGTTTTTACTTCCCATCAAACAGAATGGCCTCATGGAACACCTATATGTATCCTTTTAATTAAATATGCATGCAATGGCCTTATTTAGTTTTTGGTTTCATGTTGCATCTCTCTCGTGCAAAGAAGCAGATGAAATTCTTGATACAGAAGCCTTGCAGTTCGACCTTGGCTCCATAAGAACGGCTACAAATAACTTTTCTGAAGCCAATAAGCTTGGACGAGGTGGATTTGGTACTGTTTACAGGGTAATGAATCGTATCATTAAAGATGTCAGTTAAATTATTATTGTGAGAAATAAGTTAACATTCTAGATGGTGGTTGAATGCAGGGTAGACTTTTGAACCAAGAAGATATAGCGGTTAAAAGGCTTTCTAGAGATTCTGCACAAGGAGATGTAGAATTTAAAAATGAGGTCACGTTAGTAGCCAAGCTTCAACATCGCAATTTAGTTAGGCTCCTTGGTTTCTGCTTGGAAGGAAACGAAAGGCTTCTTATCTATGAGTTTGTCCCTAATGCAAGCCTCGATCATTTCATATTTGGTAGGGTTGAGAACTTGGATCTCTGGTTTTAGTTTGGAATGCATTGTAAATTCTTCTATGTAAATGCTTCCCAAAAAGTGTACACTGCAACAAACGTCAATAACTGTCATTATTATACAATCTTCTTGCTTGAATGTGCAGATCCGATCAAGCGTGCACATTTGGACTGGGACAGTCGCTACAAGATCATATTAGGAATTGGGCAAGGACTCCTTTACCTTCATGAAGATTCTCGTCTTAGAATAATTCATCGTGATATGAAAGCAAGTAACGTTTTGTTAAATGCAGAAATGCAACCCAAAATTGCAGATTTTGGCATGGCAAGACTGTTTGATCTTGATCAAACACAAGGTGATACCAGTCGAGTTGTAGGGACTTAGTAAGTACTAGCAGATCTTGTACGGCTTATAATCTCAAAGTTCATGTCATTTAACAATACAAGTAAATTAAGAACACACAACAAGATAGGAAATCTCCCAACAGTTTGACAAAACATCCATAATCATAACAGCAAATCACCAACAGTTTTTAATATTCAAACCTACACAGTTCTTTGTTTGATCTTCCTACTTCCTAGTTTGCTTGTAATTTAAACTAAATACAACCAACAACAAACATTTGTTCCTGTAAAATACCCAAAATAATTCAAACAAAATTGGTGGGGCATCTCAAGAAGCCGAACGGCAGTTCCCGTTCTCTTTGTTCCGAAAAATGGCGGCAATATTCTATGCCCTGCTACTAAGACATGCAACTGCCATTCTCATTTCTGGTTTCTTGACGGAATAAATATGCCTAAGAAGAACGAAAAAATGGTGGCTTGATTTGTAGGTCTCTACCAATCAGTGCACTGATATATATATATACATCTCCATGTCCAATAGCCACAACCGCAATTGCAATCCCCAAATGTAAGAAAATACAAAATCCTGAAAGCTAGCATTTAGTACACATAATTTGAAATTAGATAATATTGCAGCAGCAGCAACAGCATTTAGTACCTAGTGGAAGTCAAACTCATTGAACATAGTCTAGCTATGTAACATACAAATACAACCTCTGCAATCAATAAACAAAAACCAGATTTTAAAAATTTAAATGTGCGAAAATTCAACAAAGAAAAGAGAATCCAGAAATCAAACCCATCAATCAATTCATAAAATCAATTGCTAATCACAAAATTACCCGCCCAATTCTGCCGTAAAACTCACCAGCAAGCTTTTCTGGGTTTAAATTTTTCTTCGAATTTTGGGTTTCTCTTCGTCAATAAACTGCGGGCTTGATCAAGATCCGTCAAACTCCTACTGGGTATAGACCGATCTCCCTGAAATTGCAGATACATAAACAAAATTGAAAACCAAAATTCCTTCGAATCAACACAAAATTGAAAAAAAAAAAAAAAAAGCGATAAATAAATAGTCCAATTACCGCTCTAAAAACAGTGGTAAATTAGGATTAGAGTTTCACAGTTCTTACCCAAATTCGAGCCTACCCACAACAACTCCAGTTCTTTCAGCCTCAAATGACCATTACGAAGACGAATCTTAAACATGCAACACAGAAACGAATTAAGTTCCTAAAATTTCGTAGAAGATGACGACGCGGTGACTACGTGGAAAGAGACAAGGGCAGACATGAAATAACAGTAATTAATTGGGGAGCAAATCCGCCATTTTACTGTTAATAAGCAGTGCACTCTCTCACACGATAAACAGTACTTTTCTGCTGGCTTTTAGTATATGGATAATTTGCTTTTTGTTATAATATTATGAATCATTCAATATGTGGATGACCAACCCATTACATCTCACTCATCCCACTCTACATGTCCTTTCACTAGGAGTTGACACTGCTTGCTTTTAGTGTTCCTACTTTGCATATAAATCAAAGAAGATATGAAGAGAATAAATGAGAAGAAAATAACGGAAGAGAGAAGCCAGAAGGCTCATGGCAGAGAAATGAAAAAGAGAGGAGAGAAGAGATAGAGTTATCTTTGTAATCTTATTATTTCAAATTATAAATGAAAGCATCACTACTGTCCCGAGGATGTACTCCAGTCACACTGATCATAGAGGAACCTCGTAAATTTTGTGTCTTGTTTATTTATTCCACTGCATACACCGTCAATTTTACAACACGTTATCAGCAAAAGAAGCTCTCGTGTCAGTGAAAAGCACAACGCCACAAACCATGTTCACATATGTCGCCTGGAATCTCACAGATAAGAAAATCTTTTCATTTCATCTTAAAATCTTTGTACTACTGATTTTCCTGAAGCAAATATATATATGTTGTTGTATGACTGTATATCATCCTTTGCAGAAGTAAAAGAGTACATACTCAAAATTCATAGAGAATCTGACAGCCATGTAAACAGCCTCGAAACTCCAACTTGCAAACACCAGATTGAAATACTTTCTTCTTCAAAGTTCTTCGTCCACCCAGTACCTACAACATATCAAATTTTCAAAAAATTCCAACCCTGTTATCATCGCAGATGCCTGAAATACTAAACCAGTTTTCAATTTCAGCAAAAAATTGGACAGGCACCTTATGAGTACCAAAACTCTATGTCGGTACTCAGATCAAATTGTTTATTCACGAAAGTTGTTCGGTATCCTCCTATCCATATCATACTAAAATTTGAGCTAAATCTAACGGTTTGATCTTCTCATAAGTTGCAGACACTCTTAACTCCAAAACTTATGGGAACTGTTTCGACTCTTTCGAAACTCAAGGAGGAGGAACACCAATTGAAACTTATTGTTACTATTATTTCCTGAGTAACCAAAATGACTTCAGAACTGTGAAATAAAAATAAAAATAAAAGGAATCAAACAAAAGAAGTGGTAGACCAAGAAAAAGAAAAAGCAAAAGATGAGAACTTAATCATTGCATTTTCTGTTTTGGCATATTTATGTGCATGGTGTTGGTTTAAAGTCTTATCACAAGTTCTGTTTATTTACAGTAGATAGAATTATTACCGTTTGCTTTAAAGCTTTAATATTTATGTGAATGGTGCTGAATTAAAACCCTTATCACAAGCTTTATTTACTTAAAAGCAATTTATTTACCATGGCTGGAATTACCGCCTATTACTTTAATTTATTTATTGTACTTCTTTTTGTTACGATGAGTACATATTGGACCCAAAGTTTCTTGATTAGATTAGAACCTGAAGTTTCTTGATCCTCATCACATAAAATGATTAGACCCAAAGTTCCATCATGCAAAAAGATCAAGAATGGAGTCCCTAGATCCTCAAGATTGGACATGAAGTTCCTTGATGAGTACCTTAAGTTTAAAGAGCCGAAGTACGATAACTTAATTGTAATAAAGGTCATGAGAATCCCAATTCATAGGCTATTAAATAAGAATCAGAAGTTCCTTGATTTATGTAAATGATGATATAATGCATATTTACTGAAGAATTTACATCTCAAAGTATTAATGATTATTGCATGTCATTGGGCATTGATGTTGAACACCATGTTCCTCATGTTCATACTCAAAATGATTTAGTAGAAGCATTTATTAAGCGGATGAAATTGATTACCTGCGCCCTGCTCATGAAAAAGAAATTGCAAGATGGGGACATACCATTTTACATAATTCATTATTAAGTTCGGTTGAGACCAGTTGTCAACCATCAATATTTCTCAGTACAACTCATGTTTAAGCATCAGCCAAACATTACACATTTACGAGTTTTTTGTTATATTATCTATGTGCCTATTGCACTGTCATAACGTACTAAAATAAGGCATCGATACAAACTGGGAATTTATGTTGGATTTGATTCACCATCTATCATTCAATATTTGGAACCCTTGACTGGGGATATATTTACCGCATGATTTGCGGACTATGATTTTGATAAGACAGTTTTCCCGCCATTAGGGGGAGAAAATAACATCATTCTGGAACAACGATGAGAAAATATCATTCCAGAAGAATGATGAGAAAAGACCGTTCCAGAAGAACGAAGAGAATTGGTCTTATTTTGATTCATGAAGCAATCAATATAAAAACGAAGTGAGAATGATTAAATGATGCAACGATATGTAAGTCAAATGCCATATGCATTTAATGATGCAATGAAAGTGATAACATCACATATACTTGCTACAAATTTGCCTACAAGAATTGGTGTCCCTGTTGGACAAAATAATGAGGCAGTAAATGAGTTATCTGTTGCACGCCTAAAGCGTGGCAAACTCTCAGACTCAAAATGTTCAGT
Organism: Malus sylvestris; assembly: GCF_916048215.2. Classification (NCBI taxonomy): domain Eukaryota; kingdom Viridiplantae; phylum Streptophyta; class Magnoliopsida; order Rosales; family Rosaceae; genus Malus; species Malus sylvestris. Next base: position 12,905,246 of record NC_062267.1, read on the forward strand.
CATTCGAAAGAAGAAGAATATGGCACTACTGAATTATTGCATTCCCGAAGTATAACTGTTGCATGTCAGAAGTATGACAGTCGCCGCATGGATATGAGAATGTTGATGTTTCATGCATGAAGCATGATAGATGTATAGGTTCCAAATGACTCAACCCCCAAAAGTGGAGATTAAAATCCAAGCTCTATAACGCTCCAGATGAGGTTATGATCCACATTCTCTAAATTATGACTATCATGTGAGAGATAGTATAATGTCCTTGAAGATGCAATGGATATCCAAAGAAATGAAAAGTTTTTATGCATGTGCATGCACATGAGAATATGAGATCACGGATTGATGATAGCTAATGATAATTTTGGTTTTTACAAGTAGCTACTAAATTCATCAAATGAGCTATATTGATATTGAGTCCCATTCTTTTTTTTTCGTGAAAGGAAAAATTATTGGCCAAAGATGGAGAAAGGCAATTCCATTACAATTTTGTAAGAACATGGAAAAATAGACCTATATACTTGAATACAATACCAATAGCCAAAAGATGTTGAACCTAGAAGGTTACATATGAGCATTTGTAATACAGTGAAATAAACTCACATGATATGACACAAGGTTACTAATGGAAACCTAAAATTATACTCTTGTAAACGAGTTCATATGAATGGAGAATTATATACGAAGGGTTGTGAGTCGCCCACATCATATCTTCATAAGTAAATCCCTCAAGTATACATGGGAGCAAATTGCTCTGTATATATTTCAAAGGAAAATGTGTCATGAAGTGTAGAAAATCCCTCAAAGGATTCAAATTTCTTGAAGTAAGCCCTGGAAGGGTAAAACATGAATTATGTACTGAATACCAATGCATGGTCTAAATTACCTTAGTGAGTACTATCATTATGATATTGTTGCAACATACTAAAATCTCTTGCAAGAGTCAATAACATTAAATTAGAACTTCTGAAGAGTCGATGACATTAAATTGGGACTCCTGAAAAGTCTAGAAAGATTATAAAGTGTTGAGAGAAATATTGTCTAGAACTGCAGATCGAACAATATGCCAACACGAATCTTATCCATGATGTTTATGATATTAAAGAATCTTATGGATTAAAGATCATGAGTTGAACACTCAAGTGGTTATTAATATTTAGACACTAATAAAAATCATTCATCCCTGTGAGGGAAAAGTTGAAAACGCGTAAATCTTACTATGCCAACTACAACACTATTGCCGACAAGCATGAATGACAAAGTCACATTCACACCACTACCTGCTATTGAGAAATTCCTATATATGTCAACCTCTATCTTCCATAACAAGGCAAACCTGCAAAAGTATCTAAACTCTTCCTCCTCTCTGAAAATGCATCTGCAACCAAACCTCTCAACATACTCAGTTTTCTTTCTCTCCGAGAATACCTCTTCAAAACAAGTCATACCAGAGCAAGAGTACCTCATATCATCAGGGACGAGAGCAAGAGTATCTCATATCATGCAATCTCCATGTCCTTTCTTTTGTCCTTGTTATTACCTGCAAGACAAGGATAAAGAAAACAATCAGTCAGAACCTGCAATCAACCTTTCGGTAAGGAATCGATTGCCTGGAAACCTTCCTGATTGCTTACCTAGTATTGATCTCGAGTAGCCATCTTCAACTGTTGATGGAGCTGGGTCTCCAGTCACCAAGAAGTGATGAACCATCCAAATGCAAAGGTTGCATTCCATTCTTGCATCAAGGGACAAATACTACAAGAGAAGATGCCACACATGCATGGGGGAAAACCAGGGAAAATACCACTTATGCAAGGGGAACATATAAGGCAAGTGAAAAATGATACATTGAAACATGTGTAGACAAGCGCAACAAACACGTGCTGATTCATCCCCGACAAAGCCGAAGATCACTTGCCATGTAAAGCTCCTCATGGTCCAATTTCATTCAAGATCAAGTCTTAAAGGTCCTTGAAGAAATCACAAGTCTGATTCAAGATCAAGTGTCCACCACCCTTGAATCAAATTCCGCTCCAGATAAAATAAGTAAATTCAGACCTTTGATGCAAGTCTAGCAAAAAGCCCTCCAACCCAGTTCAAGAAATAGCCTGTGGAAAGTCAACAAGTACAACAGATGTGTTACTACTCATCAGGGGGAGCATCCAAAAACAGATCAAGGTTTTAACGAGTCAATCGAAGACTTATGGCCATCCAAGGGGGAATGTTATAATATTATGAGCCATTCAATCTGTGGATGGCCAACCCACTATATCCCACTCATCCCACTTTACATGTCCTTCCACTAGGAGTTGCCACTACTTGCTTTTGGTGCTCCTGCTTTGCCTATAAATCAAAGGAGATACGAAGAGATAAATGAGAAGAAAAGAACGGAAGAGAGAAGCCAGAAGGCTCATGGTAATGAAAGGAAAAAGAAAGGAGAGAATAGAGAGAGTTATCTTTGTAATCTTATTATTTCAGATTATAAATGAAAGCATCACTACTGCCCTGATGACGTACTCCAGTCACACTGACTGTAGAGGAACCTCGTAAATTTTGTGTTTTGTTTATTTATTCCACCTCACACACCGTCAATTTTACAACACTTTTTAGTACGTACATACTATCTAATTTTTCAACAAAGTACCTTATTCCATATAAAAATAAATAAATCTTCTCGAAATAACCATCATTGAAAATATATTTCCGTATAATTTTTGTTAATTGATACTATAAGAAGTGGTATATGAGAACTTTGTTTTATTGATAATTATAAAAAAATTTCTTTAACTGATATTATAAAAAAGGGTGAAATTTTGTTTAGTTGGATTTTATTTTTTCGAACATTTCAGCAACAATTGATTTTATTGATAGTGAAGCTATTATGCAACGTTTTCATTACATGAACCTAGCCGGCACAATTATAACTTGTTTATATCGATAAACAATGAACGACATTAATATTATCCATTATTTAAAAAGATTGGTAGTCTAACTTTTTTTGGGACATTTTACCCTTTTAAATTTCGCCCCTCCTCCACCAATTCATGGCTTCGTCACTATATGCGTTAACATTCAATAATCATAAAATATACAAGAAGAAACTATGAAGTAGATTTTTTGGGTTGCTGTGCTTGAGTTGTAGAGATGGAAAAAGTAAATAAAAAAGAAATGATTAATTTGGTAGACCAAATCAAAGCCACTTAATGGAATTAATAGAATTAAGACAAATGTGAAGCAAATTTTGAGTTGTATAAAGTAAAATGATAACTTTTGAGTTTCAAGGGGCAAATGAGATCAAAATTGAGTTTCAAATGACAAAGTAGAATGAATTTTGAGTTTCAGAGAGCAAACTAATTAATGGCTTTTAAATTACATTGGGCAAAGTACAATTAAAATTGATATCTAGAAAGCGTAGTTAAAAATAAGTCATAAATTAATCTAAGCATTGAGGAGTGTTTGAAGCAATGACCTTTCCTTCTCCCAACATTGTGAAGGAAACTGATTCAACACTTCAACAACATGAGAAGAACATATTCTATGGCTAATGGGATGTTTAATTCATGAAAAATATTGTTTTTTGAAGACCTAAGTACAAGGACATTATAAATTTCGGAAAACGATCCTCTCCAGATCTGCCCCTCCAAAGTTTAGGGATCAAGTGATCTGGGCTTTTAAAATTTTATCCAACGGCCAAAAATTATTATAGCTTCTAAAAGTTTTTTACTAACTTCTCTGTTTTTAGCCGTTGGATCAAATTTTAAAGGTCCGGATCACTTGATCCCTGGGTTTTGGAGGGAAAAATCCGGGGAGGATCTCTTTCCATAAATTTCATTTAATTTCCATATTGTCGCAGCCGTGTGGATACGATCTTTGGTCAATGGCTCTTAGTCTTGTTCTTCCATTTATTTGTCTCTTCCCTTTCCTTTAACTTCCATATTGCCCCGCCACTCAGTACTACGGTTTGATAGGTTTGGTAGTATTCATCTTCACTTGTAAGTAAGAGATCTTACGTTCGAATTTCCTGGATGGTGAATTTGATACCAAATTAGGTTGCTCATTATATGGTTTAGCCAAACTACACATCTCTTTAGTGTAAAATATATTGTCGTACTAAATAAGAAAAACTTCCATATTGTCGCAGCTCCGTGGATATGTTCCTCTGGTCAATGGCAGAACCCAACCATTGGAAGTTTTGCCCTGTCCTCACTCTCCTCAACCACTCCCCCTTGAATCTTAGTGACACGCCCCGATCCCGATGTCCTCGTGACATCGAGATGATCACGTGCTGGCCGACACCCAAAGGGTGACGAAAGCCATTAATTTAAGTAAAAACTCATAAATAAGCTAAAACAGGCAGCAAGACTAGCCACAATAATACTACCAAATCAACTTCTAATTAATAACATTAGGATCCACGCATAATGTCAGAGCATACGTCTATTACAGAGTACAAACAGAATTTAAGATAGAGATGTGCTATATTACAAAAGATGTCGAAGCAGAAGAAGTATAACACTGGATCACTGGTAGGGAAAGGCCTCGTAGCTTATATCGTAATCCTCGTTCGTAGGTCCTGAAGGGGGCGCAAAACAAACATGAGTGGACCAATTTGATATAAATATAATAAAACAGTTATCAACATACTAACCCCCAAGTTTTATGAAAACACATATATAATGATAAACATAGGTTTTCCGAAACCTAGCATGATGTGCAGTATCTCAAATTCATAACTTGTATAAGTAATAAACACTAGTGAATTGTCCGATAACCTGCAGGCCCCATGCCGGCTCCCCGTCTCTGAACAGACAATCAGAGGAAAATACACTACAGGCCCCATGCCAGCTCCCCGTCTCTGTGCTAAATAGCCAGAGGAAACACACTCCAGGCCCTATGCCAACACCAAACCGTCGCCCGGGACGGACCGGAATCTATCCCTACGTCCCGTAGCGGAAAGGACCACTAGGTAAGTACAAAACCATTGAGCATAAACATATTGAAAAACAACTTCGTAGTATAAAGTCATCCATCATCTATACTACAAAGAGGTGTTCTAAACATGTTCTAATATCATATCGTCATCCATCGGATATTCTATAAGAACATGGGTCATAGGAAAAATAGTAATAATTCAATCTAGCCTCAGTAAGCATATATCTCATAAAGTACTTCGTAAAACATAAGTATTAAATCATGCTTTTCATGTATGCATTTCTATTGTTAAAACATGATTTTGAAGGGGTCCACTCACCGTACACCGACGGTGCAAAGCTATACCAAGAAGGTATAACAGAATCACCGTTAATAATTGCACCTATTCACATAAAGGAGTACCTTTGGTCAAACTCTATTCAAACGATTGAATTTGGGAAAACGGACTTCAAAAACGGGTCCAGGACGTCGAAATTAGCCTAGGAGAGGTCCTGAACGAAACCCCGAAAAGTCAACTCAAAAAGTCAACGTTGACCGTTGACCGGTCAAAGTCAACGTCAAAGTCAACTCTGACCGTTGACCGAGTCAACGTTGACCGTTGACCAAGTCAACAGTCAACAGTCAACTGGTCAGAGGTCAAAGTCCACTGGGCTTTGAATTTGGGTTGGGCCGAAAGGCCTTAAAGGGTTTTGGGTTGAAAACCCAACTCAGATTGGCCCAAGGCCTAATCTGCTTGGGCTACACACACGGGCCTAATGCCCTAAACATAACCGGCCCAAGGGCCTTAATTTTATAACAGAAATTAATTTAAACAATTAAAAGGAAATGGGTTGGATTGGGCTGGCCTCACCACACGGGCCTAAGGCCCGCTTGCTATTCGAAACCGGCCTGGGAGGCCTGGCCTCACCGGAGCACCACCACCGGAGCTTCACAGCTCCGGCCAACTACCACACACCACCCTAAAGTCTGATCTAGGTACCAAAACGAAGAGCAAGACGAATGGAGTGTTTTTATACCTTCCTTTCGTCGTGGAACGACCGGAGATGGCCGGAAAAAGCCCCGACACCCTCGGGATCGCCGGAGTTGGGTGTGCTTACACCCGGCTTCGATTCGTCCTAAAAACCTCGAAAAATCACAAAATAACCTCCATTAAAACTCATTCACCAGATCTTAGGACGAAAAAGTGAAGGTTTGGAGCTTACCCAACCGGGAAAAATAAAGGTTTCGCCGGAGTTCCTCTCCGGTTTCTGGGCTCGCAGCACGGGACAGAGGGAGAGAGAAGAAGGAGATGGGTCTTCTTCGCGCGGGGGAGACGGGTGCGTGCGTGCGGGTTGCTGCAGAGAAGAGAGATGAGGGAGCTATGAGAGAGAGACGAGAGAAAGAGATAGAGTCGGGAGGGACAGAGAGACAGACAGAAGAAAGAAAAGAAAACAGAAAAAGAAGAAGAAGAAAGAAGGAGTCACGGGGGGGGACAGAGAGAGAAGACAGGGAAATTGCTAGGGAGCTGCCACGTGGCAGTTTGAAAAGAAAGAAGGATCCAAAGTTTAGATCCTGATAGGGTAGTCCAAAAAGGGTAAAATTGATAGATTTATAATATTTAGGGAATATTACACACATATAATTTTATAAGTGGGGGCGGGTGTTACAATCTACCCCCCTTATAAAAATTTCATCCCCGAAATTACAACTTCAAGCAAATAAATACGGATACTGACTCCTCATCAGGTCTTCCGTTTCCCACGTCGCTTCTTCAGTAGCATGGTTCCTCCACAGCACTTTCACCAACGGAATGACCTTGTTCCTCAACACTTTATTCTGCTGGTCAAGAATAGCCACTGGTTCTTCTACATAACTAACATCCGGACTTACTTCCAGCGGCTCTAACTGAATAACATGAGAGGGGTCTGATACATATTTCCGAAGCATAGAAATATGGAAAACATTGTGAATCTGAGATAACTCCGGTGGCAACTCCAATCTATAGGCAACTGCACCAATTCTCTCCGTAATCTGATAAGGACCAACATATCGAGGACTCAACTTTCCTCGTTTACCAAAACGAACCACACCCTTCCAGGGAGACAACTTCAAGAATACAAAGTCACCAACCTTGTACTCCCGATCTTTTGAATGTTTGTCCGCTATGCTTTTCTGTCGGTCTTGAGCTGCCTTGAGATTTCTCTTTATCAGCTGGATGTTCTCATTGGTAGTGTCTACAATCTCCGGTCCCAACAATACTCGCTCGCCGACCTCTGCCCAACACAACGGCGTTCGACACACTCTCCCATACAAGGCTTCATAAGGTGCCACACCAATACTCGAATGGTAGCTGTTGTTGTACGCAAATTCAACCAACGGCAGATAGTTATCCCAACTACCCTTCCACTGAAGAACAGACACTCTCAACATGTCCTCCAATGTTTGTATTGTCCTCTCGGACTGACCGTTAGTCTGTGGATGATAAGCAGTACTAAACAGCAACTGAGTACCCATGGCAGTATTAAAAGCTTTCCAAAATCTGGAAGTAAATCTGGGATCTCTGTCTGAAACAATAGAGACAGGTACACCATGAAGTCTAACAATATTATCGATGAACAACTTCGATAATTTCTCCATTGAATAGGTTTGTCGAACAGGTAAGAAATGAGCGATCTTAGTCAGTCGATCAACAATTACCCATATGCCGTCCAATCTCGACCGCGTCCTCGGCAGACCATACACAAAATCCATGGTGATGTCTTCCCATTTCCATGCTGGTATCGGAAGATTCTGCATCAATCCTCCAGGTCTTTGCCTCTCTGCCTTCACCTGTTGACAAATGATGCATCTACTCACATAATCCGCCACATCCCGCTTCATTCCCAACCAATAATAGAACGGACGGATAGTGCGATACAGTTTAGTACTTCCCGGATGCATGGCATAAGCTGACAAATGTGCTTCATCCAGAATTGCTCTTTTCACTGCTTCGTTATCATGAGGAACATACAATCTGTTTTCCCACTTCAAGGCTCCATCACTTCGGATGATAAAATGCTTCTCTTTTCCTTTTTCCACCGAGACCTTAATGTTGGCACTCTCCTGATCAAGCTCCTGAGCTTCTATGACCATATCCACCAAAACAGGTCTAACTTGGAAATTTGCCAACCACGCTCCTTGCTCACCCGGTCTCACCGACAAGCCTGTTTCTCGAAGAGAAAATAGTAGTGGAACATGAATAGCTTGGAGAGATGCAAGCTGTCCATGATATTTCCGACTAAGTGCATCTGCCACTACATTGGCATGTCCGGGATGATACTCGATCGTGCAGTTATAATCAGTGATAAGTTCCATCCATCTTCTCTGCCTCAAATTCAAATCTCTCTGAGTAAAGATATACTTGAGGCTCTTATGATCAGTAAAGATGCGACACTTCTCACCGTACAAGTAATGTCTCCAGATCTTCAAAGCAAACACTACTGCACCAAGTTCCAAATCATGAGTGGGATAGTTTCTCTCGTGAATTTTGAGCTGTCTGGAAGCATAAGCAATGACTTTATCATGCTGCATCAGTACACAACCCAAACCTGATAGTGATGCATCCGTGTAGATATCAAACTCACCGCTATCGTCTGGAAGAGTAAGAACGGGAGCTTGAGTAAGACATCGTTTCAGTTCCTGAAAACTCCGCTCACAATCTTCATCCCACTTAAACTCCACTTCCTTTCGAGTCAACTTATTCAGAGGTAAGGCAATGGCTGAGAAACCTTTAACAAATCTTCGGTAATAGCCAGCCAGACCTAGAAAACTCCTCACTTCAGTAACATTCCTCGGTTGCTCCCACGTAGTTATTGCTGACACCTTCTGAGGATCCACACTAATCCCCTCAGCAGATACTACATGACCGAGAAAGCTAATTTGGGTTAGCCAGAACTGACACTTGCTAAACTTAGCATACAACTGCTCACTGCTCAACCTTTCCAACACCAACCTCAAATGCTTCTTGTGCTCGCTGACACTCTTGGAAAAGATCAGAATATCATCAATGAACACAATCACAAACCGATCCAGATACGGTCTGAAAACTCTGTTCATCAAATCCATGAATGCTGCAGGTGCATTCGTCAATCCGAAAGGCATGACACGAAATTCAAAGTGTCCATACCTAGTGCGGAAAGCAGTCTTCGGTACATCTCCCTCCCGAATTAACAGTTGATGATAACCTGAGCGAAGATCGATCTTAGAGAATATCTGAGCACCCTTCAGCTGGTCGAACAGATCGTCGATCCGAGGCAAAGGATATCGATTCTTCACCGTCACCCGGTTTAACTGCCGATAGTCGATGCAAAGTCTCATCGATCCATCCTTCTTTTTAACAAATAAAACAGGAGCACCCCAGGGAGACATACTGGGTTGGATGTAACCTTTATCCACCAACTCCTGAAGTTGAACCTTCAATTCCCTCAACTCCGCCGGTGCCATTCGATAAGGTGCTAAAGAGATAGGGTCTGTTCCTGGAAGTAAATCGATGGTAAATTCAATTTCCCTCGCAGGCGGTAACCCTGGTAAATCCTCCGGAAAAACATCGGTGTAATGCTTCACCACTGGCACATCCTTAGGACGTAACGAAGATTTATCCCTCGTTACTACATGGGCTAAGAATCCCACACATCCCCTACTCAACAATCTAGTAGCCTGAATAGCGGAAATAATACTACTAGGAAGGATTCGTCGCTCACCCTGAAATGTGATTGACGGTCGTCCAGGTCGATTGAACGTCACAGATTTCTCCCAACATGCGACATAGGCCCGGTGCCTGGATAGCCAATCCATCCCCAAAATCACATCGAACTCCGCCAAATGAAAAGGGACCAGATTAGCCTCCATCATTTCCCCTTCCACTACCACTGGGCAACTTTTATACTCCCACTGAGCACAAAACAGATCCCCTTGCGGCATTTGCACAAGCATATCATAACCAAGAGGTGTAGGTGGTGCATTTAAATTCGGTGCAAAAGATGAAGACACAAAAGAAAAAGTAGCACCCGGATCAATTAGAACTCTCGCCCAATTACCACAAATAAGTAACATACCGGTAATGACTTGAGGATCCTGATCAGCCTCCTGCTGTGTCATGGCATTGATACGTCCATGAAACTGACGTCCTGCACCACTGTTACGGTTACCACGAGCTCTGAAACCTTGATTATTACGGCCTGCTCGATTCCCCTGAGAGCGGCTACTCGAAGCTGTACCAAACTGTTGCGGCTGTCTCTGAGTGGAAAATTGGGTATTCTGACTTCCACTTCCACTTCCACCATAGCTCTGAGTGTAATTACCTCCATAGCTAGAACTCGGATTACTCCATCCACCATAACTCGGCACCGATGCATAACTCTCAGCAGGCTGTCCTGAAGGGCAAAATCTGGCAATATGTCCCATGCCTCCACACCTGTGGCACGTAACCTGCGATCGGAAATGACTGAAAGATCGCCTCCCTGATTCATTACCCGAACCCTCGCTGGAAGAACCTGAACCTTGACCCTGACGTTTGAAGGAATGAGAGTGTCTAGGGCCAACAAAGTTAGAAGAGCTACCAGATTCCCTCACACTCCGAGATCTAAAACCACGACCTCTCTGGTTCTGGTTCCGAGGTTGTTCCTGATATCTGGGTGGTTCCTGATACTGCGCCTGCTCCTCCTGGTGCTGAGTCTCCCACCTAGATTGTTCAATCCTCAAACAAGTCTCAATCATTTCCTCATAACTTCTGTGCCTTATGGCTGCCACTCGTTCACGATAATCAGGGTTCAAACAAACCAGCAACTGAACCATCTTCTCACTCGGGTTATCATAAGTCACCGGATGGTGTCTCGACAGGCGTCGAAAAGTATTATCCATCTCTGTGATACTCAGATCGCCTTGACGAAACTCCAGAAATTGTTGTCTCATCCTCAATTGATAACTGGGACTCAGAAAATGTGCACTGAAAGCTTTCCGGAATGCCACCCAAGACATCGAAGTGCCTCGTGGACGAGAATGCTTCACTCCTTTCCACCAAATCTTTGCAGGACCCTTAAGAAAAAACCCAGCAGTCTCCGCCCACTCACCTGGTGGACATCTCATACCCTCCAGAGTATCTTCCACCTGCTCTAACCATTCCTCAGCCTCCGGACAGGCTCCCACTACCTTAAGCTCTGGAATACCATGACTGGTAGCAATCTCAATATAGGTGCGATTCGATGATCTACCAGTAAGGGCAGTTCGCAAAACATTAGCCAATTGCTCAAGTCCTCCCCCTATACCAGAACGAGCTCGACGAGGTACATGCCCCCCAGCGGGATCCATAATTCTGATAAGAAATAAGAAAGATTTAGAACAACAGAAAATTAAGGATATAAGGGGAATTATAATTACCAAATGGTGGAAAAGAATCCTAAGTATGCTCTGAATGAATCATGCCCTGATACCAATCTGACACGCCCCGATCCCGATGTCCTCGTGACATCGAGATGATCACGTGCTGGCCGACACCCAAAGGGTGACGAAAGCCATTAATTTAAGTAAAAACTCATAAATAAGCTAAAACAGGCAGCAAGACTAGCCACAATAATACTACCAAATCAACTTCTAATTAATAACATTAGGATCCACGCATAATGTCAGAGCATACGTCTATTACAGAGTACAAACAGAATTTAAGATAGAGATGTGCTGTATTACAAAAGATGTCGAAGCAGAAGAAGTATAACACTGGATCACTGGTAGGGAAAGGCCTCGTAGCTTATATCGTAATCCTCGTTCGTAGGTCCTGAAGGGGGCGCAAAACAAACATGAGTGGACCAATTTGATATAAATATAATAAAACAGTTATCAACATACTAACCCCCAAGTTTTATGAAAACACATATATAATGATAAACATAGGTTTTCCGAAACCTAGCATGATGTGCAGTATCTCAAATTCATAACTTGTATAAGTAATAAACACTAGTGAATTGTCCGATAACCTGCAGGCCCCATGCCGGCTCCCCGTCTCTGAACAGACAATCAGAGGAAAATACACTACAGGCCCCATGCCAGCTCCCCGTCTCTGTGCTAAATAGCCAGAGGAAACACACTCCAGGCCCTATGCCAACACCAAACCGTCGCCCGGGACGGACCGGAATCTATCCCTACGTCCCGTAGCGGAAAGGACCACTAGGTAAGTACAAAACCATTGAGCATAAACATATTGAAAAACAACTTCGTAGTATAAAGTCATCCATCATCTATACTACAAAGAGGTGTTCTAAACATGTTCTAATATCATATCGTCATCCATCGGATATTCTATAAGAACATGGGTCATAGGAAAAATAGTAATAATTCAATCTAGCCTCAGTAAGCATATATCTCATAAAGTACTTCGTAAAACATAAGTATTAAATCATGCTTTTCATGTATGCATTTCTATTGTTAAAACATGATTTTGAAGGGGTCCACTCACCGTACACCGACGGTGCAAAGCTATACCAAGAAGGTATAACAGAATCACCGTTAATAATTGCACCTATTCACATAAAGGAGTACCTTTGGTCAAACTCTATTCAAACGATTGAATTTGGGAAAACGGACTTCAAAAACGGGTCCAGGACGTCGAAATTAGCCTAGGAGAGGTCCTGAACGAAACCCCGAAAAGTCAACTCAAAAAGTCAACGTTGACCGTTGACCGGTCAAAGTCAACGTCAAAGTCAACTCTGACCGTTGACCGAGTCAACGTTGACCGTTGACCAAGTCAACAGTCAACAGTCAACTGGTCAGAGGTCAAAGTCCACTGGGCTTTGAATTTGGGTTGGGCCGAAAGGCCTTAAAGGGTTTTGGGTTGAAAACCCAACTCAGATTGGCCCAAGGCCTAATCTGCTTGGGCTACACACACGGGCCTAATGCCCTAAACATAACCGGCCCAAGGGCCTTAATTTTATAACAGAAATTAATTTAAACAATTAAAAGGAAATGGGTTGGATTGGGCTGGCCTCACCACACGGGCCTAAGGCCCGCTTGCTATTCGAAACCGGCCTGGGAGGCCTGGCCTCACCGGAGCACCACCACCGGAGCTTCACAGCTCCGGCCAACTACCACACACCACCCTAAAGTCCGATCTAGGTACCAAAACGAAGAGCAAGACGAAGGGAGTGTTTTTATACCTTCCTTTCGTCGTGGAACGACCGGAGATGGCCGGAAAAAGCCCCGACACCCTCGGGATCGCCGGAGTTGGGTGTGCTTACACCCGGCTTCGATTCGTCCTAAAAACCTCGAAAAATCACAAAATAACCTCCATTAAAACTCATTCACCAGATCTTAGGACGAAAAAGTGAAGGTTTGGAGCTTACCCAACCGGGAAAAATAAAGGTTTCGCCGGAGTTCCTCTCCGGTTTCTGGGCTCGCAGCACGGGACAGAGGGAGAGAGAAGAAGGAGATGGGTCTTCTTCGCGCGGGGGAGACGGGTGCGTGCTTGCGGGTTGCTGCAGAGAAGAGAGATGAGGGAGCTATGAGAGAGAGACGAGAGAAAGAGATAGAGTCGGGAGGGACAGAGAGACAGACAGAAGAAAGAAAAGAAAACAGAAAAAGAAGAAGAAGAAAGAAGGAGTCACGGGGGGGGGGACAGAGAGAGAAGACAGGGAAATTGCTAGGGAGCTGCCACGTGGCAGTTTGAAAAGAAAGAAGGATCCAAAGTTTAGATCCTGATAGGGTAGTCCAAAAAGGGTAAAATTGATAGATTTATAATATTTAGGGAATATTACACACATATAATTTTATAAGTGGGGGCGGGTGTTACACTTAGACCAAGTTTGTAGTTTAATTTATTTTAGATAATAATAAAATATAATTTGTATAAAACGAAGATAATAATCATAATGTTGTAATCATAATGTTGTAATCTTACAAGCCATTCATAAAGCTTTCCCATACACCAATTACATAATATATAGCTCTAAAGAACATAACATAACATCCAATGGGTCAGTGAAGGGATAACATGTCAGAACGTGAGAACTTAGATTGTCTACAAAACAACTGATCTTTGCTGCAGCTTGGGTTATCTATATGTATACAAAAGCTAGCCTTTATTTTAGTATGAAACAAAATTATAATAACGAAGAAGAAACTATATATTTACTACTGTAAATGCATATCTTATTAATGCAGATAAGGGCATGGTTTTTGTCAGCTAACTCCAATGGAGATAAAGGTTGACTAAGCTTTCCGAAACTCGGTCGGTATGGTTCTGTGCAAACATCACCATTTTTAGTACCTTCCATCCTTTCCAAAACCAGCATATACAAAATCACTATTCTATAAAACACTCTCAGAAATGACTAGTTACAATTAATCATTCCAAATACACACAATTTTTAAAATCGAGTTATGAATTGACATAGACACCATAATCTGCAGGGCCTGCATCACAATTTGTGAATTTTCGTCTATCGATTTTATCACCATTGCTTTGATAATTCAGCTTCCATCAAACAACAGTGCTGTAACATATCGGTGAAAAAGAAATTTATTGAATCAGTTATCGAACTGATGGCTGAAGAAGAAGATGGTTCATATTCGTATGGGAACACAAAGTATCAAAGTCGAACCCAATTTTCACCACAAGGGTATGAATGTTCAGACTTCAGATGCACAACCTATTTTTTCTAATTGACAACCCCTTCCTCACCCATCATATTCTTCTAATTAACAACAATAGTAAGCATTCTAATTGACAACAATAGTGAGCATTACTATCAAAGGAAATCTGTAGAACATGAGAGACTGACTGACTAACCTTGCAAAGGCAGTCGTGGGTAGAGAGACTCGAGACTAGAAACGACGAGAGGACTCAGAGCCAGAGGAGGTCGCGGGTCACGCCGTCACGAGTCACGGGGGTGAGAGATTGAGAGTGAGATGGCGACACTGACTGAGAGTGAGAAAAGTAGCACCGTCGCAGGTCGCAAGGAAGAATACGAAGACAGGTAGCATGTGTGAGGACCTGCGGAGGCTGCGAATGGGAACTGGGAACTTGGGATTTGGGAAGGCTAAGGGAAGGGAAGGGTTTCTGACTAGAGTACAGAGGGAAGGGAAGGCCCGAAGGTGGCGAAGGGTAAGGGGGTAGGGTTTCAGACTGAAAGAATGACACCGTTTAATAATAAAGATATTAATTTATAATTAATTATAAAAACTTTAGTTCGGTTCGATTTTTTTCGGCTTTGGTTCGGTTTGGTTTTCGGTTTTCGGTTTTTTGAACCCACTCCTAGAGAGAGTTATCTTTGTAATCTTATTACTTCAGATTAAATGAAAGCGTCACTGCTGCTTCGAGGACGTACTCCAGTTGAACTAACTGTAGAGCAACCTCATAAATTTTGTGTCTTGTTTATTTATTCCACTGCACAAACCATCAATTTTACAACATGTTATCAACACAAGACGCTCTCGTGTTAGTGGAAAGCACAACGCCATAAATCATGTTCATCTCTGTTGCCTGGAATCTCACAGATAAGAAAATCTTTTCATTTCATCTTAAAATCTTTGTACTACTAATTTTCCTTGAACAAATATATATATGTTGTTGTATGACTGTATATCATCATTTGCAGAAGCAAAAGAGTACAGACTCAAAATTCGTAGAGAATCTGACTGCCTTGTAAACAGCCTTGGAACTCTAACTTGTAGACCTCGAATTGAAATGCTTTCTTCTTAAAGTTGTTCGTCCACCCAGTACCTACAACATACCAAATTTTCAAAAAATTCCAATGTTGCTATCATCGCAGATGCCTGAAATACCAAACCAGTTTCCAATTTCCGTAGAAAATTAGACAGGCACCTTATGAGTACCAAAACTCCATTTAGACACTCTTGACTCCAAAACTTATGGGAATCATTTCGACTTTTTCGAAACTTACCGGAGGAGGAACACCAATTGGAACTTAGCGTTACTATTATTTCTTGGGAACTAAAATGACTTCGAACTGTGAAACAATAATAAAAATAAAAGGGATGAAACAAAAGAGAGTGGCAGACCAAGAAAAAAAAAAGAAGCAAAAGATGGGGATTTAATGATTGCATTTTATGTTTTGGCATATTTATGTGCATGATGTTGGTTTAAAGCCCTATCACAAGTTCTATTTATTTATAGTGGGTAGAATTATTACCATTTGCTTTAAAGCTTTGATATTTATGTGAATGATGTTGAATCAAAGCCCTTGTCACAAGTTTTATTTACTTAAAAGCAATTTATTTACCATGGCTAGAATTACTGCCTATTGCTTTAATTTATTTATTGTACTTCTTTTTGTTACGATGAGTACATACTATACCCAAAGTTCCTTGATCAGATCAAAACTTGAAGTTTCTTGATCCTCATCACATAAAATGATTAGACCCGAAGTTCTATCATGCAAAAAGATCAGGCATGAAGTCCCTAGATCATCAAGATCGGACATAAAGTTCCTTGATGAGTACCTTAAGTTTGAAGAGCGGAAGTGCCACAACTATTAAATAAGGACCATAAGTTCCTTGATGTATGCAAATGATGATATAATGCATATTTGCTGTAGAGTTTACATCTCAAAGTTTTGATGATTCATGTCACTGGGCATTGATGTTGAACGCCATGTTCCTCATGTCCATACCCATAAATGGTTTAGTAGAAGCATTTATTAAACGGATGAAATTGATTACCCGCGCTTTGCTCATGAAAAAGAAATTGCAAGATGGGGACATACCATGTTACATGATGCATTATTAGTTCAGTTGAGACCAGTTGCCAACCATCAATATTTCTCAGTATAACTCATGTTTGAGCACCAGCCAAACATCACACATTTATGAGTTTCTTTGTTATGTTATCTATGTGCCTATTACACTACCATAACGTACTAAAATGAGACCTGAAGGCAAACTGGGAATTTATGTTGAATTTGATTCACCGTCTATCATTCAACATTTGGAACCCTTGACTGGGGATATGTTTACCGTGCAGTTTGTGGACTATCATTTTGATAAGATAGTTTTCCCGCCATTAAGGGTAGAAAATACCATTCCAGAAGAACAATGAAAATTATCGTGGGATTTACCCATTTTGTCTTATTTTGATTCAGGAAGCAATCAATGTGAAAATGAAGTGAGAATAATTAAATGATGCAACGATGTGTCAATCAAATGCTAGATGCATTTAATCATGCAACAAAAGTGATAAAATCACATATACTTATTTGCACGGCTGAAGCATGGCAGACCTTAAAACTCAAAAGGTTCGGTCATTCAAAAGAAGAAGAATATGACACTATTGAACTATTGCATTCCCGAAGCATAACTGTTGCATGCCGAAAGCATGACAGTTGCCATATGGATACACGTCCTAGAAAGGACAATCCACGGACATGGGAATGTTGATGTCTAATGCATGAAGCATGATAGACGTATAGGTTCCAATGACTCAACTCTCGAAGTGGAGATTAAAATCCATGCTCTATAACACTCAAGAAGAGGTTATGATCGGCATTCTCTAAACTATGACTATCCTGAAAGAGATAGTATAATGCCCTTGAAGAGGCATTGGATATCCAAAGAAATGAAAAGATTTTATGCATGCGCATGTGCATGAGAATATGGGATCTCGGATTAATGATAACCAATGGTAATTTTGGTTTTTACAAGTAGCTACTAAATTCATCAATGAGCTATGTTGATATTAAGCTGCGTTCTTTTGTTTGTCGACAAAAGGAAAAATTATTGGCCAAAAGGGAGAAAGGCAACTCCATATCAATTTACCAAGAACATGAAAAATGGACCTATTGTACAAATCGCCAACTGATGTTGAACCTAGAAGGTTACATAGGGCATTTGTAATACAGTGAACTACACTCAAATGATATGACACAAGGTTCTTAGTTGAAATCTGAAATTGTAATACACTCTTAGAAACATGATTTCTCATTATGTAGCTTGTCCATTTAAATGGAAAATTATATATTACATGAAACTTTATGAGATGCCTGAAGCGTATCTCCACAAGTAAATCCCTCAAGTATATGTAAGCAAGTTGCTTTGTATAAATTCCAAAAGAGAATGTGTCATGAAGTGTTGAAAATCCCTGAAGGATTCAAACTGCTTGAAGAAATGCCTGAAAGGGAAAAACATTATGTACTCAATACCAATGGTTGGTATAAATTGCCTTAGTAAGTACTATCATTATGATGTTGTTGCAGCATACTAAATCTCTTGCAAGAGTTAATAATATTAGAATGGAACTCCTGAAGAGTCTAGAAAGATTATAAGCTGTTGAAAGGAATATTGTCTCGAACTGCAGATCGAACAATAAGCCAACACGAATCTTATCCATGATGTTTATGGTATTAAGGAACCATATGGATTGAAGATCATGAGTTGAACACTCAAGTGGTTAATTAATATTTAGACACTAAGAAAAATTATTCATCCTCGTGAGGAAAAGATTAATGGATGTTTGGTCCAGAAGTACTACATCTTAGTGAAGTATATGCTTTATTGTATTTAAATAATACATTGAATGAAATAAAGCTTATCTATTAATATCTCTGAGAAATTACAGACATGTATATACACATGAGTTAAAATAAACAAACAGGAGGGAGCCTTCACAAAGGTTGCTCACGTGAAGCCTCAGTACTTGGAAGTACCCTAGATGGGGGAGGCACCGAAGGTTGATTATTTGGAATCTCAATACTTGGTAAAACTTCAGATGGCGAAGACAATAGGTGCCTTTGGAATAAAGCCACAAACCTCTCATTGTCACTTTGAGTCCGACTTTCGGATTCCAGTAGTTGGTCGAGCTTTCTTTTCATGCTCGTCGAGTAATTATTTGCCAAGCACGTATAACACTCTATTCTCGTGCTTGAGCTATCTAATCTCTTGTTTAAGACTTGCCACCTCAGCCGTCAATGATTCAACTTGGTGAGTTCGAGTAAGTAGGCATTGGCTCATATTAGAAACGGAGCTAGCACACTGAACATTAAGAGCCAATGAGTCTTAAGAGCAATTCCACCCCTAAAGGCTTTGTGCCAGCACGACAATCCGAGTTGCAGGAAGATCACGTTTTGGAAGGGGGACATGGTGTTGAATATATGGATTTATCAAGGGAAAGGGGTTGATAGGGTTCCAGGGATCAGGATGGGTTCCAGGGATCGGGATGGGGTTCCAGGCGTCTGATGGGGTTCCAGATAAGAGAGACGGTAACCATGACGTTAGCATGGCGTCAGATAAGCCGTCTCCTTCCTCTGTCGATTTTAGGTTGGCTTGTGGACTGGCTTGGGCTGGGTGCCAGTCTATTCCACGGGCTGGAGTGGATGCACTGACCCCCAGCCTGGTTTTTTGACTGGGTACTGGCACATTTCACCTCCGGTAGAAGTGCTCTAAACGGCCAACTCATCAGATCATTCTAAAAGGATTCTGTTATCCTTTGGAGTGAGAAGATTTCTAGCCACTACTATAGCGGTTATGTTATTCTTTATCACAGAGTCTCCAACTGTAAGAGGGCCATTAAAAGATAAGAAGGATGGGCGCCATATATTATCCTGACGCTGCTCTTCTGTATCCCTCCCGAGACTCAAATCTAAACAAAGGTTAGATAGGCAAGCCATTTTCAAAAATGATGAAAGAAAAATGAGGTCAGATAAAATCTCAAAAGTGCAAGAAATAGAAAATTCTACAGGCAACAGTTTTTCCAAGCATACGTTTTAAACACAATTGACGCCTCTATAAAAGAAGAAGCAATATGGCCACTTGTTCAAAAAATCGAAGAGACACCGCTCTCCGAATTTCAAAAGTCGAATTTCCTAGATGAAAGTTTGTCGGTACCTTCCACACACAATCGCAGCTTTTTTGGATATCACGTGCAACTTTATCAAAAATCTCTAACAAAGTTGAAAATGCATGAATCTTACTATTCTAATTACACCATAGTTGATGACAAGAGTAAATGCACAGCACCACCATTTGCTATTGATAGAACTCTATATATGTCGACCTTTGTCCTCCATGGCAAGACAGACTTACAAAAATGCCTAAACTCTTCCTCCTCTCTGAGAATGCATCTTTAACAAAGCATCTCGAAATACCCAGTTTTCTTTTTCTCCAAGAATACCTCTTCAAAACAAGTCACACTAGAGCAAGAGTATCTCATATCATAAGGGTCGAAAAGAAGGGTATCTCATATCATGCTTTCTCCCTGGCATTTCCTTTGTCCTTGTTCTTATATGCAAGACAAATAGAAAGAGAGCAATCAGTCACCACTTGGAATCAAGCTCCCGATTTGGAATTGATTGCCCAGAACCTTTGCTTGGTTACTTACCTTGCATTGCTCTCGAGTACTCATCTTCAACTATTGATATGATGTTGGCTATTACACTGAAGCAGTCGAGCATGATGAGGTCACTGAGAAGTGATGTTCTGAAAGACCATTCAAATGCAAGGGTTGCATTTCACTCCTGCATCAGGGGACAAATATTGCAAAGGGAACATATAAGGCAAGTGAAAATGATACATTGAAGCTCGTAAAGAATCAATAACCGCAACAAACACGTGCCGATTCATCCCCGACAAAGTCAAATATCACTTGCCACGTGAAGCTCCTCGTGGTCCAATTTCATTCAAGATCAAGCCTCGACGGCCCTTGGAGAAATCACAAGTCCGATTCAATATCAAGTTTCCACCACCTTTGAATCAAATTTAGCTCCAGATAAATGAAGTAAATTCAGACCTTTGGAGGAAACTAGAATGCCCTCCAACCCAGTTCAAGATCAAGCTGTGGAAAGTCAACAACAAGTAAGGCAAGTGAAAATGATACGTCATTTTGGGGGAAAACATCAGGCTAAGGAATTTGAAATCAGGGGAGAAATTCATCAAGAGGAGCACCCAAAAATAGATTCAGATTTTAAAGCTTTCCAGAGAAGATGCCACATCTGCCTAGGGAAAACTAGAAGACATACCACTTCTACGGGAGATAGATAAGGCAAGTGAAAATGATTAGAATGGTAGCCAACAACGACGTCCTATCTTATGGCCATCCAAGGGGAAATGTTGTAATCTTACAAGCCATTCAATGTGTGGATGGCCAACCCACTACAACTCTACATGTTTGTCCACTAATCCACTTGCTACCTCATCCTTCCATATAAATTCACACACAAAAGACATAAAACCTCATGGCTGAAAAGAGAAAAGAAAGAAGGAAGAAGAGAGGAAGAAGAAAGAAGCCACAAGGCTCATGGCAGAGAGAAGAAAATGAGAGGAGAGAATAGAGAGAGTTATCTTTGTAATCTTATTACTTCAGATTATAAATGTAAGCATCACTGCTGCTCCGAGGACGTACTCCAATTACAATGACTGTAAAGGAACCTTGTAAATTTTGTATCTTGTGTATTTATTCCATTGCACACACTGTCAATTTTACAACACATAATATATTCATTAAGTAATTAAAAAATTAGACATAAAGCATGAACGCATATGATACTGTAACACACTAAGATTGAAATGTATGGTTCGTCACTCTTTTCTCTCTTAATAATAATCGCCAATATCATCATTGCAGAAAAAGGATATTTGATGATTTCATTCATCCTTTTATATGTTCATTATATGCTTCATCAAATGTAACTCATCAAGTGATCCTTAATGGCCTTTCTGCCCTAACGTCTTTATATTTATCACTCAAAATAATACAACACTAAAGTTCTCATGCTCCATAAACAACCTCAAGTATTTCAAAATATAATTGTGTATATATTCCATTGTAAATATGGGAACATGATTTTCCAAGATCAGAGTAAAGTGGATCGGAATACATATGCCTCAGAAGTCCCGTCATGAACTCATAGCTAGTTTGGTATTACTCTGTTTTTTTTTTTTTTTTAAATATTCTACTGTGCTTTGAGAATAAACAACTGTATATAAAGCAGTTGAGTGTTTGCTAATTTTTTTCTAAAAGTGCTCTTAACAAAAAAGCAGTGTCCAGTGTTTGTAAACTTTTATATAAAACTGCTGTGATTATGTTAAATGACTAAAAGGGTATGTTGTTGAATGTGAATAGTTTTTTTTTTAATTTTTATTTATAATCTTAATCTTCTCCTTTATATCAGTCATTGAGATTATCAAGCTAAGAGCTTTGTTTTTTCTGTCTAATATTTTTTTCCTCCCCTTCTTTGATCTGCCTTCAATCTATCTGACCTGTCTCTCTCCTTAACCCCCATCTGAAGAAAAAAAAACTTCAGATTCTTCATAGGCTTTGAACTCATAAAAGAGAAATCGAGGCTTTGAACTCAGAGAAGAGAAACCAAAAGCTTGGAGTCGTTGCCAACGACGATCGTAAGCCGAATGCAAAGAAGAAAAATGATCCGAATTTGGTTTTTGGATCTGCAGATTGTTTGGGACCCGACCCAAAGACCGTGCAAAAGCTGATTAAGGCTACGGAGTTCAAGGTTATGGACACGATTTACGTCGGATTTAGGGGGTGTATTCAATTGGGATTTTGAGGGATTTTAATTCTTTTAATGAATCCAAAGGTATTCAATCTAGATTTTAAGTGATTCTCTGAAATTCAATGTGTATTCAATCAGGATTTTAAGATAATTTATTAAAATCCTTAGAAATCCGGGTGTATTCAATTAGAATTTTAAAGGAGTTTATAACATTCCAGGTGTATTCAATTAGAATTTGAATTTAAAGAATTTGGAAAAGTTGAGGAATTAGAGGGAATTGGAGAGATTTTGTAGTGTATTTTAAGCATCCACAAATCTGACCTCTCCCCATGAGATTTCGAGGGAATTGAATCATAATTTTACATGGAATCTCTACAAATCAGTTAAACTCCATAAAAATCCATGAATTTATAAATCCATTAAAATCTCTTAACTTCGCAATTGAATACACCTTCCTTAGTGTTTTCTACGCGTCTTCGCCTCTAATTTTGGTCGTTGCCTTCTTTTGGAGAATGAACAGTACCGCATAACGAGTGATCTCCGTTGGTTGCTACGACTCAATTTGGTGTGAGTGTCGACATTTAGAAGAATAAAAACAAAATGAGTAGTTTCAGCTTGGTAATTTGGCAGGGCTGCTTGGATCCATGGATTCCTTAGAATTCTGGGAAAATAAAAGTTAAATATCGATGGAGACTAGAGCTAGAGATGGATAGTAGGCAGTAACAATGGTTAGGTAGAGCAGCGGGTGGCAATGGAGACTAGAGCTGGTAGGAATGAGCCATCATGAACATAGCTTCGTGGCATTTGCGCACATTAAGGTACACAGAGTAAGTGTTGGTGAAGATGTTAGCCAGATTTCAAAGCAATCAATGGACCTAACTAGTAACTCTGAGTACCACCTTATCGTTGGTCCTTTCAAGGTGGACAAAAACATCTTGCACATCTAACCATCGTTGTTATACAATGCTATGGCATTCTGATAGTGCATAATATCGTAGTCTAGGTCGGAACCGTAGCGAAATGACTTGAATCGTAACTGGGAGAACTTTTCTGGTAGAGACATAGCTTCGATCGCCATTGAAAGTGGGCTCCTGAGCCAGACTATTGGCCTGTTATGGATGCGATGATGGGTCATCTCTGACCAAGCCCTTTGGGTTTTCCCTATCTAAGGGATGTCGTCTCTTACTCTTCAGAGGATTTGGGCTTGTTAATCTCAGGCCACAGGGCTCCGCTCTAGGTGCCCCTATCGCTTTCAAGGGAAAATAATCTTACAGGGCTCAGAGCCTGCTCGCAGAAGACACATTGGCAATTTGTCTATCACGCAAGGCACCATTGTTTGGATTAGTGATGTTTTGGACAGCGGGTGACATTATTGGTTCTCCTTAAGAGGTTATGGTACTTATGTTCCCGTAACTGAAAATAGAAAATTGAGTTTTTTTTGGGGGGGGGGGGGTAGTTCCACCTTAATTCTCTAAGTTTTTCATTTGTTTTTTTATATCCATGAAATTGTAGTGGCTTTCAGCTTGAGCCGCTATTTGGTTCTTCTACAACTTGTTGACAGAGGTGTGAATCTTCATTAAGCTCTCCAAATCTAGTCCATGGAAGGTGAGGGGTTTGTTGATCTACTCCTCGTTGTTCCCAGGTGCAGCTGCTACTCTTTATAGTTCATTACTCGCTCCAGGAGTGGCGAAGTCATTAGGTAGAGGTTATTTATTCTTAAACGAATGCATCAGATAATGGATTGTCCCCATTGATAGGGTTAACATTGCATTAACAAAGATGAACCCTATATGGACCGACAAAGAGATATATGTTTTTTAGGATATAATCCTTGTACTAAACCAGAAGAATCCTAGAGGATACCTAAGAGTAAGGATACCTAGGAGTAGAGATTGTATACTTTTAAGAGTATGATTACTTCTGGCACACACCAATTCCTAAATTGTAGGAACTCCAAAACTTATGAAGAATCTGATTGAGTCTTTATCCGGATCAGATCTCTTGTCTTGTGGAACAAGTATGGTCATTCCAGCGGAGTTGCTCGGACTTCACCTATTGCCCCGGAGCAAGGTGATGGTGGCACTGTTGCTCCGCCTGATACAGCTCTGCTAAGAGCTACTAAGTCCATTACCAGACTTTTGAGGTAACAGCATTTCGATCAGTCTTTCTAGCCCTTGAAAATCATGACCCCACAATGCGATTAGCACTATGATGGAACTCACCCACTCCAACTGGTTACATGGAAATCAAGAATAGAGGATATGCTTTATTAAAGGTGTTTAGAACAAGCCAGCACGTATGTATGATGTTGATTGGACCAAATAAAGATTAGTGAGATTTTTTGGCGAAGAAGTCTATAATTGCCTTCGCTAATGAAGATGTGTAGTTCTGATAAAGGGGAGCCTAGTCAAGAGAAGTCTGATCAAGAGGAACTTGGTCAAGAGATGTTCGATCATTAGGAGTCTGATTATGAGTAGTTTAATCAAGAGGACCCTAATAAAGAGTAGTTTGATCAAGGGGAGTCTGGTCATGAGTAGTTCAATCAAGGGGAGCCTGATTATGAGAAGTTTGATCAATGGGAGTTTGATTAAGAGGAGCAATCTTATTTTGGTATACCTCCCTCATGATCCAGAGAGGGAGATTGTTGGGATTTTTCAAACCATGATGAGTTGTCTTAAGTCTATTAGGAATTATAGACTTATTTAGTGGTTTTACCATTTAGAGTCGTTTCCCAATTGGAGTGGTTTTCCCAATTGAGTACCCAAGAGTTGTTTTCTCAATTGAAGTTGTTTACGCAATCAGAGTTGTTTTCCCAATTGGAGTTGTTTACGCAATTTAAATTATTTATCCATTTAAGTTATTTTTTTCCAATTGGAGTTAGTATCTCAACTAGAGAAGGATTCATAACTAGATTCTAATTATGATTAGTAATCCTTATTAAAGAAGACCTTTATTATGTCTATGTAAATGGACTATTGTACTAGTTTTGAATTGGAGCAAAAACAATAAATTGTACACCACTCAAGGAGTCAAAGTGAGAGAAGGACAAATTTCTATTCTTGTTCTTTCAGGTTTTTCGTCAAGCATAATTCTACAGGCTTGGCAAGATTCCATTGCAGTCATGATTGATATAGTGAAAGATTGTTATTCCTACCCAGTGGACATAGGCACATATAGCCGAACCATGTTAATTCTTGATGTTAATTTATCTTGGTTATTTGTTTTTGATTTCCGAGTTTGTTAAACACGATATTCACAAAATACACGATGAAGAATTAGTTTTGGAGCTTAAAGTTCCATACATTAGTGCAATTGATGCTTTATTTTACTTAGCTCAGTGTATTAGACTGTACATCTCCTTTGCTGTCAATCATTTAGCAATATGTAGCAACGCGCCTACATGCAGACACTGGACTGGTGTTAAAGAATTATTTGTTACCTTAAGAGTACTTTAGATTATCAAAAGATAAAAAGAAAAGGTAATGCTACAGTTGTCATATTTTCATCCCACATTTGTACTACCTCTTTAATATAAGTAGGATCACTAACACATGTAAGTCTCATCTCTATACAAGAGGTGGTACAAATGTGGGATGTGTAGTATTTTATTAAAATGAAAATAATCACAAAATGAAAATACATGGCGGCATGTAGTGCTCTTTGTGTTTGTGATCATGGATGTGAACTAGTCGCCTGCTGCGGGTGTTTTTTTTTTTAAATTTTTTCATTAAAAAGTCAGGAAAAGTATTTTGAATATTTCTACAGACTCGTTGTCACATTGAGTACGATGATAAATTAAGTTTATGTCATGTGT
Organism: Malus sylvestris; assembly: GCF_916048215.2. Classification (NCBI taxonomy): domain Eukaryota; kingdom Viridiplantae; phylum Streptophyta; class Magnoliopsida; order Rosales; family Rosaceae; genus Malus; species Malus sylvestris. The sequence goes on from NC_062267.1 coordinate 12,931,448, forward strand.
AAAAGTTCTTCCTAAGTGGAATCAGTCAGTGAATGGACTTTTTTATTGTGTATGTCGTTTTGCCACATAAAATAAAGTGCTTTTTGTTTTTTATAATTGTCATTCTTTACTGCATTTTAATCCTGCTGACTACACCTACACTAGATCTACCTGATTAGCACTTTCAACGCGTAAGAACTTGGATAATTTCAAGCGCGGAGGCGATACCTCAGTTAGAAGTTACAGCAGATGCATTCCAGTTAATATTTCAATTAATTTAAATAGTCAGAAACTGGTGAGAATTTTCCTCCCGTTGACATTAGTTAGCCTGCATGCAGTTAACGATCACATCATTCTTCTTTTGTACACAAATTTTGTTACTCATCATCAAAGTTAATTTCACTCAAGCCCTGCTTGGACCTCGTGGTGATCCAATATCCCACTGTACTAACGACAAAGGTAACTACACCACTGGCAGCACCCATCAGGGAAGGTTGTCCTAATCAGAGGAGGCAATTGGAAGGTTTTTCAACCGCGTCGGCGAAACCTCAAGTGTCCACAAAATTTCATGTTGTCTTAGTCAGAAGTCATACCAGACCCATTCCAGTCAAAATTTCAAATAATTAAAGTAGTCAGGAACTGGTGAGAATGTTCCTCCCATTGGCTTTTAATAAGCCTACAGTTGACGATCACATTATTCTTTTAACTTTTGCCATGGTTTCCTCAAGATTAATCAGATTATTGTTCCTTTGTACACAAATCTTGGTACTCATCATCAACGTTAATTTCACTCAAGCCCAGCTTGGAAATGAAATTCCATCAGCCCACTGTTTTTACGACAAAGGTAACTACACCACTGGCAGCGCCTATCAAACAAACCTCAAAGGCATCCTCTCCAACTTATTCGATTTCAACAACGGCTACGGCTTTTACAATTCCTCCCTTGGCGAAAACAGCAACAGAGTTTATGCAATCGGGCTCTGTCGAGGAGATATTAAAGCGGAAGCTTGCGGTAACTGCCTTTCTGACGCTGCAAACGGTCTCACAAGCACTTGTCCTAATCAGAAGGAGGCAATTGGATGGTTACCCGATTGTATGTTACGCTACTCAAACCGCTCCATATATGGCATAATGGAAACTAATCCGGGATTCGACGCTTACAATACAGAGCTTGTATCCACGGGCTTAGATGCGTTCAATCAAGAGGTCTCTCGCTTATTTAATGGACTAGGAGGCAAAGCAGCAATGGGTGGTGATCTTCGCAAGTTTGCATCAGGAAACGCGACCATTCCAAGTGCTAATATAACAATATATGGTCTTGCTCAGTGCACACCAGATTTGCCCGAGCAACGTTGTATTGATTGCATAGAGTATGCTTCGGGAGGTCTTGGATCATGTTGTAATGGATCAATTGGCGTGCGAGCTGTGACCCCAAGCTGTAGCTTAAGGTATGAATCTAACCCCTTTGTTGGAGATACAAATGAGACACCACCAGCATCCCCACCATTAGCACCACCACCTGCCAATACTACGATTCCAGGAGGTATTACATATGTCAAGTCCCATTACTCTTTGAAAAAAAAAATGTGGTTTAATTATTTGAGTTGCAAATTGGACATCTTGTCATCATTTTTCTATCCCACCTTATTCTGAGTAATATGTCTGATTCTTTCCTTCGGATTGTAGCACCAACTAGAAACAAATTAATTTGTAACTTGGTTCTCAAAGTTTAATAAATTATCATTCGTTATACCTAGGGATAGAAAATATTTAGATAACTGAAAATTAAGGCCCATATATAATCCGATATGATCAGAGAAGCTATATTTCTGATTTCTGCAGGAAAGAAGAGTAATACTTCTCGGACAGTGATCATTACGGTTGTCACAACAGTTGTTTCCCTGGTACTAATTATATCGATCTGCATTTATCTGAGAGTGAAGAAGATAAAGGCAAAACTTGGAGGTAAGTTTAGATCAGTTAGTTTTTACTTCCCATCAAACAGAATGGCCTCATGGAACACCTACTATTGATATAAGAACTTGAACTCAAACATTAACATATATGTATCCTTTTAATTAAATATGCATGCAATGGCCTTATTTAGTTTTTGGTTTCATATTGCATCTCTCTCATGCAAAGAAGCAGATGAAATTCTTGATACAGAAGCCTTGCAGTTCGACCTTGGCTCCATAAGAACGGCTACAAATAACTTTTCTGAAGCCAATAAGCTTGGACGAGGTGGATTTGGTACTGTTTACAGGGTAATGAATCGTATCATTAAAATGTCAGTTAAATTATTATTGTGAGAAACAAGTTAACATTCAGATGGTGGTTGAATGCAGGGTAGGCTTTTGAACCAAGAAGATATAGCGGTTAAAAGGCTTTCTAGAGATTCTGCACAAGGAGATGTAGAATTTAAAAATGAGGTCACGTTAGTAGCCAAACTTCAACATCGCAATTTAGTTAGGCTCATTGGTTTCTGCTTGGAAGGAAACGAAAGGCTTCTTATCTATGAGTTTGTCCCTAATGCAAGCCTCGATCATTTCATATTTGGTAGGGTTGAGAACTTGGATCTCTGGTTTTAGTTTGGAATGTATTGTAAATTCTTCTATGTAAATGCTTCCCAAAAAGAGTACACTGCAACAAACGTCAATAACTGTCATTATTATACAGTCTTCTTGCTTGAATGTGCAGATCCGATCAAGCGTGCACATTTGGACTGGGACAGTCGCTGCAAGATCATATTAGGAATTGGGCGAGGACTCCTTTACCTTCATGAAGATTCTCGTCTTAGAATAATTCATCGTGATATGAAAGCAAGTAACGTTTTGTTAGATGCAGAAATGCAACCCAAAATTGCAGATTTTGGCATGGCAAGACTGTTTGATCTTGATCAAACACAAGGTGATACCAGTCGAATTGTAGGGACTTAGTAAGTACTAGCAGATCTTGTACGGCTTATAATCTCAAAGTTCATGTCATTTAACAATACAAGTAAATTAAGAACACACAACAAGATAATTTGGGCATAACTATTACAAGTTTCAAATATATTAACAAAAACTAACCTTGCTTTCGTTGATATGCAGTGGTTACATGGCACCTGAGTATGTGATGCGTGGACATTTTTCTGTTAAGTCTGATGTATATAGCTTCGGTGTGTTAGTTTTGGAGATAATTACTGGACAGAAAAATAGTTCTTTCCGTCACGGTGGGAACGTGGAGGACCTTCTAAGCTATGTAAGTTACACACAAAGCTGGGCTATACATTTTCCCTGCAATTTATTAAGATTAAACAAACGAAAGAAAGGTCCTATATATATCCCACTTTGTAATTTCTAGCTATTCGCAAACTTATGCAGGCATGGAAAAGTTGGAAGGAGGACACAGCTTCAAATGTAATAGATCCCATGTTGAAGAGTGGCTCAATACCAGAAATAATGAGATGCGTCCACATAGGATTATTATGTGTGCAACAAAATATAGCTGATAGGCCAACCATGGCTGCAGCTATTCTCATGCTTACTAGCAACTCTGTTGATCTTCCAGTACCCTCACAACCAGCATTTTTTATGGATGGTGGCATTGAATCCTCATCTGACACGTCTTTGGCATGGGAGGATAAATCTGGTGTGACAAGGTTAGATCTGTCTAAAAGCAACTCTGTCAAATATCTGCTTCATGGATAGCTTCGATTCCAAGTCACAACCTCACTAGTTGACGGATGATGCAATGAAATGTTTGTTGTTGTTTGGTAACACTTTGTGGAATTGTATTGGGATTATTATGACATTATGAAAATTATGTAATTATTTTGAGCATTTTTTATGAGTATTATGAACATGTTTCTTATATTAATGCACTACTTTGGAGACAATAACACTATGAACATTTGTCAAATTATTAATTTTTTACAGAAAATAAATATGGTAGTACATGCTTCAAGAAAAAGACTAACTTAGCTACTTATGAAGACAATAACACGATATGTCATTTCTCATGCATAGGAATGAGGGGAAAAAATAAAATTGAGGATAGGAATTAGCGGGAAAAAATAGAGGGAAAGTTTTATTTTTTTATTTATTTTTATTTTTTTAATCATTTTTAAGAGTGAAATAACTTAACTACCCTCACATATTGTGCACATGATCTCACTTAATAGAAATATGGATGGAATATATGAAAAACTAACAGTAGGGCAAATTAGCTAAAAAAATTAGTTTGAGTTCTTAATTTTCCAATAAAAAAGTTCTGGAGAGAAATCAAAAGCTAAATGAAAGTTTAGGAGGTAGATCGACAGTTTACTCTTTTTATTGAAATGACTATGTTTCCTATTTGGAAGTACACAAAAATAAAACATTATCTTCTGTTTAGCCGATTTGAATATTAGATTTTCTAATAGATGAATATCACAATATTTTTTTTAGTTTTATATTTCAAAAGATGAAATACTATATGCTTTTTAGTGTAACGTATGCGCCAAAGATGCACAAAGTTTGACACATTGTTGAAGATGCACAAAGTACTGAAATATATGCGCCAAAGAGGAATATTTATATACATAATATTATATTCATGTTTTCGGATGTTCTTTAAAATCATGTGTGAGGAATCGAAGTTAACAAGATTGGGAATGTTAGTATACCTCAGCCATAGGATGCTACTTAGATTCATATATTACATGACAAAAATTGAGGATGTTTGTACGTCATCCTCAGGTATTGCTTTTCAAAAGTTATGGTCTTAACCCAGGGAGTGTTTTATGTTTACATATGTACAAAGTTCAAAAAATAAAGTTTTGTTCCACTAAAGTATCCAAATCCGTAACTCCATTAATGGCGTCTTCTTCTTTTTGTACGACAACGTTGAACTGAAAATCAAAAGAAAAGAAATTAAAAACATGTGGAAATGCCAAAAAATAACCAAACCAACATCCAATTTAGTACAGACCTAAGAAAAACATAAGCAAGAAACCATTTCCAACTCCTGAATCATTCATCAAACACATAATACAATCACACATATACACTTAATCATTTATCAAAATTGAATTACTTTTAACCAACTTAGCATGGGGCTTAAATCCATATTATGCAATGTTTATAGGACATAGTTCGCTATTGGAGAAACATATTCCTTTCTTTAATCTCCAACCTTCTATTAGGCATAAAAGCTAAGTAGCTCCTAATTAGGCAGTGTTAAATCCTAGCTCATGCATAATTGGACAATAAAAGCGATAGTATTATGAAATTGAATCCTCCTAAATTCGAACTCAAACAAACAATTTTAGGTTGTTCAATTGAAAATCAAATCAAAGTGCTTTTCATTCAATTAGCCAGGTGTATCTCATTACTTGATCTTTTTCTTGCTTTTTGATACATAGACCTACTTAAGATAAAGAATGACAAGCCTGAATAAAAATGGCTGAATGAAATATAAATGTATTGTGAGAAAAATTTACGAATTGCCCCAAGAGTCGGTGCAAGTTTTGGTCATGACTCACCACTAAAAGAATATCCTCATTCTACTTTGGTCTTTTCTCCCTCATAGCTTGCTCTGAATTTACTGAACGGTTTTCAAAACCAATTCCAATGATCAAATTCACGAAATATTCAGTCTCACGAAAATTATGAAGCTTATTAGAAAATGGCAAATTGTAAGATTTTGATGGTATTTGGAAAGTGTGGGAGAAAAGACCAAATTAGACGGTCATGTCTTTTCTCTCGGAAAGTAAAGAACCTCCTTTGGAGGTATGCATCCACTCTTTGTACTAGAACTATCTAAATACAGCAGACCTATTCTAAAAGTTTGTAAACCACAAACAATCTTGTTCGAAAGAGAGGTATCATCTACAACAATATTGCAGCATCAATAAACTTAGAGACAAAAAAATTAACTGAAAATTAAAAAAGTGAAATAAATGAGTCTGTAAGGATACCTGTGCTTTTCCATTGCTCACCAATAAGCATTGTCAACTGCTCCGATGGAAGTGCTCTTAAGTGTTGACCATTCATCGACCAAAGGTTCGAATAAAACATGACGCCTGGGGGTAGTTTTTATCTTAACATGAAAATATATACCTAGAGCAGAAAAATCATTTTCTCAACTGGGAATTGGTTGTGGACAATCATCAGACAGGTTGACTGGACTCCATAAAGAATGCATTCACAATGATTATTGACAGGAGGAAATCTCCCAACAGTTTGACAAAACATCCATAATCATAACAGCAAATCACCAACAGTTTTTAATATTCAAACCTACACAGTTGTTTGTTTGATCTTCCTACTTCCTAGTTTGCTTGTAATTTAAACTAAATACAACCAACAACAAACATTTGTTCCTGTAAAATACCCAAAATAATTCAAACAAAATTGGTGGGGCATCTCTAGAAGCCGAACGGCAGTTCCCGTTCTCCTTGTTCCGAAAAATGGCGGCAATATTCTATGCCCTGCTACCAAGACATGCAACTGCCATTCTCATTTCTGGTTTCTTGACGGAATAAATGTGCCTAAGAAGAATGAAAAAATGGTGGCTTGATTTGTAGGTCTCTACCAATCAGTGCACTGATATATATACATCCCCATGTCCAATAGCCACAACCGCAATTGCAATCCCCAAATGTAAGAAAATACTAAATCCTGAAAGCTAGCATTTAGTACACAGAATTTGAAATTAGATAATGTTATTGCAGCAGCAACAGCATTTAGTACCTAGTGGAAATCAAACTCATTGAACATAGTCTAGCTATGTAACATACAAATACAACCTCTGCAATCAATAAACAAAAACCAGATTTTAAAAATTAAAATCTGCGAAAATTCAACAAAGAAAAGATAATCCAGAAATCAAACCCATCAATCAATTCATAAAATCAATTGCTAATCACAAAATTACCCGCCCAATTCTGCCGTAAAACTCACCAGCAAACCCAAGCTTTTCTGGGTTTAAATTTTTCTTCGAATTTTGGGTTTCTCTTCGTCAATAAATTGGGGGCTTGATCAAGATCCGTCAAACTCCTAGTGGGTATAAACTGATCTCCCTGAAATTGCAGATACATAAACAAAATTGAAAACCAAAATTCCTTCGAATCAACACAAAATTGAAAAAAAAAAAAAAAAAAAGCGATAGATAAATAGTCCAATTACCGCTCTAAAAACAGTGGTAAATTAGGATTAGAGTTTCACATTTCTTACCCAAATTCGAGTCTACACACAACAAGTCCAGTTCTTTCAGCCTCAAATGACCATTACGAAGACGAATCTTAAACATGCAACACAGAAACGAATTAAGTTCCTAAAATTTCGAAGAAGATGACGACGCGGTGACTACGTGAAAAGAGGCAAGGGCAGACATGAAATAACATTAATTAATGAGGGGGCAAATCCGCCATTTTACTGTTAATAAGCAGTGCACTCTCACAAGATGAACAGTATTTTTCTGCTGGCTTTTAGCATATGGGTAATTTGCTTTTTAGTACGTACATACTATCTAATTTTTCTACAAAGTACCTTATTCCATATAAAAAAAAAAAAAAAAAAGTCTTCTCGTAATAACCATCATTGAAATTATATTTCCGTATAATTTTTGTTAATTGATACTATAAGAAGTGGTATATAAGAACTTTGTTTTATTGATAATTATAAATATAAAAAAGGGTGAAATTTTGTTTAATTGGATTTTATTTTTTCAAACATTTCGGGCAACAATTGCTTTTATTGATAGTGAAGCTATTATGCAACGTTTCATTACTTGAAACCTAGCCGGCACAATTATAACTTGTTTATATCGACAAACTATGGAGTTATATCGATAAACTATGGACGACATTAATATTATCTATTATTTAAAAAGATTGGTAGTCTAAATTTTTTGGGGACATTTTTCCCTTTTAGATTTTGCCCTTCCTCCACCAATTCATTGTAACATCCCGCATCGCCTAGGGGAGTGATCCTTAAATGTATATTTTCATCCTTACCTAGCACGAGGTCTTTTGGGAGCTCACTGACTTCGGGTTCTGTAGGAACTCCGAAGTTAAGCGAGAAGGAGGCTAGAGCACTCCTAGGATGGGTGACCCACTGGGAAGTTGCTCATGAGTTCCCAAAAACAAAACCGTGAGGGCATAGTCGAGGACCAAAGCGGACAATATGGTGCTACGATGGTGGAGCGGGCTCGGGAAGTGGTCCGCCCCGGGCCGGGATGTGACAAATTGGTATCATAGCCAATCCCTGGCCGGAAGTGTGCCGACGAGGACATCAGGCCCCTAAGGGGGGTGGATTGTAACATCTCATATCGCCCAGGGGAGTGATCCTTAAATGTATATTCTCATCCTTACCTAGCACGAGGTCTTTTGGGAGCTCACTGGCTTCGGGTTCCGTAGGAACTCCGAAGTTAAGCGAGAAGGAGGCTAGAGCACTCCTAGGATGGGTGACCCATTGGGAAGCTGCTCGTGAGTTCCCAAAAACAAAACCGTGAGGGTGTAGTGGGGGCTCAAAGCAGACAATATCATGCTACGGTGGTGGAGTGGGCTCGAGAAGTGGTTCGCCCTAGGCCGGGATGTGACAAATAATTGTCACGACCCGTTCCGAAATCTTTTTTTTATCGAAGGTGTGAAAAGACTAGAATGCCCTTGGGCGTTGATGAGTCGTATGTGACAAATGGTATTAGAGCCTAACCCTAGCCGTGGTGTGCTGACAATGACGTCAGGCCCCTAAGGAGAGTGGATTGTAACATCCCACATCGCCCAGGGGAGTGATCCTTAAATGTATATTCACATCCTTACCTAGCACGAGGCTTTTTGGGAGCTCACTGGCTTCAGGTTCCATCGGAACTTTGAAGTTAAGCGAGAATATGGCCAGAGCACTCCCATGATAGGTGACCCACTGGGAAGTTGCTCGTGAATTCCCAGAAACAAAACCGTGAGGGCGTGATCAGGGCCCAAAGCGGACAATATCGTGCTACAGTGGTGGAACGGGCCCGGGATGTGGTGGACCCGGGCCGGGATGTGACAGTTTGGTATCAGAGCCTAGGTTTAGCAGTCCTGTATAATTCTTGAATGTTCTAATCCTTATGCTGTCTTATGTCAGAACTATGCCGCCTCGTAGAGAACCCCGTCAACCAGTTGAATCTAGTTTCCCTGATATTGCTCAATTAAGAGAAGCTATAGTTTCTGCCATTCAGACAGCATTACGTACTTCCCAGAAGACACCTCTTGAGACAGTCCATAATCTGAAGTTGACTCACTTCATGGGTAATGAAGGTCATGAAGGGGCGAAAAAATGGTTGAATCATGTGGAGAAGACCTTTTAGGTGATGCAGAGTCTGGGGAACCTTCCTCCTGATAGGTGGGTCGAGACGACCACCTAGCTTTTGGGAAGTGTTTGAGGAGTGGTTTCGGAAAAAGTTCATTCCTCATGCATATATCGATCTTAAGAAACAGGAGTTTACTCACCTGAGGCAAGGAAAAATGTCTGCTAATCAGTATTACAGGATGTTTACTGATCTGTCGAGATATGATCCGGAGGTTGCTGCTAATCTAATAAAGATGCTTTGCCGTTACAGTTTGGGTACTAAGAAGAAATGACGTTCGATAGCGACATCAACTCAATGTGCCTTCTACCAGGAGTTCTATGAGATTCTACTGAGGATTGAGGTCTCAGAGAACATGCCTAGTGAAAGTGGAGATGAGGAAGGAAAGAATAGGGGCCAGAAACGAGATGACAAAGGAAAAGGGGACAAGCATTTTAAAGACCCCGCAAGACACAGAACTTTAAGAGGAGTGGTGGCAGTTCCAGCTCTTCTAACGGATGATTTAGTACTAATATGCAGAGGAGAGGTGGTAGATTCATTGGAGGTTCGAGGCTTTAAAGACAGAGAGATTTTAGTGGTTCAGGTGGATCTGGTGCTCCCTTATGCCGTAGGTGTAATAATCGGCATTTTGGGGAGTGTAGGATAGGCAGTAATGGATGGTTTACTTGTAGACAGATGGGGCATAGGGCTGCTCAATGCCCTCAGAGTCAGCAGAGACCCCAGCAGTCTTCCTTCCCACCATCTGCACCTACTCAGCACGCTTCAGGATTTGGTGGTTATACTCAGACTGGACGAGGAGGTGCCTACCATTACCAGGGTGATGCCACTCCCTACACCCCAAGACAACAACAATACTCTCAGGATCCTCAGTATCAGAGTGGGTATCCTTAGTACCAGGGAGGATCTATGTCTTATCAGCCTCATTCAGCTGAAAGATCTTAGTGGTACCAAGGGGGACAGCCCCGCTAGTAGTGCAGGATCTTCGAGGCAGTCAGGGCAGCAGAGGCAGGGACGTGGTATTCACGCCAACAGAGGTCGCGGTGGACGACAGCAGAACCAGGGGCGTATCTACAACATGTCACTGCAAGATGCCCGGAATAATCCAGATTTAATCATGGGTACGTTAAATATTCTTGGTCATTTTGCTAAAGTGTTGATTGATTGTGGTGCTACATATTCTGTTATTTTTCATACATTTGCTCAAGTGACACAACCCTATCCTACACCTCCAAGCATCAAAGTGGATTCTCAAAAAGTGGCAGTTGTGGAGAATTGGGAGCAACCTCGAATCGTCAACGAGGTACAGAGTTTTCTTGGCTTAGCAGGCTATTATAGACGGTTCGTTAAGGATTTTTCAGCGACTGCTTTGCCACTGACAAGATTGACTCGAAAGGGTGTTAAGTTTGAGTGGAATAGTAAATGTGAAAAAAGTTTTCAGCAGTTGAAGTACTATCTCACTCATGCTCATGTTCTAGCATTTCCAGATGATGGCGTTAATTATGAGGTTTATAGTGATGTTTCTCTGAACGGTTTAGGTTGTGTATTGATGCAACATGGTAGGGTAATTGCTTATGCTTCGAGACAGTTGAAACCTCATGAGAAGAATTACCCTACATATGATCTGGAGTTAGCAACTATCATCTTTGCTTTGAAGATTTGGAGACATTATCTTTATGGTGAGAAATGTAAGATCTTCACAGATCATAAGAGTCTCTAATATCTGTTTACTCAGAGAGATCTTAATCTTCGACAGCGGAGGTGGATTGAGTTACTTAGTGACTATGATTGCATGATTGAGTATTATCCTGGTCGTACAAATGCAGTGGTGGATGCACTGAGTAGAAAGACTCCAACCAGACTTAATGCCATTTATGATTGTCATGTTCCTCTTCTAGCAGATTTGAGGCCCACTGGAGTGGAGCTAGGAGTGGAAAATCGAGGAGAAGCCTTGCTTGCTAATTTCTAGGCTAGGCCATTTTTAATTGATCGTGTGCTTGAGGCTCAGATGATTGATGAGGAGACTCAGGAAATAATTCAAGCAAGAAACCAAGGCAAAAAGAAAGATTTTGAGATTCGAGAAACTGATGGCATGCTTATGCAGGAAAGTAGGATGTATGTGCCGAATAATGCAGAATTAAAGAAAGAAATTTTGGATGAAGCACATATTTCGGCATATGCGATGCATCCATGAGGTACTAAGATGTATCATAACATTAGGCCATTTTATTATTGGCCAGGTATGAAAAGGGAAATTGCCGAATATGTGAGTAGGTGTGTCATTTTCCAACAAGTTAAAGCTGAAAGAAAGAAGTCATTTGGGTTGATGCCACCACTTCCCGTTCCATAGTGGAAATGGGAAAATATTACTATGGATTTTGTGTACAAGCTTCCTCACACATAGACGACATTTAAGTGGTAGTTGATCAGCTTACGAAGTCAACGCATTTTATTCCAGTGAGGGAGAGATATTCGTTAAGCCGATTAGCTAAGTTATTTATATCACAGATTGTGAAGTATCATGGTGTGCCAGTTAATATTATCTCGGATCAGGATCCCAGATTTACTTCCAAGTTCTGGATAGCATTCCAGAAAGCTCTTGGTACAAGATTGCTTTATAGTATGGCATATCACCCTCAAACAGATGGACAATCTGAGAGAACTATTCATACATTAGAGGATATGTTGAGATCTTTAGTGTTGCAGTTTGGAGATAGTTGGCATGATTGTTTGGATTTGATGGAGTTTGCCTACAACAATAGTTATCATTCGAGCATTGGTATGGCACCATTTGAGGCACTTTATGAGAAATCTTGTTGTATGCCTCTATGTTGGTCAAAGGTTGGCGAAAGAGTTTTAGTGGGCCCTGAGATTGTGGATGTGACTACTCAAAATGTTCAGGTAATTAAGTCTAACCTGAAAGCGGCCCAGGATCGACAAAAGAGCTTAGCAGACAAGCATGTCACTGATCGGAAGTATAATGTAGGTGATTGGGTATTTCTGAAGCTATCACCTTGGAAAGGTGTTGTATGATTTGGAAAGAAAGGAAAATTGAGTCCTAGATACATTGGACCATATATGATCACTGAACGAGTCGGTAAGGTTGCTTATAGGCTTGAGTTGCCTCCAGAGTTGTCCAAGGTGCACGATGTATTTCATGTTTCAATGCTTTGACATTATGTTTCAGATCCTTCACATGTGATTCCTCCTCAACCTTTGGAAATTAATCCGGATTTGACTTATGATGAGGAACCAGTGACTTTATTAGATTGGAAGGATAAGGAATTAAAGAACAAGACCATACGCCTGGTGAAGGTATTATGGAGAAATCATTCAGTAGAAGAATCTACTTGGGAGACAGAGGATCAGATTAGAGAGATGTATCCACGCTTGTTTTATGATTATTAGTGGATGTATTTGTTATGTATAATTTCGAGGATGAAATTTTATAAGGTGGGGAGATTGTCACGACTCGTTCGGAAATATTTTTTTTATCGAAGGTGTGAAAAGGCTAGAATGCCCTTGGAAGCTGATGAGTCGTATGTGAGAAATGGTATCAGAGCCTAACCCTGGCCGTGGTGTGCCGACAAGGACATCGGGCCCCTAAGGGGGTGGATTGTAACATCCCACATCGCCCAGGGGAGTGATCCTTAAATGTATATTCACATCCCTACCTAGCACGAGGCCTTTTGGGAGCTCATTGGTTTCGGGTTCCGTCGGAACTCCGAAGTTAAGCGAGAAGGTGGCCAGAGCACTCCCATGCTGGGTGACCCACTAGGAAGTTGCTCGTGAGTTCCCAGAAACAAAATCGTGAGGGCGTGATCAGGGCCTAAAGAGGACAATATCGTGCTATGGTGGTGGAACGGGCCTAGGATGTGGTGGACCCGGGGCGGGATGTGACATTCATGGCTTCGTCACTATATGCGTTAACATTCAATAATCATAAAATATACAAGAAGAAACTATGAAGTATATTTTTTTGGGTTGCTGTTCTTGAGTTGTAGAGATGGAAAAAAGAAATAAAAAAGAAATGATTAATCTAGTAGACCAAATCAAAGCCACTTAATGGAATTAATAGAATTAAGACAAATGTGAAGCGAATTTTGAGTTGATAAAGTAAAATGATAACTTTTGAGTTTCAGGGGGCAAATGAGATCAAAATTGAGTTTCAAGTGACAAAATAGAATGAATTTTGAGTTTCAGAGAGCAAACTAATTAATGGCTTTTAAATTACATTGGGCAAAGTAAAATGAAAATTGATATCTAGAAAGCGTAGTTAAAAATAAGTCATAAATTAATCTAAGCATTGAGGAGTGTTTGAAGCAATGACCTTTCCTTCTCCCAACATTGTGAAGGAAACTGATTGAACACTTCAACAACATGAGAAGAACATATTCTATGGCTAATGGGATGTTTAATCAACAACATGAGAAGAACATATTCTATGGCTAATGGGATGTTTAATTCATGAAAAAATTTGTTTTTTGAAGACCTAAGTACAAGGACATTATAAATTTCGGAAAGCGATTGATAGGATTTTTACTACTCATGTGAATGGGATTAAATTTCCTATTTTACTTGCAAGAATCACAAGGTTATTGTAGCATAAACGGAACTCGCAAGGTCGTCTCCACAGGGACTATTAAATAATTCGAAACTAATCAGATTTCATTTAATTATTGTAAAGTAGAAGTTTAGGTGATTGATTTTATAACCTAATTAAAATAAAAACGAAATTAATGAATTAAAATAAACAATCTGCAATATTAGAGCTAGAGAGAAAAGAAAACAGTTTTGGGAGAATAAAATTAAGAAAGCACTAGGGTTCCACCATCACATAGCAATCCTATGAATTTTTACCAATTACTTATGATCTACACATGCCACTTTGAAGGTTAGATTTTCCTAATTCATATTCTACTTGGAACCTCCAACATAGAACGTATATCTAACATGCAACCCGTCCGGACGTTCGGATCAAATCTGAACATGAAAGACTCATTATGCTTTATGAAAATCCTTTGAAAAACCATGCAATCCTTAAGACGTGATATTCATCCCAAGTGAAATTACAATTATTAATCACAATAAGCCAACGTCAATTTCAGGGAACCTTCCGACCAAAATTGCATCAAATTACTTTTCTAAAGATCCTAATGGTGATTAGGGGTGGGTTCGGTTCCGTTCGGTTCGGTTTTTTGCCAAAATCGGAAACCGAACCGAAATTACTGTTCGGTTCGGTTCGGTTCGGTTTTCTGTCGGTTTGCATTCGGTTCGGTTTTTTTCGGTTCGGTTTCGGCCGGGTTCGGTTTTTTTTTTTTTTTTTTTTTTTTCAGCAACAAAAAAAAAAAAGTTTCTAAGAAAACAACTTGGAGCCATTTTGTAATACATCTTTCAAAGGAGTATAAATAAAATCAAAGTCTCATTTCAACATAAGCATTCCAAATTTCTAATAGAATCATCAAACAAACTAACAAAGATAATGAAAATAAACATTCCATTCAAAAATCAATTATAATCAAGCCTTCCAAAGTCCAAGTTAAATAAACATCAAAGTTCAAATCAAAGTCCAAACTTAAAATACACATCAAAGTTCAAGTTTTCCACACCTAAAATAAACATTTCAAAGTTCAAGAAGTCTTCCACACCTAAATAAACATTACAACTACGATTATAAATTCAATAAACATCTAAAGTTCCATCCTTGCACATAATTCTTCAAGTTCTCAAGATCAACGCTCAACCATTTCGAGTTTGAATGACAATTTGCTTACTAACGGTTGGGCGGCCTAGGGGGTAACATAGCACCTTTTTTTGAACTTCCACTTGCCATTTCTACATACAAATAATAAAACAAATGATACTAATTAAAATGTTATTCAAAATAATCTAACAAAATCAAATGCAATAAATAAAATTACCTTTCTCAACTTCTTCACAAAACTCCATCTCCTCAATGGTTGGCTCATGATGTAATGCAACATGAATGGACCTAAGCCAATTTTGAGTACATATCAAGGCCTCCACCATTTTTGGACTTAAAGAACTACGATATGGATCAATTATCCGTCCACTTGTGCTAAAGGAAGATTCCGAAGCAATGGTTGATACGGGAATAGCTAAGATATCTCTTGCAACACGTGCCAAAATAGGGTACTTAGAAACCCCATTCACCCTCCACCAATTCAATATATCAAAGTTCTCCTCTTCTTCTCCTTCATTAGGATCGGAAAGATACTTGTCGACATCATTATACACAACCCGAGCTCTCTTTGCTTTTCTCATTTCACTTTTTTCTTTCAATTTTCTTTCTATTTCGGTCATGCTTGATGAAGAGTCTCCACTTGTTGTTTGAGAACTACCACTACTACTTATATTTTGTTGTGTACTAAAAGACATATCTTCATGAATCTTGTAAAGATCAATCAATAAGTCTTTCACCGCATTTGTGGCACTTTCAACTTTTTCTTCGTCCTCACCAAATTGTATCTCAAAATAATCAACAACTTTCTCTAATTTGTGGCGAGGATCAAGCACAAGTGCAATAAAAAGATATTGATTCATGTCCTCAATTGAACCCCAATACTTGTCATATTTTTCTTGCATCAACATGGAGATCATAGATAAAAGTTCATCATTTTTCTTTTCATGCAAGAGACTTTTGATCTTAAACAAATCACCAAAAGTAGTATGAACGGTTGGAGTATTAGAACAACATACTTTTAAAGTGACTTCATAAAAAGGTCTCAAAAAGATTGCAAATATCCCCGCCTCACTCCAATCATCCATCGAAGGTGGCCCCTCCCTCGTACTATCATGATTGTCTTTAACAAAGTATGGAAGGTAATGACCATCATCTACTTTTAATCTATCAAAAGCCATCTTGAACTTTAAAGCCGATTCCAACATTAAAAATGTGGAATTCCATCTAGTAGGGACATCCAAAATTACAAGCCCTTTGCTATCTATTCTCACTTTCTCAACACACCTTTTAAAGCTTTCCAACCTTTGAGGGGAAGATCTTACATACCTAACCGCATTACGAATGCTTTGTATAGCCGTATTCAACAATTTTATGCCATCATTCACAACCAAATTGAGGATATGAGCAACACACCTCATATGCAAATATTTTCCATCATGCAAGAGTGCATTAGGAATCCCCCACCCCCTTATTCGGTGCACCAAGTCCCTTAAACCGGAATCATTTGCGGAAGCATTGTCAACTGTAATAGTTAACACCTTCTCTATACCCCACTCCACTAAACATTCTTCCAAAAGTTGAGCAATGGACTCTCCTTTATGATTTGGAATGACACAAAAGTTCAAAATCTTTTTATGTAATATCCAATCATCATCAATAAAATGGGCGGTGAGAACCATGTAATTGGTTTGTTGAATAGATGTCCATGTATCCGTTGTTAGACACACCCTAAATGTCTTCAATTGACTCTTCAATTTATCCTTTTCGGAATAAAACAAGCTAAGTACATCCTTAGCAATTGTCTTACAACTAGGCACTCTCCACATAGGACATGCTTGCATGCAAAAACGGCGAAAACCTTCTCCCTCAACAAAAGTAAAAGGCAACTCATCGATAATTATCATCTCAACACAAGCCTTAGTTACTTCCTCTTGAGAAAAACCTATAGCTTCCAACTTATCTTTCGTGCTAGCAAAGGTTAAGATCTTTTGCCTATTTGCAGCAAATATTTCCTTATTAGGACCGTAGCTTCTACATCTTGCTAAATGGTTTCTTAAATTAGTTGTACCATTTTTATCCGGATCGGCCATATATGATTGGGCACAATACTTGCACAACCCCTTAACTCTACCACCCTCAATTTTTCTATCAAAGTGCTCCCAAACTGAAGACCTTTCATGACTTTTTAATGATTCCAAAAGAGCTTCTTCTTTACTTACTTGGTCACTTGCGTCACCTTCTTTTGGAGTTGCATCGGAGGGATTTCCGGATCCACCAAGAGAAGTAGGGGTTTGTCGAGGTGCCACCACGGCGTTTTGAGGCGGAGTTGATTCACCAACAATGTCCATCTAAAATAAGAGAATCATACAATTAATTATTCAAATAAGATGGGTATGGTAGGTTTTTGCTATGGTTGGTTACTCACTCTTATCATTACAATTAATGAAATAATTATTAAACATAAGGGCTAAGGTAATAGAAAGATATGACTACTTAATACTTACTTCCGATGGTATACTCGAAGATGAGTTCGTTTGATCATGATGGCTAGTTGATTTTGATCTCATTGAGTTTGAACTTGAGCTTGAGGCTCTTGAGACCTTTGACACCTTTGACTTCATCTAATTCAAACAAAATAATAAGAGGATAGTAGTTAGTACTACAAACTTATACAAAAGTAAATGTTAATTAAAATATGAAAGGCCAATGATACAAAATCACGATAAAATATGGAAGGCAAGAATCAAACTCCCTTCACAATATATATATATATATATATATATATATATATATATATATATATATATATATATATATATATATAAAACCTGCAGCCAAATTCCCTTCACAATATATATATATATATATAACCTGCAAATATATATATAACCTGCAGCCAAATTCCCTTCACAATATATATATATACAACCTGCAGCCAAACTCGCTTCATTAAGGATATTGTTTCAAACACACACATACACAACTTGCAGCCATTATATACATACAACCTGCAGCCATTATATTTATTATATATATATAATAAAAACTGAATCACACAACACATACACAACCTGAACCTGCAGCCATTATATATATAATAAAAACTCAGTCACATAACAGCAAACTCAGTCAAAATGCTTCAACTATGTGCCCCAGTGACATTCCGAAGCATAAAAATACCCAATCTCAAGCACAATCAATCGTGGAAACTCAATTCAATTACTTTATGAAGCATAAAAATACCCAATCTGTTATTACAACTCAATCAATATATTCACTAAAATACAAATCAAATCTCTAAAACCACTTGCTGTGATTTCAAGTGCATAACTATACTTTCGTTTTTTTGATCTAATAATTCATGTAGAGATGGGGGAATTTGCGTACACGGATTCAACAGTAGGGTTCATCGAACTATCTAAAACCACTTTCCCTAGACATCTATAAAGAAAAGGAACTCCACTTGATCAGCAGTGACCCAAAAGCAATGCAAAGATACCTTAATACTTAATTCGAGGGCACTAACAAGGTATCTTTAAGCTGTATTATTTGTTCAATTAGTAGTTCCTAAGTAAATCACAAAAACTCACTCATATCGAATATGAGGTGAAAAAGGGTTTTCGACAAATATTGACATTTCAATAGGTTAGTAGATTCCCTGTATTTTTAAGTCCCTGGGAATCTTAAAGGTTTGTGTAAACTAAAGTTTCTATATAAAAAGGAACATAGATTCATAAGTGATACAACCAGACAATAAGTTTTTTCATGCAGAAGAAGAGAAGTGTGTGCATATATTTTACAATTGAAGTTTCCAGAGCACAATGAGCATAGTCGAAACAATGAAGGCTGCCATACCTTTTGCTGTGATTGAGAGGATGCTGTTGTGAATCTCTAAGACAGACAGAGAGGATGCTGCTGCGAATCTCTAATAAGAGGTGAGGCTGCTGCAACTTGCAAGGGGGAATGAGAGAGACAAAGAGAGGGCTGCTGCTGTGAGAGAGAGAGACAGATGGAGGAGACTGCTGCAAGGCTACGTGCGAAGTGGAAGTGCGACTGCAATCTGCGATCTGGGCAGGGGATTGGGAAAAACAAGAGAGAGACCGAGAGAGGAGGAGAGCGGCTAGGGTTAGTTTACTTTCGGGAACCAGTTTTAGTTTAGGAATAAAACGGTGCCGTTTTAGACTTAGGGTTATTAATTAATAAAATATTATAAAACGACGTCGTTTTGAAGATGTTCGGTTCGGTTCGGTTCGGTTCGGTTTCCGAACCCCAGAAACCGAAACCGAACCAACCAGATTCGGTTCGGTTCGGTTCAACAGATTCGGTTCGGTTTTTTTTTTCGGTTCGGTTTTTTCGGCCTCGGTTCGGTTTTCGGTCCGATTTTTTTCGGTTTTCGGTTTTTCCAACCCACCCCTAATGGTGATGAGGCATTAAGACAATTAGGTAGTTTTTATCCCGGTGATTAACAATTCAAAGTATGCATACAATCAATCATAAGCAATTAAATAAAAATCACATATTCATGCTAAGACTCAAGGCTTCACCCTAGCAAAAGAAATTAGTTCCGCATACTCATAATTGAAATCATAGAAAATATATTCAAGAAAGGATTGAAAGCACCTTCAAGTAAAAAGTCTCCAAAACCCTAACAATTCTCTCTGTCTCCAAAATTGTATAAAAGAAAGCGTAGTCTAAAACTGTAGACGGCCAAACAATATCTTTGCTAAACCCCCTCACAAACCCTAAAAACAGGTCATTTCTTCCCACTAGGAAACTAATAATAATAATTAAATAAAATAGGAAACATAACCCTAAATTAAATGGTGAAATTCGCCTAAAATCTGAACACCCACGTTTTGGACCCATAAGCTGCTCCAAAACTGGCCCAATATAGCTGGATTTAATGTTTGGAATATTCTGAACACTTCTCCAGAGGGCCACGAACCCATCCGATGTCATCTTGGGCTCCAAAAACGTCATTTAAGCCCAAAAACGTCATTTTCCAACACTGCGCATTGCTTCTTTATTCCATCGCCAGAAAATAACCGCTTGGTGGAAAATCCCAAATTTTGATATGATCAACCTAAGTGACTCATGAACGTCCTCCAACTGGAATTACTCCAAAATTCGTCTATTTGGTCCTGTTTTGCTCCAGAGGAAGTCGAAAGTCCTATATTGAAAATACAATTCAAAGTATCAAAATTCTTCCAATATATTAACCAAAATATACTAAGATTAGGGTAAAATATATAATATAAAATCTACTCATCAAATACCTCCAAACTTAGCTTTTTGCTTGTCCTCAAGCAAAACAAGACTCAAACAAAAATAAAAACTTAACAAACTAGACAACTAACTAAAACTCAACCAAGACAAAACTTCCACCTTCAAATTGCAATCCATAGCAAATTTTAAAAACTAGAACATCTTTTCAAAAGTTCCAACTAATCCCACCATAGAGTCTAAACCATTTAGAATCAATTAGAAAAGAATTCACAAACTTCCTTTGGTGTAAAGTGAACCACATAGTTAAGAAGACTCGACAAAAACTCTTACCTCTCGTCCTTCTTTATTTCACACATACTAACTTTAAGTATAACTATTTTTCTTTTTCTTTTCAATTTTTATTTTTTTATTTTTTCAGTAACAGTAGTGGTCGTGCAATGTCGGTTCACTTAAACTTTCAATCCAACCCATGTAGCGAGCTTTAGGTCAATGACTCCCAAACCACTAGGGCTTTAGGGCACTAGGTGTAGAACACCCCTAAGGACTTATTAACCCGAGCTGAAAAGGCTACAAAACCAACTAACCACCCTGCCCCATGCCAAAACTCTACCGTTTGACGCGAGAATCACTGCTGATTAGGCAGGACTGGCCCGGTTACTAGGCAAAACCTCGGGTGAGACAATTATTACTTTATTCATAATAATAACTGACTTTACTTAAAACAAAAATTAAATATAAACTTAGACTAAAAGCAAGTGTTTCAATCTCACTCCCCACAAACCATGTTGGTGTGATGTGCAAAGTTCAAAGTATAATTCATGAATTAGTGTCTAAGTAACGATAAATAGCAAAGACTCTAATGTGGGATTAACCTTCACCATGTCCATTTGTTCTAACGTTTAAAATAATCTATGGATATTAACTTAACAAGAATGAAAATTTTTAAACTGACACAATAATAAAAAAAAACAAAAATTTACTTTCCCACCCCCAAACTTATTTCACACTTTGTCCTCAAGGTGTGAAAAAAATAAAAGAAAATGTAGCAACAACCTTACAAAGAAAATTAAATATTACAATGGACACTAACTAAACCTATGAATAATTAACAAAAAGAGGACAAAAAACGGCATGACAAGGAACATAATAAAGGACATTAAAAAAAAAAATTTAGAAAAGAAAAAACCTGAGAGAAGTGGACTCCATTGTGGCATGCAATTTGAAAAGTGGCGTGCTTTGAACAATAAGCCATGATGGAGGGCAGCCAATAAATTGTTTTTTTTTTAAATCTACACGGGCCACTTGCTGCACGCAATGCCCTTTTGATATAAACATTGGATTCCCTTTAAAGAAAGGCATGCAGCTGGCATGCCATTTTGAAAATGGCGTCAGGCATCACAGTCTTCAGTATATGGCATGCATCGAACACAGAACCCAAACGGCTCTCTCCCCTCTCTTCAAACCGTGTCCTAGGGAGCATAAAAGCTGAGGATGCACCCACGTGTCATGCATCAGGAAGGGGAGCTCCATAGGATTCGGTTTGAAAGGCTCTCTCTCATCTCTCTTCAAACCAACAAGAAACTCTGTGCTTTCATCCCTATTCATACAACCATTCCAGTTTTTTTTTTTCAGCCCTCTCTCATTTTCCTCTCAGACCCCAATGCATGTCCGCTCTCTTCTTCATTACTCTAAAAAACGCAAGAACCTTCTGTCTCTTAGAAAGTCAGCCTCCTTTTATCTCGTTTTTCTCTCATTTCTCTCATTTGTGAGAACCCGAGCCTCTCCTCTCTCGCACAGCAGCACCAACCTTGCACCCCAAATACTGGTAGATCTATGGTCGATTGTCCAAAAACCAGCCATCAGCAGGTAACACACCCTCGTCCCTTTTTTATTTTTTTATTTTTTTTTAAATTTTTATAGTCTCTGAGTAACTGGTTGAACATCATGGTTCTGTGACTGATGCATGTTGGTCTCAGGTCTGTGTATATTATGAATGTGCAAACGTCCATGACCTGAAAGCTCTGCAACGACAATGAAAAGGAACAACAGCTTCAACACTGCAGATCCGGTTCCTGCAAAAGGTAAAAATCTTGTACTCCGTAGGTTAATGAACCCCATGTTCTGAGAAAATATCTTCATTACTTGTGCATGTAATTATAATGGTATGGTATGTGTGCAGAAAACTCAGATCCGTGAAAGATCCGAGAGAAAGAATTCTCAGACTAAAAATCCATTGGACAGAAAAGCATGACACATCTTAAAGGTCGTGATCTATTGATTATGAAGGTATAAACTCAGCCCTGCTCTGATTTAAATGGCATGATTAATTTCGTCCATGGATCTGTGAAAAATGTTAACAAAAACCATATGTATATGCAGGTTTAAGCATGCATCGAGCTAACAACATATGGACTAACATGTATATGATGAAAAGGGATTGGAAATGCGTTAGACTTAACGAAGACTAAATGACCACGAAAAATATGGACCCTAAAATGAAAAGGACCCGAGATCTGATGAACAAATAACAAAATGAATAAGACCTGCAGACCTAAAATGAATTTCACAATGTTGTGTGTTTTAAATGATACATAACCTGGATCAAAAAGCCATAATGTCATTAGTCTTTCTGTTATGAACTGTGCAGGACGACAAGTTGAATTGTTGTAGATCTGGTAATAATAATAGCTGTACTCAGTTCTGTGGTGTATGGATCTATGATTTAACTGTGCTTCTCTTCCATGCATCGCAAAACTGAGCTGCAGAAAATTAACTGCTCAAAATTATGTCTCTGTGCTGGATTTGCAACAATCTCCCCCAAACTTGCATCTGTGAATGACTTTTTATGTTGACTTCTTTAAATTTCCAATATAGTGTATATGTGGTTGATGTGAACGTAGACTTGCTGCTTGGTGCAGGATTCCAGCATAGGACGCGCTTTATTTTCCACATGAGTGCAACCTGCAATTAACCAATATGCGTATATTAAAAACAGAGCTAAAATCAACTACGTGAATAAAGAAAAAAAAATTTGGATTTTTCACGTTTATTTTTATTTTTTATTTTTTAATAAAACTTAGGTATGGAAATGCATCTAGAAAAGAAATCAAACGAAAAATAAAATAAGGAAAGAGTTTAGAAAAATTGGGTTGTCTCCCAACAAGCGCTTTATTTTAAGTATGTAGCTAGACGTTGCAGAAATCCGGTGGCTAGATCACTGGTGCCTTTAGAGTTGATGACTTGCCTACACCAAATTTTGCTATGCATGGTTTAAATGGATGTCTGGTAACCTTAAATGTGAAACCTGTATCCTCAGCTTTGATGTCCACGTTACCATTTTGAAAAACTTTAGTAACTAGAAAAGGGCATTTCCATCGATACTCTTGTTTCCCTGGAGTTGATTTGAAATAGGAACTTAATAACCACATTTTTTTATTAGGCTGTATTTTCTTAAAATTTGGGCTACCTGACAAATTTTCATGTTTTTTCATAGTGTTAATTGGCTGGTCATCATGTAGCACCCTTTGCTGCTATGGTTTAGGACTTGTACAATCACGAGTCAAATTCGGGGGCTTTATGGACAGATGGTCAGTTGATGATCTGTTCATAAACTCAGCACTTGGTAAACCATCCAATGCATCAACACGCATGCATTCTTGCTTGTCACCTGAATGTATGCTTGCTTCAAACAACTTGAAAACAGCAGTTTGATCTTTAACCTGGAATGTTAATGTTCCGGCTTCAACGTCAATAAGAGTTTGGGCTGTTGCCAGAAATGGGCGGCCCAAAATGATGGTGTTGTCAAATCCTTATTCATGTCCAACACCATAAAATCAGCTGGTAAATACAAATTGTCAACCTTCACAATAAAATCTTCAATGATCCCTCTAGGATAGGTAATTGAATGGTCAGTCAATTGAATAATGTTGGAGGTTGGCTTCAGCTCTCCTTCACCTAAACGTTTAAAAACAGAATAAGGCATTAAGTTTACACTAGCACCTAAATCAATTAAAGCACTTTTAAAATCAGAATTGCCAATAGTACAAAAGATAGTAAAACTCCCTGGATCTTTTTTCTTTGGAGGCAATTTATGCAATAAGACCGCACTGCACTGTTCTGTTAGAATCACTTTTTTAGAATCTGCAATCTTCTTTTTCTTTGTGCAAACATCCTTTAAAACTTTGGCATAAGATGGAATGTTCTTTATTGCATCAATTAACGGTAGATTAATCTGAACTTTTGACAAAGTTTTCATAAAATATGTTAACTGTTGATCTTTAGCTTTAGGCTTTAACCTTTCAGGATAAGGCATTGGAGGCTCATAAACTTGTTCTGCAGTTTTTGTGGTATTTTTGGATCTGTCTTGGGATTGCCTAGAATCTGCAGAAATTGCAGAATCTGCAAAAATTGCAGATTTAGTTTGGGGCTGTTCTGCTGCCCGCGAATTTCCAGCAGATTTTTCATGTTTGTTGTCATAACTTTTGCCAAACCGTAAAGTATGTACAGCATTGCATTCTTCTCGTTCTCTTGGATTAGGTACTGTTTGACTAGGAAATGTACCCGGTGCCCTTTCTGAAACCTGCAAAGCAATCTGCCCAATTTGTTTTTCCATATTTTTCATTGATACTTGCAGATTTTGGATTTCTTGACTGGTAGTATTTACTAATTTTTCAATTGCAACTTTCCAAGCAGCCTTAGGTGCAGCATGTTGCTGTACCTGCTGTTGAAATTGAGGCCTAGTGTGCTGTTCTTTGTCCCACTTTAGATTAGGATGATCTCTCCAACCTGGGTTGTAGAAATTAGAATACGGGTCATATCGGGGGCGCTGGAAATTGTTAAATGCATTAACCTGCTCTGCTATAAAATATGGAAAAACATCTTTATGTGGGCAGCTCATGAAATCGTGAGTTATCATGTTGCAAATGCTGCAGGCAGCTTGTAAGGGCTGCTGTACAACAACCTGTGAACCTGGTATTCTCTGTAATAATATGTCAAATTTTGCATCAAGCCTTTTCTTCATTTTTTCAATTTGTGCTGTAACATACGGAGAGCCGTTAGACATCTCAAAAACAGACCTAGATTGTGGCTACTCAACTGCCCACTGCTGAGTATCTGCTACCATTTTTTCAAATAACAAACAAGCCTCTTGTGCATTTTTGTCTTTGTACGAACCTCCGCATGAAGCGTTGACAAGAGTTTTTGTAGTCATATTCAACCCTTTTAAAAATATGTGCATTTGATCAGTAGTGTTAATACCCGAAAGTGGACATTTTCTAATCAACTCTTTGAACCTTTCCCACGCCTCATGGAACTCTTCATTTGGTTTTTGGGCAAAAGATAAAATTTTAGTTCTCATATCAAGAGTCTTAGAAGCAGGATAATACTTGTTTAAAAAAATTTCGCTAAGTTGAGCCCAAGTACTAATGCTTCCAGAAGGGAGTGTGAGGAGCCATCTCCTTGCTTAATCTTTTAGAGTGTAAGGAAATAAACGGAGCTTAATAGATTCGGCTGAAAATCCTCTCACTAAAATATTTTTTGCACCCCATTAAAAATTCTGCAATATGCATGTTTGGATCGACAAATGATAACCCATGAAATGTAGGTAGAATATTCAACATGTGCTGTTTTATTTCAAATGTAGACCCTTCTTCTACTGCCGGATAAGTAATGCAACTTGGTATATTTGTGGTATGGGCTGTCAGTGAATCACCCAGGGGCAGATTAGCTTTTGGAATTACAAATGCCATTTTTTCTTTGCTGTGCAGGTCTTTAGAATTTAAAGACTGTAGAAAAGTTACCTGTAGAGGAGGAACCCTTTGCAAAGTTTGCTCCCTGCGTTTCCTCCCTAAATTCTGCTCAAGTTCTGGATCAAATGGAATCAATTTCTGCACTGTTGAACGGGTGCTGACCATGCACAGATTTCTGAAATCTGCATTGCTGTACTGTTGTAATCTGTAAAAATAAAATAAAAACGAAAATTAATTTTTTTTTTATGTATAAACAACAATAACTAATTGAAAATCTGATTAGTAGGGATTATTTTAAATAATCCCCGGCAACAGTGCCATTTTCTTGATAGGATTTTTACTACTCATGTGAATGGGCTTAAATTTCCTATTTTACTTGCAAGAATCATAAGGTTATTGTAGTATAAACGGAACTCGCAAGGTCGTCTCCACAGGGACTATTAAATAATTCGAGACTAATCAGATTCCATTTAATTATTGTAAAGTAGAAGTTTAGGTGATTGATTTTATAACCTAATTAAAATAAAAACGAAATTAAGGAATTAAAATAAACAATCTGCAATATTAGAGCTAGAGAGAAAAGAAAACAGTTTTGGGAGAATAAAATTAAGAAAGCATTAGGGTTCCACCATCACCTAGCAATCCTATGAATTTTTACCAATTACTTATGATCTACACATGCAACTTTGAAGGTTAGATTTTCCTAATTCATATTCTACTTGGAACCTCCAACATAGAACGTATATCTAACATGCAACCCGTCCGGACGTTCGGATCAAATCTGAACATGAAAGACTCATTATGCTTTATTAAAATCCTTTGAAAAACCATGCAATCCTTAAAACGTGATATTCATCCTAAGTGAAATTACAATTATTAATCACAAGAAGCCAGCGTCAATTTCAGGGAACCTTCCGACCAAAATTGCATCAAATTACTTTTCTAAAGATCCTAATGGTGATCAGGCATTAAGACAATTAGATAGTTTTTATCCCAGTGATTAACAATTCAAAGTATGCATACAATCAATCATAAGCAATTAAATAAAAATCACATATTCATGCTAAGGCTCAAGGCTTCACCCTAGCAAAAGAAATTAGTTCCGCATACTCATAATTGAAATCATAGAAAATATATTCAAAAAAAGAATTGAAAGCACCTTCAAGTAAAAAGTCTCCAAAACTCTAACAATTCTCTCTGTCTCCAAAATTGTATAAAAGAAAGCGTAGTCTAAAACTGTAGACGGCCAAGCAATATCTTTGCTAAACCCCCTCACAAACCCTAAAAACAGGTCCTTTCTTCCTACTAGGAAACTAATAATAATAATTAAATAAAATAGGAAAAATAACCCTAAATTAAATGGTGAAATTCGCCTAAAATCTGAACACCCATGTTTTGGACCCATAAGCTGCTTCAAAACTGGCCCAATATAGCTGGATTTAATGTTGGGAATATTCTGAACACTTCTCCAGAAGGCCACGAACCCATCTGAGGTCATCTTGGGCTCCAAAAACGCCATTTAAGCCCAAAAACGTCATTTTCCAGCACTGCACACTGCTTCTTTATTCTATCGCCAGAAAATAACCGCTTGGTGGAAAAATCCCAAATATTGATATGATCAAACTAAGTGACTCACGAACGTCCTCTAACTGGAATTACTCCAAAATTCGTCCATTTGGTCCTGTTTTGCTTCAGAGGAAGTCGAAAGTCCTATATTGAAAATACAATTCAAAGTATCAAAATTCTTCCAATATATTAACCAAAATATACTAAGATTAGGGTAAAATATATAATATAAAATCTACTCATCAGCGATCTTCTTCGGATCTTTCCCTCCAAAATCGAAGGATCAAGTGATCCGGACTTTTAAAATTTGATGCAACGACAAAAAATTATTATAGCTTTTAAAAGTTTTTACTAACTTCTCTGTTTTTAACTGTTGGATCAAATTTTGAAAGCCTGAATCACTTGATCCTTGGGCTTTGGAGGGAAAAATCCGGAGAGGATCTCTTTCCATAAATTTCATTTAATTTCCATATTGTCGCAGCCGCGTGGATATGATCTTCGGTTAATGGCTCTTAATCTTGTTCTTCCATTTATTTATCTCTTCCCTTCCCTTTAACTTCCATATTGTTCCGCTACTCGGTACTACGGTTTGGTAGGTTTGGTAATATTCATCTTCACTTGTAAGTAAGAGATTTTACGTTCGAATTTCGTGGATGGTGAATTTGATACCAAATTAGGTTGTTCATTATGTGGTTTAGCCAAACTCCACATCTCTTTAATGTAAAATATATTGACTAAATAAGAAAAACTTCCATATTGTCACAGCCGCGCGGATATGTTCCTCTGGTCAATGGCAGAACCTAACCATTGGAAGTTTTGCCATGTCCTCACTCTCCTCAACCATTCCCCTTTGAATCTTAGATCAAGTTTGTAGTTTTATTTTAGATAATAATAAAATATAATTTGTATAAAACGAAGATAATACTCATAATGTTGTAATTTTACAAGCCATTCAATGTGTGGATGGCCAACCCACTACAACTCACTACAACTCTACATGTTTGTTCACTAATCCACTTGCTACCTCATCCTTCCATATAAAATCACACACAAAAAACACAAAGCCTCACGGCTGAAAAGATAGAAAAGAAAGAAGGAAGAAGAAAGGAAGAAGAGAGGAAGAAGAGAGAAGCCACAAGCCTCACGACATAGAGAAGAAAAAGAGAGGAGAGAATAGAGAGAGTTATCTTTGTAATCTTATTACTTCAGATTATAAATGAAAGCATCATTGCTACTCCAAGGACGTAATCCAATTACACTGACTGTAGAGGAACCTCGTAAATTTTTTGTCTTGTTTATTTATTCCACTGCACACACCATCAATTTTACAACACGTTATCAGCATGAGAAGCTCTCGTGTCAGTGGAAAGTACAATGCCACAAATCCTGTTCACCTCTGTCGCCTGGAACCTTATAGATAAGAAAATCTTTTCATTTCATCTTAAAATCTTTGTATTACTGATTTTCCTGAAGCAAATATATATATATATATATATATATATATATATACACATATATATATATATTGTTGTATGACTATATATCAAGAGTACAGACTCAAAATTCGTAAAGAATTTGACATCCATGTAAATAGCCTTGGAACTCCAACTTGCAGACCTCAGATTGAAATACTTTCTTCTTCAAAGTTGTTCGTCCGCCCAATACCTAGAACATATCAAATTTTCAGAAAATTCCAACAGTGTGATCATCGCAGATGCCTGAAAGACCAAACCAATTTCCAATTTCCCAAAAAATTGGACAGGCACCTATGAGTACCAAAACTCCATTTAGACACTCTTGACTCCAAAACTTATGGGAACTGTTTCGACTTTTTCGAAACTTACCAGAGGAGGAACACCAATTGGAACTTAGTGTTACTATTATTTCTTGGGTAACTAAAATGACTTCTAACTGTGAAACAATAATAAAAATAAAAGGGATGAAACTAAAGAAAGTGGCAGACCAAGAAAAAAAAAAGAACCAAAAGATGGGGATTTAATCATTGCATTTTATGTTTTGGCATATTTATGTGCATGATGTTGGTTTAAAGCCCTATCACAAGTTCTATTTATTTATAGTGGGTAGAATTATTACCCTTTGCTTTAAAGCTTTGATATTTATGTGAATGATGCTGAATCAAAACCCTTGTCACAAGCTTTATTTACTTAAAAGCAATGTATTTACTATGGCTGAAATTACCGTCTATTGCTTTAATTTATTTATGGTACTTCTTTTTGTTACGATGAGTACATAATGGACCCAAAGTTCCTTGATCAGATCAGAACCTGAAGTTTCTTGATCCTCATCACATAAAATGATTAGACCCGAAGTTCCATCATGCAAAAAGATCAGGCATGAAGTCCCTAGATCCTCAAGATCGGACATGAAGTTCCTTGATGAGTACCTTAAGTTTGAAGAGCCGAAGTGCCACAACTTAATTGTAATAAAGGCCATGAGAGTCCAAATCCATAGGCTATTAAATAAGACCAGAAGTTCCTTGATGTATATAAATGATGATATAATGCATATTTGTTGGAGAGTTTACATCTCAAAGTTTTGATGATTATTGCATGTCACTGGGCATTGATGTTGAACGCCATGTTCCTCATGTCCATACCCAAAAATGGTTTAGCAAAAACTTTTATTAAGTGGATGAAATTGATTACCCACCCTCTACTCATGAAAAAGAAATTGCAAGATAGGGACATACCATGTAACATGATGCATTATTAGTTCGGTTGAGACCAATTGCCAGCCATCAATATTTCTCAGTACAACTCATGTTTGGGCACTAGCCAAACATTACACATTTACGAGTTTTTGGTTATGTTATATATGTGCCTATTGCATTGCCACAATGTACTAAAATGAGGCCTGAAGGAAAATTGGGAATTTACGTTCAATTTGATTCACCATATATCATTCAACATTTGGAACCCTTGACTAGGGATATGTTTATTGCACGGTTTGCGGACTATCATTTTGATAGGATAGTTTTCCCACCATCAGGGGGAGAAAACACCGTTCCAGAAGAACGATGAAAATTATCGTGGGATTTAACCATTTTGTCTTATTTTGATTCACGAAGAAATCAATGTGAAAATGAAGTGAGAATAATTGAATGATGCAACAATATGTCAATCAAATGCCATATGCATTTAATGATGCAACAAAAGTGATAAAATCAAATATACTTGTTGCAAATGTGCCTACAAGAATTGATGTCCTTATTGGACAAAATAAGGAGGCAGTAAATGATTTATCTGTTGCACGCCTGAAGTGTGGCAGACCTTTAGACTGAAAAGGTTCGGTCATTCGAAAGAAGAAGAATATGACACTACTGAACTATTGCATTCCTGAAGCATAACTATTGCATGCCGGAAGCATGACAGTTGCCGCATGGATACACGTCCCAGAAAGGACAATCCACGGACATGGGAATGTTGATGTCTCATGCATGAAGCATGATAGACATATAGTTTCCAATGACTCAACTCTTGAAGTGGAGATTAAAATCCAAGCTCTATAACGCTCAAGAATCCGCATTATCTAAACCATGACTATCTTGGAAGAGATAATATAATGCCCTTGAAGAGGCAATGGATATCCAAAGAAATGAAAAGCTTTTATGCATGCGCATGCACATGAGAATATGGGATCTCAGATTGATGATAACCAATGGTAATTTTGGTTTTTACAAGTAGTTACTAAATTCATTAATGAGCTGTATTGATATTGAGCTGCGTTCCTTTGTTCGTCGACAAAAGGAAAAATTATTGGCCAAAATGGAAAAAGGCAACTTCATATCAATTTACCAAGAACGTGGAAAATGGACCTATTATACAAATCACCAAATGATGTTGAACCCAGAAGGTTACATAGGGCATTTGTAATATAGTGAACTACACTAAAATGATATGACACAAGGTTCTTTGTTGAAACCTGAAATTGTAATACACTCTTAGAGACATGATTTCTCATTATGAAGCTTGTCCATTTAAATGGAAAATTATATATTACATAAAACTTTATGAGATGCCTGAAGCGTATCTCCACAAGTAAATCCCTCAAGTATATATGTAAGCAAGTTGCTCTGTATAAATTCCAAAAGAGAATGTGTCATGAAGTGTTGAAAATCCCTAAAGGATTTAAACTGCTTGAAGAAAACCCTAAAAGGGAAAAGCATAAATTATGTACTCAATACCAATGGCTGGTATAAATTGCCTTTGTAAGTACTATCATTATGATGTTGTTGCAGCATACTAAATCTCTTGCAAGAGTTAATAATATTAGAATGGAACTCTTGAAGAGTCTAGAAAGATTATAAAACGTTGAAAGGAATATTGTCTCGAACTGCAGATTGAAAAATAAGCCAACACGAATCTTATTCATGATGCTTATGATATTAAAGAACCATATGGATTGAAGATCATGAGTTGAACACTCAAGTGGTTAATTAATATTTAGACACTAAGAAAAATCATTCATCCTCATGAGGAAAAGATTAATGGATGTTTTGTCTAGAAGTACCACATCTTAGTGAAGTATATGCTTTATTGTAATTACACAATACATTGAATGAAATAAAGCTTATCTATTAATATCTCTGAGAAATTGCAGACATGTATATACACTTGAGTTAAAATGAACAAACAGGAGGGAGCCTTCACAAAGGTTGCTCATGTAAAGCCTCAGTACTCGAAAGTACCCCAGGAGGGAGCCTTCACAAAGTTTTTCCGAGCATACGTTTTGAACACAATTAATGCCTCTATAAAAATAGAAGCAATAGGGCCACTTATTCAAAAAATCGAAGAGACACCACTCTTCGAATTTCAAAGCTGAATTTCCTAGATGAAAGTTTGTCGGTACCTTTCACACGCAATCTCAGCTTTTGTGGATATCACGTGCAACTTTATCAAAAATCTCTGACAAAGTTGAAAATGCGTGAATCTTACTGTTCTAATTACATCATAGTTGCTGACAAGAGTAAATGCACAGCACCACTACTTGTGTTTGTACCATACTTGACCAATCCCAAAACTACTGAGTACCGGTCAACGTTATACCGTCAAGGACCGAGAAGAGTTTCCCTCCAACCAGGAGGCCAATCACAGCGTGAAGCCAATCACAACACGACACATGTCAATGTCAGTATGAAACTAGAAACTTTCTTCTATAAATAGAGATCATTCTCTCATAATATTTCCTAATGTCATTTGTACTAAGTCATTCACTAGTACTCACAAAAGGAGAGCTTGAACCTATGTACTTGTGTAAACCCTTCACAATTAATGAGAACTCCTATACTCCGTGGATGTAGCCAATCTAGGTGAACCACGTACATCTTGTGTTTGCTTCCCTGTCTCTATCCATTTACATACTTATCCATACTAGTGACCGGAGCAATCTAGTGAATGTCACAAACATAACACTTTCTGTTGTACCAAAGTCCTCGCTGATTTTGTGCATCAACATTTGGCTCCATCTGTGGGAACGACACTTATTCCCACTATTTTCAGCTTTGTCAAGCTGGTTTCCACCGTTCGTACACTCTTTTGACCAGGCATCCCTCTCCAACATGGGGAGCGAAGGAAGCCACAGCACACAGAATGACACCCCTCTTGCACTTAGTGCGAAGCAACGAAAGAAGGAAGGAAAGAAGGTTGTTCTTCAAGCTAAAGTCGATGAGCTAGAAGCTCAAAACAACAAGATAGCAATGAATAATGAGGTCCTCCAGGAGCAGTATGAGAAGCTCTTTGAGACGCTTCATGAAACTATGCGTACTCAAACACGCGAGCTTCTTGCCCCTGTGGACATCAACCATCATCTGGGTGCCCCCCCCAACACGGAGGGTCACCTTCCTTCGACAAGGGTATCCCTGATGAGGAGCGAGCTAATCATCAAAACATTGATCAACATAAGACTTCTCTCAACCCAGCTGCTTTGACCCGAAGTAGGAGAAGTGGAGGAAGACACCTCTTTGCAGAAGGGTTGGAAGGATCGAAAGCTGTTTATCGTGACTGCTGAGACTTCCTAAAGCAACGTCGAGAGAATCCCCTCCATATATGCTTGAATATCAATGACCCAAGGGTTCTGAAAGACTCGGTCCCCTCCCACGACCCAGGCCAGTTGCCAATCTAAGGAAGGAACGACATGTCATAGAAGAACATGAAGGTACATGGGACTTTGAGGTATTCCGATAGACTCGTCTAGAAGTCAGTACGGCGAATCCAAGGAAAAATCACACGCCCTTGCTCAAACTTTCCTACTTCCAAGAGGCGATGGAGACTTACGAAAGAAAATCCCAGTGGTACATGACTTCACTCAAGACCCCCTTGTCCTACAGCTCCTTGAGGAAGTAAACAAGTTGAAGGCTGAACGTCAGGCCGAGATACCTGACTGGAACCAACCCAGGCCTGGCCCTCTCACAAGGAGGATCATCGACACCCCCTTCAAGCGAAGACAAAACAAAAGCTTGGTTTACAACTTTATACTGGAAGGGAGGACCCAATTGAACACCTTAACCTTTTTTAGTCCACCATGGCCTATTGGATGCACACCGACGAATGGCGATGTCTTCTCTTCCCCTTCACCCTCTCTGGCAAAGCTTTAAACTGGTATTGCCGTCTTCCACCTGAGACAGTAGATTCATTTGAGGAACTGAGGAAACTGTTTGTCTCTCAACATATCTTCCAGACCGATCGCTTGCATTCTGCAGATGACTTGTACACTATTCGCCAGAAGCTGGACGAGTCACTACGAAAGTATGCTAGTCATTTCAGCGATGAGTATTCTCGCTGCGCTGAGGCAGATGACAAGACCGCCCTCAAGGCCTTCACGGCAGGCCTACATGATTGTTTCTTCAAGTACATGATCAATGCCAACACTTGGAAGACTTACTCTAAGGTGATGGCACAGGCTTACAACCATGCATCCGCCGAGGCAATGACATATCAAGGGAAACCCCCCACAACCAACCATTATCAGCAAGTAAAGAGTGGAAGCCAGATCCAACCAAATGAGAAGACCTCGACCTTCCAAACGGCAACGGTGCCTCCCCTTGCCTTACTTAATACTTTGCCAAGTCAACAGATATATCAATCTCAGGGCAAAAGGAAAGATTTCCATCCTCCCCATTCTCATTTTACTAAAAGAAGTAAAGAACACTACCGCGATAACCAAGGATATCGCCATGATAATCCCTGACCTCAGGCAGTCAACACAGTGGGTCAAGTACGTGTCAGGACAGCCCCTACCCCGAGGTATGAGGCATACACACCTTTGAAAGCCACATGCGTGGCCATTTACCCCAGCATAGCACACTTGATACCGAAGCCAAAGCCAAGGCACCCGGATTACAAGCCCACAAAGAACACAGGCACGTTTTGCTGCTACCACAAGCATAACGGCCATGACGGCGAGAAGTGTATCACCCTTCGTGATCATATTGAAGCTTTGGCACGTGAAGGAAAAATTGATCAATTCCTTCTTCACCCTTCAAGGGGTAACCGTAACCAACGCCAGGTAAATGTGATATATTCCATAAGTGGTGGCACATCCATATCTAAATCTTCCAACAGGGCCATGAAAAATAGTGAACGAGCTTTAAGGTCTGGCCACCAAGTGTTTCACGTGGAAGACATCAGGGGAGGTAAGTATCAAAAGCCTAACTGGGATTCAATATGTTTCTACCCTGAGGAAGAAAGAGGCATCATCCATCCTCACAACGACCCACTGATCGTGAAAGCTCACATAGCCAACTTTGAAGTACGATGAATCCTGGTAGACACGGGGGCTTCGATCAATATCATGTTTGCTGAAGCTTTCAGGGCACTTAATGTAGCTGAACACTTGCTTGACCGCTAGATTTCCTCTCTGATAAGCTTCTCCGGTGATATCGTGCAACCTTTGGGGAGTATACACTTACCTTTCACCATTGGTACATGCCCTTACACAGCTAGCATTACCACTAACTTCCTGGTGGTTGATTGCCCAATGGCATACAATGTCATATTCGGACGCACATGCATCAATGATCTCAAGGCCATGGTATCCACACATATGTTGTTGATGAAATTTCCAACCCCCTATGGCAATGGTTACATCAGAGGAGACCAACTTAGTGCACGATCATGTTACAGCACTTCGGTCAAGCAACAACACTTGCTTGTGCCCAAGGAAACCCTTTCTATACATGACCAAGTCATAAAGACCAGCCCAGACGAAGCCAACTTGGATCTTCATAGTGGCAACAGTCAACTCGACGATCCTCGAGATGACTTTTTCACCCAACAAGCACAACCTGCTGAAGAGTTGGAGAATGCCTTTATCTCAAAAGATTATCCAGATCGCATGGTGAAGATTGGTACCACCTTGTCACCACTTATTCGGTTGGCATTGATCTCTTTTTTGCAAGAGAACACTGAGGTCTTCGCCTGGTCATACGAGGACATGCCAGGCATCTCTCCCGATATAATTTGTCATCGCTTAAGTATTGACCCCAAGACCAAACCAGTGAGATAGAAGCAAAGATCTTATGACGCTGAACGGTACGAGGCAATGAAGGCAAATGTTGAAAAACTCGAAGGCATAGGCTTCGTCCGCGAAGTCAATTATCCAACGTGGGTAGGAAATGATGTCTTTGTTAAGATGAATCCGACCAAGGAAAGTCTCCTGCTCCAAAAGGTCTTGTGGAGAATGTGTGTCGATTACACTGACCTAAACAAAGGATGTCCAAAGGATAGCTTTCCTCTTCCTCTCATAGATAGACTTATAGATTCTACGGCAGGGTGTGAACTCCTGAGCTTCATGGATGCTTACTCAGGATACAACCAAATCCTCATAAACCCTCCGGACCAAGAACACACAGCCTTCACTACTGACAGGGGACTATATTGCTATAAAGTCATGCCCTTCGGCCCAAAGAATGCAGGAGCGACTTATCAGAGACTGGTCAATTCAATGTTCGCCGAACAGATTGGGAAGAGCATGGAAGTTTACGTTGATGATAAGCTAGTTAAGAGCAAACATGCTGACCAACACATCACCAACCTATCTGAAACTTTCACCATTCTGAAGAGGTATCGAATGAGGTTGAACCCCAACAAATGTGCCTTCGGCGTAGGCTCTGGTAAATTCTTAAGCTTCATGATAAGCCAACGAGGCATTGAGGCTAATCCCGAGAAGATCAAAGCAATCCTTGACATGAAGGAACCGGTAACTTTAAAAGACATCCAGATCCTTACTGGCAAGGTGGCAACCTTAACTAAGTTCATCTCTAAGGCCACCGATAGATGTGCTCCTTTTTTCAAAGCACTTAACGGAAGTAAGAAGTACATTACATGGACTGATGAATGTGCTGAGGCATTCAAGAACCTCAAATACTACATGAGTAAAGCCTATTTGCTCTCCAAACCTGAGGTTGGTGGCATTCTCATTATCTATCTGTCGGTATCAGCTTTAGCAGTAAGTTCCGTTCTCATTCGAAATGATGGTAATGTCGAACGGCCTGTCTACTACGCTAGCAAGGCCTTACAAAATGCGGAGACACGATACTCCAACATTGAGAAATTGGCTCTAGCATTGGTCATGTCTGCTAAAAAACTTCGCCCTTACTTCCAAGCACACTTCATCATCATGCTTACCAATCATCCTCTTCGACAGATACTCCAAAGTCCTGACACTTCCGGGCGAATGATCAAATGGGCGAAAGCATTGGGTGAGCTTGACATCTCTTACCAACCAAAGCCAGCTGAAAAGGGCCAAGCAGTGGCAGACTTCATCGCCGACTTCACATATCCTGTTGACATTGTTTCTACGCCTAAAGAAGTGGTTTCATAACCCTTGGAAGCTTAGAAAAAGAACCAACAGCCCCAGCATGGAGTCTATATGTTGATGGCTCGTCCAACCAACAGGGTTGTAGAGCAGGACTAGTCTTTACGACCCCTGACAAAGTGGCGATGGAGTATGCTCTTCATTTCAAATTCAAGGCGTCGAACAATGAGGCCGAATATGAAGCCCTCTTAGCAGGCTTACGTTTGGCCAAACACCTTGGGGTTAAACGAATTGATATTTTCAGTGACTCCCAATTGGTGGTTAACCAGGTCACCAACAACTTTGACGCAAAGGATAACTCCATGGCAGCATATCTGGCACAAACACAATTATTGCTCAAGCATTTCCACTACCAGATCACCCAAATTCCTCGAGCGGCAAACAGTCATGCAAATGCTTTGGCTCGCCTCGCCTCAGCGGTGGAAGACAAGATTGGGAGAAAAATTCAGGTCGAATTGTTGGCAGCACCAAGCACCATGGCTGCGGAAGTGTGCAACTTACAACAAGGAGATAGTTGGATTACACCGATTTATAGATTCCTTGCTCATGGCACCCTTCCAAATGACAAAGTCCAAGCTAAGCAGATTCGATACAAGGCTACCCGTTACTTGATCATTAATGACCAACTCTACAAGTGGGGTTTTAACCTACCATACCTAAGATGCCTTACGCCCGCAGAGGCGGAAACTGTCCTTCGGGAAATACATGAATGAGTCTGCGGAGATCATGCTGGATCTCGATCCCTAGCACACAAGGCTTTTCACCAAGGATATTACTAGCCAACACTCCACCAAGATGCCATCAGAATATCCCGCTTATGTGATAAGTGTCAACGCTACGCAACTATTCCTTACTCCCCTCTCGAGCCGCTCACTCCTATGATCAACCCTTGGCCCTTCACCCAATAGGGACTTGATTTGATCGGCCCAATGCCTGCAGGGATGGGCAAGGTTCACTATGCAATCGTTGCAGTTGACTACTTCACAAAGTGGGCCGAAGTAGAACCCTTGGCAACCATTACTGAGGCAAAAATAGAAGACTTCGTATGGAAGAACATCCTTTGCAGATTCGGCATTCCCAATGCGATAGTCACTGATAACGGGCGACAGTTTGACAACAATAAGTTCAGGATGTTCTGCTTTAAGTTCAACATCAACTTATGTTTTGCCTCCCCAGCTCATCCCCAGTCTAATGGACAAGTTGAAGCCATCAACAAAATAATCAAGCGAAATTTGAAAACCAGCTTGGACAAGGCTAAAGGTTGTTGGCTAGAATTTGTACCCCAAGTTCTTTGGTCATACCGCACTTCGTATCAGACATCAACAGGAGAAACCCCATTCTCACTTGCCTTTGGTACAGAGGTAGTTGTCCCAGTTGAGCTTGAACAAGCAACATTCCGAGTCCAGAACTATGTGCAAAGCGAAAATGATAAACAACTTACCCTCAACTTAGATCTAGTCAAGGAACACAGAAACTAGGCTCACTTGAGGAATGTCACCTACAAGCAATGCATTTCCAACTACTATGACTCAAGGGCCTCGTTCTTTCAAAGTGGGGGACTGGGTATTGAAAAAAAAGATTACTCTGGGACAAAATCCCGAGTGAATGAACACTTAGTCCAAACTGGGATGGACCGTTTGAAGTTGTTGGCATCAGTCGCCCTGGCTCCTACAAGCTTAGAAGCTCCGATGGCAAGACCCTTGGCCATCCATGGAATGCTGATCACTTGAAGTATTATTACAAGTAAACTCACATTGTACAAGTGTTAAGCTTCAGCCGTTCGGCATCCTATGTAACGAAGACTATTTGGCATGAATTCAATAAAGAGGTGATTTAGACAACTTGATCATAATCTTCTTACATTCCTAACAATGAAACACTCGGGTTCAAAGCTTCAACATGAATGCTTCCAACATGAAATAAAGTCTAAGTATATGTCAACAAGACTACACAAATAAACGAACAACTTCACAGTATATTCGTTCAATCATACATTCCAACACATTCATACATAAGTCAACTATGCTTTAAAAAGGTTCAACATATTTTGTGTCATTTGACACTTGCTACAATGTGCCTAGACACCTTGCCCTTATTCTCACCAACCAGGTGATGAAATGTGAAGAAGAAACTCATCTTCATGCCACCAACCAGGTGATGAAATGTACAACCCGTACTCTAATATCATTTGGCAACTTGCTACTCATGCCACCAACCAGGTGAAGAAGGAATTCATCTTCATGCCACCAACCAGGTGATGAAATGTACAACCCGTACTATCCTTCATGCCACCAACCAGGTGATGAAATGTACAACCCGTACTCTAATATCATTTGGCAACTTGCCACTCATGCCACCAACCAGGTGAAAAAGGAACTCATCTTCATGCCACCAACCATGTGATGAAATGTACAACCTGTACTCTCCTTCATGTCACCAACCGGTGATGAAATGTACAACCCGTACTCTAATATCATTTGGCAATTTTCCATTCATGCCACCAACCAGGGGAAGAAGGAACTCACCTTCGTACCACCAACCAAGTGATGAAAGCAACTCACCATTCATTCCACCTACCAGAAGACGAGTGGTACAACTTGTACATGTGAACTCCTAGCATTCACAAATAATCAAAAACCCTTAAGCTTGACAACTTAACTAGGGGAGCACTTATGCCCAACAAGAGTTATAGTCACCAACAAAGTCTTATTGCAAGCCAACAACAACTTCAGTGCATGGCATACGAAGATCAAGCTATTCAGCTCTCTTGCATCTACTTCAAACATTTCCCCTCTATAACAATGCAAATACTACAACTCGTAGAAAGCTTCACACACTCTTGATCAAGACAGTGTGAAGCAAAACCAATTTATGGTGCCAACAAGAGCTTCATCAATGAAGGGCAACCACAATTCTCAAAAGCTTCACACACTTTTGATCAAGACAGTGTGAAGCAAAACCAATTTATGGTGCCAACAAGAGCTTTATCAAAGGAGTTCAACCACAATTCTCAAAAGCTTCACACACTCTTGATCAAGACAGTGTGAAGCAAAACCAATTTATGGTGCCAACAAGAGCTTCATCAATAGAGGGCAACCACAATTCTCAAAAGCTGCACACACTCTTGATCAAGACAATGTGAAGAAAAACCAATTTATGGTGCCAACAAGAACTTCATCAATGGAGGGCAACCACAATTCTCAAAAGCTTCACACACTTTTGATCAAGACAGTATGAAGCAAAACCAATTTATGGTGCCAACAAGAGCTTCATCAAAGGAGTTCAACCATAATTCTCAAAAGCTTCACACACTCTTGATCAAGACAGTGTGAAGCAAAACCAATTTATGGTGCCAACAAGAGCTTCATCAATGGAGGGCAACCACAATTCTCAAAAGCTTCACACACTCTTGATCAAGACAATGTGAAGCAAAACCAATTTATGGTGCTAACAAAAGCTTCATCAAAGGAGTTCAACCACAATTCTCAAAAGCTTCACACACTCTTGATCAAGACAGTATGAAGCAAAACCAATTTATGGTGCCAACAAGAGCTTCATCAAAGGAGTTCAACCATAATTCTCAAAAGCTTCACACACTCTTGATCAAGACAGTGTGAAGCAAAACCAATTTATGGTGCCAACAAGAGCTTCATCAATGGAGGGCAACCACAATTCTCAAAAGCTTCACACACTCTTGATCAAGACAATGTGAAGCAAAACCAATTTATGGTGCTAACAAAAGCTTCATCAAAGGAGTTCAACCACAATTCTCAAAAGCTTCACACACTCTTGATCAAGACAGTATGAAGCAAAACCAATTTATGGTGCCAACAAAAGCTTCATCAATGGAGGGCAACTACAATTCTCAGACCTTCGAAGCAAATTCAATTTATATGGTTCATCCAAACCTTCGACTACTACAAGGTGTGGCTTGCATCACAATCTCTTGCTCAATAGTGTGGAAGCAAAATTTGTATATATTGTCTCTCCCACATTTTCAAATTTCTAGTTTCCCACAAAAAAAAAAGGGAAATTCAACAAAGCTTCATCAATGGAGGACAACTACAAATTCTCAAAAGCTTCACACTATCTTGATCAAGATAGCGTGAAGCAAAATCAATTCATGGTACCCAACAAAAGCTTCACCTACAAAGCTTCAACTCCAAAGCTTCACCAACAAAAGCTTCATCAATGGAGGACAACTACAAATTCTCAAAGGCTTCACACTATCTTGATCAAGATAGTATGAAGCAAAATCAATTCATGGTACCCAACAAAAGCTTCAGCTCCAAAGCTTCACCTACAAAAGCTTCAACACAAAAGCTTCACCCACAAAAGCTTGACCTACAAAAGCTTCACCCACAAAAGCTTCAACACAAAAGCTTCATCTACAAAAGCTTGACCCACAAAAGCTTGACCTACAAAAGGTTCACCCACAAAAGCTTCACCTACAAAAGCTTGACCCACAAAAGCTTGACCCACAAAAGCTTGACCTACAAAAGCTTCACCCACAAAAGCTTCACCGACAAAAGCTTCACCCACAAAAGCTTGCCCACAAAAGCTTGCCCACAAAAGCTTGACCTACAAAAGCTTCACCCACAAAAGCTTCACCCCCAAAAGCTTCACCTACAAAAGCTTCACCTACAAAAGCTTGACCCACAAAAGCTTGACCCACAAAAGCTTCACCTACAAAAGCTTGACCCACAAAAGCTTCACCTACAAAAGCTTGACGCACAAAAGCTTAACCCATAAAAGTTTCACCCACAAAAGCTTCACCTACAAAGCTTCAACACAAAAGCTTCACCTACAAAAGCTTCACACTATCTTGATCAAGATAGTGTGAAGCAAAATCAATTCATGGTGCCCAACAAAGCTTCAACCTCAAAGTTTCACCTACAAAGCTTCAACACCAAAGCTTCATCTACAAAGCTTCATCTACAAAGCTTTAAAAAAAAAAAATATATATATATATATATATATTTTTTTTTTTCGGAATTTTGAAAATTAAAAAATTCGGAAATTCGAAAAAAAAAATTAGAAAAAAAAATTCAAAAAAATAAAAAAAAATTTGCGTAGGCCTCCTCTTATTCGGGCCTAACAACTTTCATAACAAATATTTATGAAGAAGGAGTTTTAGGCTACCACTTAGAAAGGAAATGCCTCATTCGTCAACTCCCTCGACCGGAGACTTGGGGGACTCTTACCATATGCTACTGCACCTTGATACTCAGAAGTCTCACGACCACTCAGTGACTTAGATTTTTCAAGGCTCCAAACGAGAAGTTTTCCTCACTCGGGAAATTAAGGGAACACTACCTCAACCTACATGCTTTACTCACAAAGCTTCAACATACAAGCTTCAACAAAAGGAAAAATTCAAAGAACTTAGTGAAGAAGGCCTTTGTGTATTTAACACAATACGTTGAAATGAAGCAAAGCTTGTTTATTGATATCTCCGATAAGTTACAAATATGTACATATACATGAATCAAAATAAACAAACAAGAGGGAGCCTTCACAAAGGTTGCTTAGGAGAAGTCTCAGCAGTCGGCAGAACCCCAGAAAGAGGAGGCACCAGAGGGTGATTATTCGGAGCCTCAGTACTAGGCAGAACCCCAGAAGGAGGAGGCACCAAAGGTTGATCATTTGGAGCTTCATTATGCGGTACAGCCCCAGAAGACGAAGGCAATAAATGCCTTTGGAACAAACCCACAAACCTCTGATGATCAAGTAAAATCTAACCATCAGATTCCTGCAGCTGGTCGAGCTTCCTCTTCATGTTTGTAGCATAGTCATGTGCGAGCCTGTGCAACTGTTTATTCTCATGCTTGAGCCCTCTGATCTCCTGTTTAAGACTTATCACTTCAGCCGCCAATTATTCAACTTGGCAGGTTCGAGCAAATAGGCGTTGGGCCATATTAGACACAGAACTTGCACACTGAACACTGAGAGCCAGAGAATCCTTAACAGCCAACTCATCAGACCGTTTGGAAAGTAGTATGTTGTTATCTTTGGGAGTGAGAAGGTTCCTGGCCACCACCGCAGCGGTCATATCATTCTTCATCACAGAGTCCCTAACGGTAAGAAGACCAGTAGGGGATAAGAAGGATGGGCGCTATATGTTGTCTTGAGAAGGCATGGCTACCTCTTCACCAAAGTTCAAGTCAAAACGACGGTCGGATGGGCCAGACATTCTCAGAAATGATAAAGGAGAAATGAGGTGCAATAAATCTCTGAAGTAAGGGGAAAATTCCTACAAGTAATAACTCTCTGAATGTACTCCTTGCGCACAATTGGTGCCCTTATAAAAGAAAGGGCAATAGGGCCGTTGATTCAAAAATCGAAGAGGCACCACTTTCCGGATTTCGAAGAGGCACCACTCTCCAGATTTCGAAAAGGCACCACTTTCCACACGCAACATCAGCTCATCGGGTACCACAAATAACTTTGCCAAAGATCTCTGACAAAGTTTAGACACATAAATTTTGAAGGTCCAGCTACCCTACTATTACCCACAAGGGTAAAGGAATAGCACCACTGCTTGATGACTAGAAAGTCCCAATGTGTGTTAACCTCTGTGCTCCGTGGCAAGGCAGACTGGTAAAAATGCCCAACCTTTACTCACATTCGAGAAAACACTCCCAACAAGATTGCTTGCTCAAAAATCGAAGAGGAATCACTCTCCGAAACTCGAGAGCTAGACTCCCAACAAGATTACTTTCTCGAAAATCGAAGAGACACTGCTC
Source organism: Malus sylvestris (assembly GCF_916048215.2). Classification (NCBI taxonomy): domain Eukaryota; kingdom Viridiplantae; phylum Streptophyta; class Magnoliopsida; order Rosales; family Rosaceae; genus Malus; species Malus sylvestris. Next base: position 12,975,559 of record NC_062267.1, read on the forward strand.
TCCGAATCTCAAGAGTCAGACTCCCAACAAGATTGCTTTCTTAAAAATCGAAGAGGCATTGTTCTCTGAATCTCGAGAGCCAGATACCCGATAGGATTGCTTGTTCGAAAACCGAAGAGGCACCGCTCTCCGAACTTCGAGAGCCAGATTTCCTTGGATAAAGCTTGTTTGCAATCTTCACATGCAACATCAGCTTTCCAGATACCACATACCACTTTTTCAAAGCGTTCTGACAAAGTTTAAACATGTGAAGCTTGCAGCTCCCATTACATTGTTATAACCAAGAAGGGTAAAAGAATAACATTATTACTTGCTCAAAAATCGAAGAGGCACCGCCCTTCGAATCTCGAGAGCTAGACTCCCAACAGGATTACTTTCTCAAAAATCGAAGAGGCACCATTCTTTGAATCTCGAGAGCCAAATCCCCGACAGGATTGCTTGTTCGAAAATCGAAGAGGCACCGCTCTCCGAACTTCGAGAGCCAGATTTCCTTGGATAAAGCTTGTCTTCAATCTTCACACGCAACATCAGCTTTCCAGATACCACTTTTTCAAAGTGCTCTGACAAAGTTAAAACACGTAAAAGCTTGCAGTTCCCACTACATTGCTATAATCAAGAAGGGTAAAGGAATAGCACTACTACTTGTTGTTAGGGAGACTCCTATATATGTCGACCTTCATCCTCCATAGCCAGGCAGACCTGCAAATAAAAAAAAAGTGCTCAACTTTTCTTCACATCCGAGAGGGCACTCTCAGCAGAGTCTCTCAAAATACTCAGTTTCTTTTCCTCCCAATAATACCTCTGCAAACAAGTCACACCAGAGCAAGAGTATCTCATATCATTAGGGTTAAAAGCAAAAGCATCTCATATCATGCTTTTTCCCTGTCTTTTCCTTTGGCCTTGTTCTTACCTGCAAGACAAGGAGCAAGAGAGCAATCAGTCAGCACTTGTAATCAAGCTTCCAGTCAGGAACTAACTACCTGGAACCCCTTACCTGATTACTTACCTGGCATTGCTCTCGAGTACTCATCTTTAACATCTTATGCTTCCAGAGAAGATACCACATCTGCCTGAGGAACAAATAGGGCAAGTGAGAAGGATACAAGGAAGCATGTGGAGACAAGCGTAACAGAACACGTGCCGATACATCCACTACTTTGTCAACAGCAAAAGTATCCCATATCATCAGGGTCAAACGTACTATAGATTTGATGGACTTGTTTTGACCTTCAAATTCTTGAGTCGGCCTTATACTCTGGAGGAAACTAGAAAACCCTCCAGCCCAATTCAAGAATAAGCTTGTGGAAAGTTACTTCTTCAAAAGCAAAAGTATCTCATATCATCTCTTCTCCATTTGCTTCAACTTATTCTTGTTGCTGTTTACGACATAAGGAGACAGAGAACAATCAACCGGAAGCCGAAATCGAACCTTCGATCCAGGTTGCTTGCTTGGAAGTCTGATTGCTTACCTTGTCTGTTACCTCCTTTGGCAAATCTCTTAGTCCGGCGACTTGGGGGACTCCTACTATAGGGTTTGTATCGCACTTGACCAAGCCCGAAACTACAAGTAAGCTTCAAGTGAAATTGATACATTACCTTGTGCATCTTCATCGGTTAAAGATACCACCTCTGGATGGAGGAAAAGTACTTCTAGAGAAGATGCCACATCTACATATAAGACAGATAAGGCAAGTGAAAATGATACCACATTTCGGTACTTAGAAGTTTTGTGATTACTCAATGGCTTGGATCTTGCAAGTCCCCAACCGAGGAGCTTCCCTCACTCGGGAACTTAGGGGAGCACTGTTTGTACCATACTTGACCAATCCCGAAACTATTGAGCACCGTTCAATGTTATACCGTCAAAGACCCAGAAAAGTTTCCCTCCAATCAGGAGGCCAATCACAGCGCAACACGTGTCGACATCAGAAGCCAATCATAGCGAGACACGTGTCAACATCAGAAGCCAATCACAACACGACACGTGTTAATGTCAGAATGAAACTAGAAACTCTCTTCTATAAATAGAGATCATTCTCTCACAATATTTCCTAATGTCATTTGTACTAAATCATTCACTAGTACTCACAAAAGGAGAGCTTGAACCTATGTACTTGTGTAAACCTTTCACAATTAATGAGAACTCCTATACTCCGTGGACGTAGCCAATCTGGGTGAATCACGTACATCTTGTGTTTGCTTCCTTGTCTCTATCCATTTACATATTTATCCACACTAGTGACCGGAGCAATCTAGCGAAGGTCACAAACTTAACACTTTCTGTTGTACCAAAATCCTCGCTGATTTTGTGCATCAACAACTTGCTATTGATAGAACTTTATATATGTCAACCTTTGTCCTCCATGGCAAGACAGACCTGCAAAAATGCCTAAACTTTTCCTCCTCTCTGAGAATACATCTTCAACAAAGCATCTCGAAATACTCAGTTTTCTTTTTCTCCAAGAATACCTCTTCAAAACAAGTCACACCAAAGCAAAAGTATCTCATATCATCAGGGTCGAAAGCATCTCATATCATGCTTTATCCCTATTCTTTCCTTTGTCCTTGTTCTTATCTGCAAGACAAGGAGAAAGAGAGCAATTAGTCACCACTTGGAATCAAGCTTCCGATCTGGAACTGGTTGCCCAGAACCTTTGCCTGGTTGCTTACCTTGCATTGCTCTCGAGTACTCATCTTCAATTGTTGATATGATGTTGGCTATTTACATTGAAGTTGCCAAACATGATAAGTCGCTGAGAAGTGATGTTCTGAAAGACCATTCAAATGCAAGGGTTAGATTCCACTCTTTTATCAGAGGACAAATACTGCAAGAGAAGATGTCACACCTGCATAGGAAAAAACCACTTTTGCAAGGGGAACAAATAAGGCAAGTGAAAATGATACATTGAAGCTCGTAGAGAATCAACAAGCACAACAAACACGTGTCGATTCATCCCCGACAAAGCCGAATATCACTTGCCACTTGAAGCTCCTCGTGGTCCAATTTCATTCAAGATCAAGCCACGACAACCCTTAAAAAAATCACAAGTTCGATTCAAGATCAAGTTTTCACCACCCTTGAATCAAATTTAGCTCCAGATAAATGAAGTAAATTCAAACCTTTGGAGGAAATTAGAAGGCCCTCCAGCACAGTTTAAGATCAAGCTGTGGAAAGTCAACAACAAGTAAGGCAAGTGAAAATGATACATCATTTTGGGGGAAAACATCAGCCTAAGGAATTTGAAATCAAGGGGAGAAACTCATCAGGAGGAGCACCCAAAAACAAATTCAGATTTTAAAGCTTTCCAGAGAAGATGCCACATCTACCTAAAGGGTTTGTTGATCTACTTCTCGTTATTCCTAGGTGCAGCTGCTACTCTTTAGAGTTCATTATTAACTCCAGAAGTGGAGAAGTCATTAGGTAGCGGTTATCTGTTCTTAAACATATGCATCAGATAGTGGATTGTCCCCATTGATGGGGTTAACATTGCATTGATAAAGATGAACCCTATATGGACCAACAAAGAGATAAACCTTTTTCAAAATGGAATCCTTGTACTAAACCAGAAGAATCCTAGAGGATACCTAGGAGTAAGGATACCTAAGAGTAGATATTGTATCCTCTTAGGAGTGTGATAACTTCTGGCGAACGCCAATTCCTAAATTGTTGGAACTCCAAGACTTATGAGGAATTTGATTGAGTCTTTATCCGGATCAGATCTCGTGTGTTGTGGAACAAGCATGGTTATTCCAGCAGAGTCGCTAGGACTTTCCCTATTGCCCCGGAGCAAGGTGATTGTGGCACTGTTGCTCCGTCTGATACACCTCTGCTCAGAGCTACTGAGTCCATTACCGGACTTCTGAGGTACCTGCATTCCGATCAGCCTTTCTGGCCCTTGAAAATCATGACCCCACACTGTGATTAGCACTATGATGAAACTCACCCACTCCAACTGGTTACGTAGAAATCAAGAATAGATGACATGCTTTATTAAAGATGTTAAGAACAAGCCAGCAAGTATGTATAATGTCTATAATTTCCTTCGCTAATGAAGATTAGTGAGTATGTTGATTGGACCAAATAAAGATTAGTGAGATTTTTTGACAAAGAAGTCTATAATTGCATTCTCTAATGAAGATGTGTTGTTCTAATCAAAGAGAACCTAGTCAAGAGAAGTCTGATAAAGAGGAACTTGGTCAAGAGATGTTCGATCATAAGAAGTCTGGTTATGAGTAGTTTAATCAGGAGGAACCTGATTATGAGTAGTTTGATCAGGGGGAGTTTGGTCATGAATAGTTCAATTAGGGGGAGCTTGATTATGAGAAGTTTGATCAACGAGAGTTTGGTCAAGAGGAGCAATCCTATTTTGGTACACCTTCCTCATGATCTAGAGAGGGAGATTGTTGGGATTTTCCAAGCCATGATGAGTTGTCTTAAGTCTATTAGGAATTATAGACTTAGAGGATTGAGTGGTTTTACCATTTAGAGTCGTTTCCTAATTAGAGTGGTTTTCCCAATTGAAGTACCCATTAGAGTTGTTTTCTCAATTGAAGTTGTTTACCCAATTGAAGTTGTTTACACAATTAGAGTTGTTTTCCCAATTGGAGTTGTTTACCCAATTTAAATTATTTATCCATTTAAGTTTTTTTTTTTCCAATTGGAGTTAGTATCTCAACTATAGAAGGATTCATAACTAGATTCTAATTATGATTAGTAATCCTTATTAAAGAAGACCTTTATTATGTCTATGTAAATGGACTATTGTACTAGTTTTGAATTGGAGAAAAACAATAAATTGTACACCACTCAAGGAGTCAAAGTGAGAGAAGGGCAAATTTCTATTCTTGTTCTTTCAGGTTTTTCGTCAATCATAATTCGACAAGCTTGGCAAGATTTATCCATTGCACTCATGATTGATATAGTGAAAGATTGTTATTCCTGCCCAGTGGACATAGGTACATATAGCCAAACCATGTTAATTCTTGATGTTAATTTATCTTGGTTATTTGTTTTTGATTTCCGAGTTTGTTAAACACGTTATTCACAAAATACACAATGAAGAATTAGTTTTGGAGTTTGAAGTTCCATACATTAGTGCAATTGACGCTTTATTTTACTTAGCTCAGTGTATTAGATTGTACATGTCCTTCGCTGTCAATCGTTTAGCACTATGTAGCAACACGCCTACATGCAGACACTGGACTGGTGTTAAAGAATTATTCATTACCTTAAGAGTACTTTAGATTATCAAAAGATAAAAAGAAAGGGTAATGCTACTCTTGTCATGTTTTCATCCCACATTTGCACTACCTCTTTAACATAAGTAGGATCACTGACACATGTGAGACTCATCTCTATATAAGAGGTGGAACAAATGTGGGATGTGTAGTATTTTATTAAAATGAAAACAATCACAAAATGAAAATACATGGCAGCATGTAGTGCTCTTTGTGTTTGTGATCATGTATGTGAACTTGTCGCTTGCTGCAGCATGTGTTTTTTTTTTTTTTAATTTTTTAATTAAAAAGTCAAGAAAAGTAGTTTGAATATTTCTACAGACTCGTTGTCACATTGAGTACAATGATAAATTAAGTTTATGTCATGTGTAAAAGTCCCTCAGTGGAATCAGTCAGTGAATGGACTTTTTTATTGTGTATGCTGTTTTGCCACATAAAATAAAGTGCTTTTTGTTTTTTCTAATTGTCATTCTTCACTGCATTTTAATCCTGCTGACTACAACTACACTAGATCTATCTGATTAGCACTTTCAACGCGCAAGAACTTGGATAATTTCAAGCGCGGAGGCGAAACCTCAGTTAGAAGTTACACCAGATGCATTCCAGTTAATATTTAAATTAATTTAAATAGTCAGAAAATGGTAAGAATTTTCCTCCCATTGACATTTACTTAGCTAGTAGGGGTGGGTTCAAAAAACCGAAAACCGAAAAAAACCGAAAACCAAACCAAACCGAACCGAAACCGAAAAAACCGAACCGAACCGAATTCTTTTGGTTCGGTTTGGTTTTAGTGATCTAGAAACCGAACCAACAACAACAACAACAACAAAGCCTTTTCCCACTAAGTGGGGTCGGCTATATGAATCCTAGAACGCCATTGCGCTCGGTTTTGTGTCATGTCCTCCGTTAGATCCAAGTACTCAAGTCTTTTCTTAGGGTCTCTTCCAAAGTTTTCCTAGGTCTTCCTCTACCCCTTCGGCCCTGAACCTCTGTCCCGTAGTCACATTTTCGAACCGGAGCGTCAGTAGGCCTTCTTTGCACATGTCCAAACCACCGGAACCGATTTTCTCTCATATTTCCTTCAATTTTGGCTACTCCTACTTTACCTCGGATATCCTCATTCCCAATCTTATCCTTTCTCGTGTGCCCATACATCCCACGAAGCATCCTCATTTCCGCTACACCCATTTTGTGTACGTGTGATGCTTCACCGCCCAACATTCTGTGCCATACAACATCGCTGGCCTTATTGCCGTCCTATAAAATTTTCCCTTGAGCTTCAGTGGCCTACGACGGTCACACAACACGCCGGATGCACTCTTACACTTCATCCATCCAGCTTGTATTCTATGGTTGAGATCTCCATCTAATTCTCCGTTCTCTTGCAAGATAGATCCTAGGTAGCGAAAACAATCACTTTTTGTGATCTTTGCTAGATTGCTCCGGTCATTAGTGTGGATAAGTATATAAATGGATAGAGATAGGAAAGCAAACACAAGATGTACGTGGTTCACCCAGATTGGCTACGTCCACGGAATAGAGGAGTTCTCATTAATTGTGAAGGGTTTACACAAGTACATAGGTTCAAGCTCTCCTTTAGTGAGTACAAGTGAATGATTTAGTACAAATGACATTAGGAAATATTGTGGGAGAATGATCTCGTAGCCATGAAACTTCTAAGTACCGGAGTGTGGTATCGTCTTGACTTGCCTTATCTGTCTCATAGGTAGATGTGGCATCTTCTCTGGAAGTACTCTTCCTCCATCCAGGGGTGGTATCTGTAACTGATGGAGATGCACAAGGTAATGTATCAATTTCACTTGAAGCTTACTTGTAGTTTCATGCTTGGTCAAGCGCGATACAAACCATGTAGTAGGAGTCCCCCAAGTCGCCGAGCTAGGGGATCTGCTGAAAGAGGTGACAGACAAGGTAAGCAATCAGAGCTCCGGCTGATTGTTCACATTCTCCCTATCTTGCAGGCAGCATGAAGGATAAAGAGAAGAAAAATGAGAAGAGATGATATGGGATACTTTTGCTTTTGAAGAAGTAACTTTCCACAGGCTTATTCTTGAACTGGGCTGGAGGGTTTTCTGGTTTCCTCCAGAGTATAAGGCCGACTGAAGAATTTGAGGGTCAAAACAAGTCCATCAAATCTAGAGTACGTTCCACCCTGCTGATATGGGATACTTTTGCTTTTGACAGAGTAGTGGATGTATCGGCACGTGTGCTGTTACGCTTGTCTCCACATGCTTCCTTGTATCCTTCTCACTTGCCCTATTTGTTCCACAGGCAGGTGCGGTATCTTCCCTGGAAGCATAAGATGTTGAAGATGAGTACTCGAGAGCAATGTCAGGTAAGTAATCAGGTAAGGGGTTCCAGGCAGTCAGTTCCTGGCTGGAAGCTTGATTCCAAGTGCTGACTGATTGCTCTCTTTCTCCTTGTCTTGCAGGTAAGAACAAACCCAAAGGAAAAGACAGGGAAAAAGCATGATATGGGATACTCTTGCTTTTAACCCTGATGATATGAGATATTCTTGCTCTAGTATAGCTTGTTTACAGAGGTATTATCGGGGGGAAAGAAAGCTGAATATTTCGAAAGGCTTCGTTGGGAGTGCCCTCTCAGATAAGAGAAAGGGTTGAGCATTTTTGCAGGTCTGCCTGTCCGTTAGGGATGGAGGTCGACATATATAGGAGTCTCCCTAACATCAAGTAATAATGTTATTCCTTTACCCTGCTTGGTCATAGCACAGTAGTGGGAGCTGTCAGCTTCACATGTTTTAACTCTGTCAGAGCACTTTGAAAAAGTGGTCTGTGGTATCTGGAAAGCTGATGTTGCGTGTGAAGATTACAGACAAGCTTTATCCAAGGAGATCCAGCTCTTGAAGTTGGGAAAGTGGTGCCTCTTCGGTATTCGAACAAGCAATCCTGTCGGGGATCTGGCTCTCGAGATTCAGAGAACGATGCCTCTTCGATTTTTGAGAAAGCAATCCTGCTGGGGGTCTGGCTCTCGAGATTCGGAGAGCGGTGTCTCTTCGATTTTTGAGAAAGTAATCATGTTGGGAGTCTGACTCTCGAGATTCGGAGGGCGGTGCCTCTTCGATTTTGGAGCAAGCAATCTTATTGGGAGTGTTTTCTCGAATGTGAGTAAAGGTTGGGCATGTTTGCTAGTCTACCTTGCCACGAAGCACAGAGGTTGACACACAGGGACTTTCCAATTATCCAGCAGTGGTACTGTTCCTTTACCCTCTCTTCGATTTTTGAGAAAGTAATCATGTTGGGAGTCTGGCTCTCGAGATTCGGAGGGCGGTGCCTCTTCGATTTTGGAGCAAGCAATCTTGTTGGGATTGTTTTCTCGAATGTGAGTAAAGGTTGGGCATGTTTGCTAGTCTACCTTGCCACGAAGCACAAAGGTTGACACACAGGGACTTTCCAATTATCCAGCAGTGGTACTGTTCCTTTACCCTCTCTTCGATTTTTGAGAAAGTAATCATGTTGGGAGTCTGGCTCTCGAGATTCGGAGGGCGGTGCCTCTTCGATTTTGGAGCAAGCAATCGTGTTGGGAGTGTTTTCTCGAATGTGAGTAAAGGTTGGGCATGTTTGCTAGTCTACCTTGCCACGAAGCACAGAGGTTGACACACCGGGACTTTCCAATTATCCAGTTATCCAGCAGTGGTACTGTTCCTTTACCCTTGTGGGTAATAATATGGTAGCTAGACCTTCAAAATTTATGTGTCTAAACTTTGTTAGTGTTGTTTCTTTGCAATTCTTTTACCCTTCTTGGTCAGAGCGATGTAGTGGGAGCTGCAAGCTTCACGTGTCTCAACTTTGTCAGAGAACTTTGGCAAAGTTATCTGTGGTACCCATGAGCTACTGTTGCGTGTAGGAAGTGGGTGATTGAACAGTACGATTCATGTGCTTTCTACTTCGCCAGAAATCTTCGACAGAATGCCCATAATTTCCGCAAAGCTGAGTGTGCGTGTGACAGGTGCTGACAAGGCTGGAAAAGTAGGTGCCTCTTCGATTTCTGAGATCGGCCCTCGTGGTCTCTGAGCAGCCCAGTTTTTGAGAAAGCAAGCCTCTTCGATTTCTGAGATCGGCCTTCGTGGTTTTTTAGCAGCCCAGCTTTTGAGAAAGCAAACGTCTCTTCGATTTCTGAGATCGACCCTCGTGGTCTCTGAGCAGCCCAGCTTTTGAGAAAGCAAACGCCTCTTCGATTTCTGAGCAGACGCCTCTTCGATTTCTGAAGCTTCGTCGAGTGCAGATTTTTATAGGGGCTGACATTAAGTTCCAAAGCACACTTGAATATCCACCAGTAGAAGCTCCATTCTTGCACTTCTAAGATCTTGATTTGTCCGACCTCTTCTCTCTTCAACACCTTTGAAAATGTCTGGCCCCTCCGACCGTCGTTTTGACTTGAACCTTGTTGAAGAGGCAGCCCCGCCTTCTCCAGACAACATATGGCGCCCATCCTTCGTCTCCACTACTGGTCCTCTTACCGTTGGGGATTCCGTGATGAAGAATGATATGACCGCTGCGGTAGTGGCCAGGAACCTTCTCACTCCCAAAGATAACAGACTACTTTCCAAACGGTCTGATGAATTGGCTGTTAAGGATTCTCTGGCTCTCAGTGTTCAGTGTGCAGGTTCTGTGTCTAATATGGCCCAACGCCTATTTGCTCGAACCCGCCAAGTTGAATCATTAGCAGCTGAAGTGATGAGTCTCAAACAGGAGATTAGAGGGCTCAAGCATGAGAATAAACAGTTGCACCGGCTCGCACATGACTATGCTACAAACATGAAGAGGAAGCTTGACCAGATGAAGGAATCTGATGGTCAGGTTTTACTTGATCATCAGAGATTTGTGGGTTTGTTCCAAAGGCATTTATTGCCTTTGTCTTCTGGGGCTGTACCGCGTAATGAAGCTCCAAATGATCAACCTCTGATGCCTCATCCTTCTAGGGTTTTGTCCAGTACTGAGGCTCCGAATGATCCCCCTCCGGTGCCTTCTCTTTCTGGGGCTCTACCGACTATTGAGACTTCTCCTAAGCAACCTTTGTGAAGGCTCCCTCTTGTTTGTTTATTTTGACTCAAGTATATGTACATATTTGTAACTTATCGGGGATATCAATAAATAAGCTTTCCTTCATTTCAACGTATTGTGTTAAATACACCAAAGCCTTCTTCGCTAAGTTCTTTGAATTTTCTTTTGTTGAAGCTTGTATGTTGAAGCTTTGTGAGTGGAGCATGTAGGTTAAGGTAGTGTTCCCTTAATTTCCCGAGTGAGGAAAACTTCTCGGTTGGAGACTTGAAAATCCAAGTCATTGAGTGGGATCGGCTATATGAATCTTAGAACGCCATTGTGTTCTGTCCTGTGTCATGTCCTCCGTTAGATCCAAGTACTCTAAGTCTTTTCTTAGGGTCTCTTCCAAAGTTTTCCTAGGTCTTCCTCTACCCCTTCGGCCCTGAACCTCTGTCCCATAGTCGCATCTTCTAATCGGAGCGTCAGTAGGCCTTCTTTGCACATGTCCAAACCACCGTAACCGATTTTCTCTCATCTTTCCTTCAATTTCGGCTACTCCTACTTTACCCCGGATATCCTCATTCCTAATCTTATCCTTTCTCGTGTGCCCACACATCCAACGAAGCATCCTCATCTCCGCTACACCCATTTTGTGTACGTGTTGATGCTTCACCGCCCAACATTCTGTGCCATACAGCATCGCCGGCCTTATTGCCGTCCTATAAAATTTTCCCTTGAGCTTCAGTGGCATACGGCGGTCACACAACACGCCGGATGCACTCTTCCACTTCATCCATCTTTATTTATCCCCCATATAAGGTTCCGGAACCAAACCTCCTCCTGAAGTACCTACATCCATCTCCATAGCACTGTCTACTTCTGCCCAGCTTTCTTTTCCAAATCTACTCTCATATAACATGTAACAGAATCCATAAACATTTATTTCGGGTAGATTACTTGGGTAATTTGTGATGGAAAAGAATCCAACACACACTAAATAAATCCACCCACGCATTACTTTTTTACTAATCAAGTTGTCAACATCCAGTTACAAGCAAACAACCTTGATCTTTGAACAACATCATACAATTTAACTTTTCTAAGTCATTTGTACGATTTTTGTAATCACCCAATGTGTGTGGGATAGAGAGGGGGAAGCTAGCCAAATGTGGGATTCCATGGCTAGTTGTATCCGAAAAGTAGCAAAAGAGGTATTAGGAGAGTCCAAGGGCTTTGCCCCACACCAAAAGGAATCTTGGTGGTGGAATGAGGAGGTACAAACAAAGGTGAAGGCTAAGAAGGAATGTTGTAAAGCCTTATACAAGGAGAGGACTGATGAAAATGGTGAAAGGTATAGAAAAGCGAAGCAAGAGGCGAAGAAAGCTGTCAGAGAAGCTAAGTTAGCGGCTTACGACGATATGTATAAACGACTAGATACCAAAGAAGGAGAGTTGGATATCTATAAACTATCTAGAGCAAGGGAAAAGAAGACAAGGGACCTAAACCAAGTGAGGTGCATCAAGGATGAGGATGGAAATGTTCTTGCTACAGAGAACGCGGTTAAAGACAGATGGAGAGGTTATTTTCATAATCTTTTCAATGAAGGACATGAAATGAGTGCTTCTTTAGGGGAGTTGAGTAACTCAGAAGAGTGTAGAAACTACTCTTTTTATCGTCGAATCCGGAAGGAAGAAGTGGTTGTAGCTTTGAAGAAGATGAAGCATAAAAAAGCAATAGGCCCAGACGATATACCAATCGAAGTGTGGAAACTTTTGGGAGAGACAGGTATAACATGGCTCACTGACCTTTTCAATAGGATTTTGAAAACGAAGAAGATGCCAAATGAGTGGCGAATGAGCACTTTGGTGCCTATCTACAAGAATAAGGGCGACGTACAAAATTGCATGAACTATAGGGGTATTAAGCTAATGAGTCATACAATGAAGCTCTGGGAGAGAGTCATTGAGCATAGATTGAGGCAAGAGACACGGGTTTCGGACAACCAATTCGGGTTCATGCCAGGGCGCTCAACCATGGAGGCAATCTATCTCTTACGAAGATTGATGGAAAGATATAGAGATGGGAAAAAGGATTTACACATGGTCTTTATAGATTTGGAAAAAGCGTATGATAGGGTCCCAAGAGACATTCTTTGGAGGATTTTAGAGAAGAAAGGAGTACGAGTAGCATATATCCAAGCTATAAAGGATATGTATGAAGGAGCAAAGACTGCCGTAAGAACTCATGAAGGACAAACCGAAAGCTTTCCCATAACTGTAGGATTACATCAAGGCTCATCCTTAAGTCCTTACCTTTTTGCGTTGGTAATGGATGAGTTAACACGACATATTCAAGATGATATTCCTTGGTGTATGCTTTTCGCAGACGATATAGTGTTGATAGATGAAACTCAGGAAGGGGTAAATGCAAAGCTTAACCTTTGGAGAGAAGTGTTGGAATCTAAAGGTCTTCGCCTAAGCCGATCAAAGACAGAATATATGGAGTGCAAGTTCAGTGCAAATGGAGGCCAAAACGAGTTAGGGGTGAGGATCGGAGATCAAGAAATACCAAAGAGCGACCGTTTTCGTTACCTAGGATCTATCTTGCAAAAGAACGGAGAATTAGATGGAGATCTCAACCATAGAATACAAGCTGGATGGATGAAGTGGAAGAGTGCATCCGGCGTGTTGTGTGACCGCCGTATGCCACTGAAGCTCAAGGGAAAATTTTATAGGACGGCAATAAGGCCGGCGATGCTGTATGGCACAGAATGTTGGGCGGTGAAACATCAACACGTACACAAAATGGGTGTAGCGGAGATGAGGATGCTTCGTTGGATGTGTGGGCACACGAGAAATGATAAGATTAGGAATGAGGATATCCGGGGTAAAGTAGGAGTAGCCGAAATTGAAGGAAAGATGAGAGAAAATCGGTTACGGTGGTTTGGACATGTGCAAAGAAGGCCTACTGACGTTCCGATTAGAAGATGCGACTATGGGACAGAGGTTCAGGGCCGAAGGGGTAGAGGAAGACCTAGGAAAACTTTGGAAGAGACTCTAAGAAAAGACTTAGAGTACTTAGATCTAACGAAGGACATGACACAGGATCGAGCACAATGGCGTTCTAAGATTTATATAGCCGATCCCACTCAGTGACTTGGATTTTCCAAGTCTCCAACCGAGAAGTTTTCCTCACTCGGGAAATTAAGGGAACACTACCCCAACCTACATGCTCCACTCAGAAAGCTTCAACATACAAGCTTTAACAAAAGAAAATTCAAAGAACTTAGCGAAGAAGGCTTTGGTGTATTTAACACAATACGTTGAAATGAAGGAAAGCTTATTTATTGATATCCCCGATAAGCTACAAATATGTACATATACATGAGTCAAAATAAGCACACAAGAGGGAGCCTTCACAAAGGTTGCTTAGGAGAAGTCTCAGCAGTCGGTAGAGCCCCAGAAAGAGAAGGCACCGGAGGGGGATCATTTGGAGCCTCAGTACTGGACAGAACCCTAGAAGGAGGAGGCATCAGAGGTTGATCATTTGGAGCTTCATTACGCGGTACAGCCCCAGAAGACGAAGGCAATAAATGCCTTTGGAACAAACCCACAAATCTCTGATGATCAAGTAAAACCTGACCATCAGTTTCCTTCATCTGGTCAAGCTTCCTCTTCATGTTTGTAGCATAGTCATGTGCGAGCCGGTGCAACTGTTTATTCTCATGCTTGAGCCCTCTAATCTCCTGTTTGAGACTCATCACTTCAGCCGCCAATGATTCAACTTGGCGGGTTCGAGCAAATAGGCGTTGGGCCATATTAGACACAGAACCTGCACACTGAACACTGAGAGCCAGCGAATCCTTAACAGCTAACTCATCAGACCGTTTGGAAAGTAGTCTGTTATCTTTGGGAGTGAGAAGGTTCCTGGCCACCACCGCAGCGGTCATATCATTCTTCATCACGGAATCCCCAACGGTAAGAGGACCAGTAGGGGAGACGAAGGATAGGCGCCATATGTTGTCTGGAGAAGGCGGGGCTGCCTCTTCAACAAGGTTCAAGTCAAAACGACGGTCGGAGGGGCCAGACATTTTCAAAGGTGTTGAAGAGAGAAGAGGTCGGACAAATCAAGATCTTAGAAGTGCAAGAATGAAGCTTCTACTGGTGGAGATTCAAGTGTGCTTTGGAACTTAATGCCAGCCCCTATAAAAATCTGCACTCGACGAAGCTTCAGAAATCGAAGAGGCGCCTGCTCAGAAATCGAAGAGGCGTTTGCTTTCTCAAAAGCTGGGCTGCTTAGAGATCACGAGGGTTGATCTCAGAAATCGAAGAGGCGTTTGCTTTCTCAAAAGTTGGGCTGCTCAAAGACCACGAAGGCCGATCTCAAAAATCGAAGAGGCGCTCGCTTTCTCAAAAGCTGGGCTCCCCAGAGACCACTAGGGCCGATCTCAGAAATCGAAGAGGCACCTACTTTTCCAGCCTTTTCCAGCCTTGTCAGCACCTGTCACACGCACACTCAGTTTTGCGGAAATTATGGGCATTCTGTCAAAGACTTCTGGGGAAGTAGAAAACACATGAATCTTACTGTTCAATCACCCACTTCTCACACGCAACAATAGCTCATGGGTACCACAGATAACTTTGCCAAAGTTCTCTGCCAAAGTTGAGCACGTGAAGCTTGCAGCTCCCACTACATCGCTCTGACCAAGAAGGGTAAAAGAATAGCAAAGAAACAGCACTAACAAAGTTTAGACCCATAAATTTTGAAGGTCTAGCTACCATATTATTACCCACAAGGGTAAAGGAACAGTACCACTGCTGGATAATTGGAAAGTCCCTGTGTGTCAACCTCTGTGCTTCGTGGCAAGGTAGACTAGCAAACATGCCCAACCTTTACTCACATTCGAGAAAACACTCCCAATAAGATTGCTTGCTCCAAAATCGAAGAGGCACCGTCCTCCGAATCTCGAGAGCCAGACTCCCAACATGACTACTTTCTTAAAAATCGAAGAGAGGGTAAAGGAACAGTACCATTGCTGGATAATTGGAAAGTCCCTGTGTGTCAACCTCTGTGCTTCGTGGCAAGGTAGACTAGCAAACATGCCAAACCTTTACTCACATTCGAGAAAACACTCCCAACAAGATTGCTTGCTCCAAAATCGAAGAGGCACCGCCCTCCGAATCTCGAGAGCCAGACTCCCAACATGATTACTTTCTCAAAAATCGAAGAGACACTACTCCCCGAATCTCGAGAGCCAGACCCCCAGCATGATTGCTTTCTCAAAAATCGATGAGGCATCGTTCTCCGAATCAATCGAAGAGGCGCTCGCTTTCTCAAAAGATGGGCTGCTCAGAGACCACGAGGGCCGATCTCAGAAATCGAAGAGGCACCTACTTTTCTAGCCTTGTCAGCACCTGTCACACGCACACTCAGCTTTGCAGAAATTATGGGCATTCTGTCGAAGACTTCTGGTGAAGTAGAAAGCACATGAATCTTACTGTTCAATCACCCACTTCCCACACGCAACAATAGCTCATGGGTACCACAAATAACTTTGCCAAAGTTCTCTGCCAAAGTTGAGCACGTGAAGCTTGCAGCTCCCACTACATCGCTCTGACCAAGAAAGGTAAAAGAATAGCAAAGAAACAGCACTAACAAAAGTTTAGACACATAAATTTTGAAGGTCTAGCTACCATATTATTACCCACAACTGTAAAGGAACAGTACCACTGCTGGATAATTGGAAAGTCCCTGTGTGTCAACCTCTGTGCTTCGTGGCAAGGTAGACTAGCAAACATGCCCAACCTTTACTCACATTCGAGAAAACACTCCCAATAAGATTGCTTGCTCCAAAATCGAAGAGGCACCGTCCTCTGAATCTCGAGAGCCAGACTCCCAACATGACTACTTTCTCAAAATCGAAGAGAGGGTAAAGGAACAGTACCATTGCTGGATAATTGGAAAGTCCCTGTGTGTCAACCTTTGTGCTTCGTGGCAAGGTAGACTAGCAAACATGCCCAACCTTTACTCACATTCGAGACAACACTCCCAACAAGATTGCTTGCTCCAAAATCGAAGAGGCACCGCCCTCCGAATCTCGAGAGCCAGACTCCCAACATGATTACTTCCTCAAAAATCGAAGAGACACTGCTCTCCGAATCTCGAGAGTCATACCCCCAGCATGATTGCTTTCTCAAAAATCGAAGAGGCATCGTTCTCCGAATCTCGAGAGCCAGATACCACAGACCACTTTTTCAAAGTGCTCTGACAGAGTTAAAACATGTGAAACTGGCAGCTCCCACTACCGTGCTATGACCAAGCAGGGTAAAGGAATAGCATTACTACTTGTTGTTAGGGAGACTCCTATATATGTCGACCTCCATCCCCAACGGACAGGCAGACCTGCAAAAATGCTCAACCCTTCATCATATCTGAGAGGGCACTCCCAACGAAGCCTTTCGAAATATTCAGCTTTCTTTCCCCCCGATAATACCTCTGCAAACAAGCTATACTAGAGCAAGAATATCTCATATCATCAGGGTTAAAAGCAAGAGTATCCCATATCATGCTTTTTCCCTGTCTTTTCTTTTGGCCTTGTTTTTACCTGCAAGACAAGGAGAAAGAGAGCAATCAGTCAGCACTTGGAATCAAGCTTCCAGCCAGGAACTGACTGCCTGGAACCCCTTACCTGATTACTTACCTGGCATTGCTCTCGAGTACTCATCTTCAACATCTTATGTTTCCAGGGAAGATTCCGCATCTGCTTGAGGAACAGATAGGGCAAGTGCGAAGGATACAAGGAAGCATGTGGAGACAAGCGTAACAGCACACGTGCCGATACATTCATTACTCTGTCAAAAGCAAAAGTATCCCATATCAGCAGGGTGGAACGTACTCTAGATTTGATGGACTTGTTTTGACCCTCAAATTCTTCAGTCGGCCTTATACTCTGGAGGAAACCAGAAAACCCTCCAGCTCAGTTCAAGAATAAGCCTGTGGAAAGTTACTTCTTCAAAAGCAAAAGTATCTCATATCATCTCTTCTTATTTTTCTTCTCTTTATCCTTCATGCTGCTGCAAGATGGGGAGAAGGTGAACAATCAGTCGAAGCTCTGATTGCTTACCTTGTCTGTCACCTCTTTCAGCAGACCCCCTAGCTCGGCGACTTGGGGGACTCCTACTACATGGTTTGTATCGCGCTTGACCAAGCCTGAAACTACAAGTAAGCTTCAAGTGAAATTGATACATTACCTTGTGCATCTCCACCAGTTAAAGATACCACCCCTGGATGGAGGAAGAGTACTTCGAGAGAAGATGCCACATCTACCTATGAGACAGATAAGGCAAGTCAAGACGACACCACACTCCGATACTTAGAAGTTTCGTGATTACGAGATCATTCTCCCACAATATTTCCTAATGTCATTTGTACTAAATCATTCACTTGTACTCACTAAATGAGAGCTTGAACCTATGTACTTGTGTAAACCCTTCACAATTAATGAGAACTCTTCTATTCCGTGGACGTAGCCAATCTGGGTGAACCACGTACATCTTGTGTTTGCTTTCCTATCTCTATCCATTTATATACTTATCCACACTAATGACCGGAGCAATCTAGCGAAGCTCACAAAAAGCGATCGTTTTCGCTACCTAGGATCTATCTTGCAAGAGAACGGAGAATTAGATGGAGATCTCAACCATAGAATACGAGCTGGATGGAAAGAGTGCATCCGGCGTGTTGTGTGACCGTCGTAGGCCACTGAAGCTCAAGGGAAAATTTTATAGGACGGCAATAAGGCTAGCGATGTTGTATGGCACAGAATGTTGGGTGGTGAAACATCAACACGTACACAAAATGGGTGTAGCGGAGATGAGGATGCTTCGTGGGATGTGTGGGCACACGAGAAAGGATAAGATTGGGAATGAGGATATCCGAGGTAAAGTAGGAGTAGCCGAAATTGTAGGAAATTTGAGAGAAAATCGGCTCCGGTGATTTTGAACATGTGCAAAGAAGGCCGACTGACGCTCCGGTTCGAAGATGTGACTACGGGACAGAGGTTCAGGGCCGAAGGGGTAGAGGAAGACCTAGGACAACTTTGGAAGAGACTCTAAGAAAAGACATAGAGTACTTGGATCTAACGGAGGACATGACACAAAACCGAGCGCAATGGCGTTCTAGGATTCATATAGCCGACCCCACTTAGTGGGAAAAGGCTTTGTTGTTGTTGTTGTTGTTGTTGAGGTTGTTAGTTTGGACTTTGGAAGACTTGATTGATGATTTTAGTTCAACTTTAAATGTTTATTTTCATTGTCTTTGATTCTAGTTAGAATGCTTATGTTATGATTGTGTTTGATATGTTAAAATTTAAAATTTCATTGTTTTTCATTTTTTGAAAAAAAAAAAAACAAAAAACCGAAACCGAACCGAAAAAAACAAAAAAAAAATGAACCGAACCGAACTGAACCGAAATTTCGGTTTGGTTTCGATTTTGGCAAAAAACCGAACCGATTTAAACCGAACCCACCCCTATTAGCCAGCATGCAGTTAACGATCACATCGTTCTTTTTATTTTTGCCATGGTTTCCTCAAGATTAATCAGATTATTTTTCCTTTGTACACAAATTTTGTTACTCATCATCAAAGTTAATTTCACTCAAGCCTTGCTTGGATCTCGTGGTGATCCAATATCCTACTGTTCTAACGACAAAGGTAACTACACCACTGGCAGCTGTTAGCATACAGACTGTTATCTTGTATGTAAGTTTCTTCAAATCAATAATCTATGAAACTGGAGATTAAGAGTTTAAGAGAAAGAAAGTGAGAATTTTAGAGAGAGAAAGCTAGAGCTTGAAGAAGAAGCAAAACTGAGATGATTTCAATTCATTCACAGGCACACTGAGCACATGTAACGATTAGGAATAGAATACTCCTTCATCACATCATTTAAATCTAGCCCTTCATTCATTTACCCTATAAGGTAATGACACATGACATAAACTATCACTTACTCTAAGATTACATCTTAGCTGCACACTTGAACTATGATCCAAAGGCTGACATTTAAACTGAATTCTTATTACATTTCAGCATATACACTTATAAACTAACAGCAGCACCTATCAAACAAACCTCAATGGTCTCCTCTTTGACTTACTCTCTTACAACAACGGCTACGGATTTTTCAATTCCTCCCCTGGCGAAAACATTGACAGAGTTTATACAATCGGGGCTCTGTCGAGGACTAATTAGAAAGGACGTTTGCAGTATGTGCCTTACTGACGCTGCAAACTATATAAGGGAAAGGTTGTCCTAATCAGAAGGAGGCAATTGGATGGCAGAATGATTGTATGTTACGCTACTCAAACCGCTCCATATATGGCATGATGGAAACTAATCCAGTTTTCCACCTGAAAAATGATTATAATGTATCAACGGGCTTGGATGCGTTCAGTCAGGAGCGCTCTCACTTAATCGACTAGCACAAAAAGCAGCAACAGGTGGTGATCTTCTAAAATTTACAACAGGAAATGCAAGCATTCCAAGTACTGATATAACAATATATGGACTTGTTGAGTGCACCACAGAATTATCCGAGCAAAGTTGTATTGATTGCTTAAATTATACTGTCGGAGTGTTTGGATCATGTTGGAATGCATCAATTGGTGTGAGAATTGTAACACCAAGCTGTGGCTTAAGGTATGAAAATTACACCTTTTTTTATGATACAACTGAGACACCAACGGCCAATACTGCGATTCCAGGAGGTATTACATCTTGGCATCATTTTTCTATCCGAGTAATATATCTGATTCTTTCCTTCGGATTGTAGCACCAACTAGAAACAAATTAATTTGTAATTTGGTTCTCAAAGTTTAATAAATTATCATTCGTTACACCAAGTCAGAGAAAAGATTTATAATCCGATATGATCAGAGAAGCTATATTTCTGATTTGTGCAGAAAAGAAGAGTAATACTTCTCGGACTGTCATCATTACGGTTGTCACAGTTGTTATTTCCCTGGTACTAACTATGTCGATCTGCATTTATCTGAGAGTGAAGAAGCTGAAGGCAAAACTTGGAGGTAAGTTTAGATCAGTTAATTTTTACTTCCCCTGAAACTGATTGACTTCTTGGAACATGTACTGTTGATTTAAGCGTAGACTCAAACATTAACATATGTGTATCCTTTTAATTAAATATGCATGCAATGGCCTTATTTAGTTTTGTTTTTACATTGCTACTCTCTCATGCAAAGAAGGAGATGAAATTCTTAATACAGAAGCCTTGCAGTTCGACTTTGGCTCCATAAGAAGGGCTACAAATAACTTTTCTGAAGCAAATAAGCTTGGACGAGGTGGATTTGGTGCTGTTTACAGAGTAATGAATCTTATCACTAACGATGTCCATTAAGTGATTATTGTGAGAAATAAGTTAACATTCTGATGGCGGTTCAGTGCAGGGTAGGCTTTTGAACCAAGAAGATATAGCGGTTAAAAGGCTTTCTAAAGATTCTGCACAAGGAGATATAGAATTTAAAAATAAGGTCACGTTAGTAGCCAAACTTCAACACCACAATTTAGTTAGGCTCCTTGGTTTCTGCTTGGAAGGAAACGAAAGGTTTCTTATCTATGAATTTGTTCCTAATGCAAGCCTCGGCCATTTCATATTTGGTAGGATTGGGAACTTGGATTCCTGATTTTATTCTGGAATGTATTTTAAATTCATCTATGTACATGCCTTCCAAAAAGAGTACACTGCAACAAACATCATTAACGGTCATTACAAAATAGTCTTCTTGCTTGAATTTGCAGATCCAATCAAGTGTGCACATTTGGACTGGGATAGTCGCTACAAGATCATATTTGGGATTGGGCGAGGACTCCTTTACCTTCATGAAGATTCTTGTCTAAGAATAATTCATTGGGATACGAAAGCAAGTAATATATTGTTAGATGCAGAAATGCTACCCAAAATTGCAGATTTTGACATGGCAAGACAGTTTGCTCTTGATCAAACATAAGGTGATACCGGTCGAGTTGTAGGGACGTAGTAAGTACTAGCAGATCTTTTATGGCTTATAATCTCAAAGTTCATGCCATTTAACAATACAATTAAATTAAGAACACACAAGAAGATAGTTTGGACATAACCTTGACGAGTTTCAAATTAAATAACTAAAGTTAGCATTGCTTATGTTGATATGCAGTGGTTATATGACACCTGAGTATGTAATGCGTGGGCACTTTTCTGTTAAGTCCGATGTGTATAGCTTTGGTGTGTAAGTTTTGGAGATAATTATTGGACAGAAAAATAGTTCTTTCCGTCATGGTGGGAACGTGGAGGACCTTCTAAGCTACGTAAGTAACACAAAAAGTTGGGCTATAGATATCCCTGAAATTTGTTAAGGTTAAACTAACGAAGAAAGGTCTTATCTGACTTTGTTAATTTCTAATTATTCACAAACTTATGCAGGCATGGAAAAGTTGGAAGGAGGGCACAGCTTCAAATCTGGTAGATCCCATGTTGAAGAATGGTTCAATACCAGAAATAATGAGATGCATCCACATATGATTATTATGTGTGCAACAAAATATAGCTGATAGGCCAACCATGGCTGCTGTTATTCACATGCTTACTAGCTACTTTTTTGATCTTCCAGTACCCTCAGAACTAGCATTTATTATTGTTAGATCAGACTTGACCGCTGTCGGAGGGTTGGATCAATCTCAAGGCAGCTCTATCCAACAATCAGTAAATGTGGCTTCAATTACCGAACTATCTCTTCAGTAGAGCTTGTTGATGGGCACTCCATTGTGAGATGTTTGCAGTGCAATTTAGCATCACTTCGAATCTATCCATTTTTGCAACTTGGCAGTGTATTGAATCCTCATCTGACATGTCTTTGGGATGGGAGGATAATTCTCTGACAAGGTTAGATCGGTATAAAAGCAACTCTGTACAATAAAATGTTTACGTTGGTGTTTTGTATCACTTTTTGTCCATTCTTTTTTATGCGATTCATTGTTTAGGTATACAGGTTCCGATTAATCTCAAGTTATTGGGATCAATTGCCCTTTCTTTTATGTTATTTGAGCGATAGTGTACATTTTAAGCTATGGGAAGGAGGATTTGAGATGCAAAGACCTTTTCTAAATTATGTTTTATCGGACGGTCGAATCATTGTCTAATGGAAACCAATTTAACACATCAACGACATGAGAAGAATATACTCTGTGCTAATGGGATATTAAATTCATGACAATATTACTTTGTGAAGCTCTAAGTACAAGGACTATAAATTTCATTTTCTTCTATGTTTTATAATCTTCCATTTTATTATCCTTTACTCGTGTTCTTCCATTTTATTTGTCTTCCTTTCCTTTAATTTCAATTTTGTTGCAACCGCGTGGTCATTTGGTCAATGGCAGAACCCAAACCTTGCAAGTTCTTAACCTGTCCTCACTCTCCTCAACCACTCCACTTTGAATCTTAGACCAGGTTTTTAGTTTAATTTATTTTGGATAATAATCAAATATAATTTGTATTAAAAAAGAAGATAATAATCATAATATGTTCATTTCCAATTGAAGGGGACATAGTATGTACTAGTCTTTTGCATTGTCAGTATCCCTCTGACAATCATATGACCAGGAACCTTTTTGGACATGATGGTTATGTGAAGAAGGTCTATGTAGTCTAACATCATTAGATTACTTCTTCCATCGATCCATTGTCCATGGATTCACTATTTAGGACATATATCGTTTATAGAGATAGTCCTAATTAGTATCTTTGCCTTTTGATGTATAAGGGTCATCTATACACACATTCATTGTCTTGAAAGGTTTCTTCCAAAGATTGACTTTCAAGGCATATTTCCAACAATCTCCCACTTGCACTAAAGTCAATCACTAGTGTATCTCATAGATGCTAGTTGAGTGAACTTATGCTCGTAGGTTAACTTGGTTATGTATTAATCCCTTTTTATTTAAAAGGGATTTACTTATCAAATGTTTCTAAAACAATTGATGATGTCTCTTTCTTGTGTTCAAATACTTTGATGAGACCTTGATTCCATGGCTTGAGCTATCACCCCATTACGTCGTAGTGTCCAACTAACGACCTTATGGTTTGGATTCAATCATTGGTTCTATAAGAACCTCTTCTATTCAAAACACCTTTTGAGGTAGTTTCTAAAACAATATATCGTCATATATTTCGTTGGTATACTTTATACATACTTTGCTCCAACTTTGAGACCATTGTAGTACAATACTAACAATACATTCATATGATTAGTACTTCATCCATTATGAATTTCCATTTGTTAAAATGGGTTATTTTCACTTTGGTTAATAACCTAAGTGAATGTACGCTGCCATAGTCCTACTCTGATGTTCCTTTCTTAAAGGCAATAATACTCTATCAGTTGCAATTGTTCTGATCCTGGGATACAGTAATATCTTAAAGTGACAACCCCTGTGGTTTTTCACCTTTGGATATCATCTCACAAGTCCATACATGTGTCCCTTTTGTGATTTTATGACACATTCATTATAAGGGTTATGAAAGTGATTTTCTATCATATAGGAAAACACCTTCTCAAATCTTCAACATTTGAGATTTAATTTCCCTATTAAATATTTTTGAGATAGCCTTGCTATATCATCAAGTCCAATTTCAAGTCTACACTTCAAAATTGACCGTGTCACAATTTTTTCATTTTTGAGTAACATCTATGTTTTATCAAGTCTATCAAATAGACTTTATTCATATCATCTCACAAGTCCATACATGTGTCCTTTTTGTGATTTTATGACACATTCATTATAAGGGTTATGAAAGTGATTTTCTATCATATAGGAAAACACCTTCTCAAATCTTCAACATTTGAGATTTAATTTCCCCATTAAACATTTTTGAGATAGCCTTGCTATATCATCAAGTCCAATTTCAAGTCTATACTTCAAAATTGACCGTGTCACAATTTTTTCATTTTTGAGTAACATCTATGTTTTATCAAGTCTATCAAATAGACTTTATTCATATCTTGTTGCCCAAATTATGACATCATTCCCACTGGCCTTGTTGTAACTTAGCATTCATTCAAAAATTAACACTTACATTTTCTTGATTTGAATGCATATTGCTCCCACTAACTTGTCTTGGATCTATTGACAATCATTGAGATCCATTAGCTTATTTGATGATGTCTCAACAATTTTGGGACTATCAACAACTCTAGCTAACACAAGTTATTTAAACAAACATACATAAAAGAATTTCTTCTCAAGTAATTCCTTTTGAAATGTGTGACTTGCTTTATCAAGTCTATTCATTTAAATTATATGGTGTCATACACCATACTTCAAGTTTTAGTCATACTAAGACCTTTAATGTAGTCATATAAGAATTATCCAAGTCTTTAGTGGAAGCATGACTCCTACTAAGGATATAGAAACTCAACCATTCCTTCTAGGTGGTTGATATAATTCTTTATCAAAACTACATAGAGCGTTATAGTTACAAGAGGTGCCGAATGTGGATTGTCTTGTTGTTAAACCATATGTTGTGACTCATTTTGAAACTATTCCCTTTTGTTTCATCAACTTGTCCATATGCTTTGTTATTAGCTTGTTCTCATAAAAGAGAATGATGGACAAATCCCAACATATAACCATTTTATGTTAGGTTGACGAAACCAACATTCATAGACTATTCTTTAGAATGTTACACAACATAGAATTTTAACGTTTTGAAGAGCTTGAGTCTTTTAACAATTAAAATTACAAACTCTTAATAATAGTGAAGTACTATTATTCTTTAGACAACTATAAACCAATCATATTCAAGTTTATATCCTTTTTCTCACCTCCCACTATTTCTCATGACTTTAATGAGAAATCACTTCATACATTCAAAATGTATAAACGTGGAGTATACGGGTAGAGGACATTGTGGAGTAGCTTTAAAACCTTTCAAGCTTATTTGTTTCAATCTCCACTAAGTCGATGTCTTGCTATTAAGTGACTAAAGTCTTTAAACATTTCATAGATTTAGACACATCATTCTTGGTTTAATCACTAACACACTTGACATTTTAAAACAATTTTAAGAATGCCCAATTAGTTGTTCAAAACTACTAATTGAATCAAGAGTGATCTTGGTTATTGCGGTTAAGTAAGTGATAACCATATAAGAAACGTTTTCTTATTACTTATATCATTATAATGTGATCTTCCTTTTCTTCAAGAAAGGAATCTCTAGACCTTTTCAATTCATATAGAACTCATATGTAGACAATTGGAACCAAATCTAAAGATTCATTGTATCCTTCTATGTCCTACACGTGAGATCTATCCATAATTGATAAGTCTAAAGTTTGGATATCGCATTACATAAGTGATATAAATCTTGTATCTCAATTAGGATACAACAAGACAATATTCAATTCATAACACTACTTTAAGGAAATAATATAGTAGAAGGCATTCATCACATTACATTGATATGATAATTCAAACATTCATAATGTTTAATACAAAAAGAATTAGCTCTATACATTTAGAGACTAATTATATACCTTCATTTAGGCACCAATAGTGGTCTTCCATCATATGAAGCCACATAATAAGTTCTTAACAAAATAAGAAAGTTTAAAGACTATCTTTAAGTGCCTAACAAACTTCCTAAGTAGTTAGCAAAAATATGGTGGCCGAACCCTTCTCCAACCTTTTCCTTAC
The DNA here is from genome assembly GCF_916048215.2 of Malus sylvestris. Taxonomy (NCBI): domain Eukaryota; kingdom Viridiplantae; phylum Streptophyta; class Magnoliopsida; order Rosales; family Rosaceae; genus Malus; species Malus sylvestris. The sequence goes on from NC_062267.1 coordinate 13,001,562, forward strand.
TTGTTCATCTTCTACTTGGCTCCTCCACCTATATACAATTATATAAGTGATTAGCTATTTATATCAAATATAAATATTTAGAAGATCTAACAATTAGAATTGAAGATAATAACATAAACCATACCTTGTGGCTTGTCCTTGAGAGTTGCAAGGTATAACTTGCAATTCCTCTTCCAATGCCTCTCATTTCCACAGTGGTGGCAAGTCCCCTTAGGCTCCTTTGCCTTCTTTTTCCTCACTCCTCCTTGCGGCTTAGGAGTGGGTGACTTCTTCTCCTTCCCTTTGCCTTTGCCTTGCGGCTTGGCCTTGGAAGAGGATGCCTTGTTATAGGCTACTGCAGCAGTCCCTACAACGTTCTCTTTCTTCATAGTCTTCTCGACAGTTACTAACATGTTTAGTAACTCAGAGAAAGTACTATCCATCTTGTTCATATTGTAGTTCATAACGAACTGCGAGAACGAATCAGAAAGAGAAGCCAAGATGAAGTCCTGGGCCAATTCCCTGTCAAGTGGAGTCCCTAGGTTCTCCAGTTGTTCAATGAGTCCAATCATCTTCAGTACATGTTGATGCACTGGAGCTCCCTTGACCAACTTGGTCTTCACAAGTTCGCTGACAGTGCTAAAGTGACGGTTGCGCGTCCCTTCACCATATAACTCCGTAAGATGGAGTATTATGGAAGATGCATTGTCCATGCCCTTGTGCTGTCTCTGTAGCTCCTCATTCATGGAAGCCAACAGATAGCACTTGGCTTGTGTATCATCCTCAATGTGCTTGTCATACTTAGCACGTTCATCCTCAGTGGCCTCAGGGCCAAGGGGTATGTGAGGTGGAGCCTTGTCTAGTACGTAAACAATCTTATCCAAGGTTAGGAGAATCTTGACATTACGAAACCATGATGGGAAATTGTGCCCCTCTAGGCAATGTTTGTCGAGTATTTTCGCGAGTGTGCTTCCAACCATATCTAAATACATAAACAATAAAATAAATTAGTTTGATTGTTGATTAAGTCAAACGATTTGGGTCTTTAAACCAAATGACATCACCCACCATTTTTGGCAAATTCCATATCCCTCAAGATGGAATCCGGGAGATTTCAATGAAAGCTCCTAGCGGGTTATGGGAGGCTCACTATTACCAAGCCTACCTCACGATGATACGATGTTGGCTAGCAAAAATAATAATGAGAGGGTATGACTACCCATTCACAACAACCTCTTGTGATTACCCATCTAGTTGGTCTCTAGAGAACAATGCCTCACAATGATATGATGTTGGCACCATTTCTCTTAGTTAAGTTTTGTCCCACCATGCCGGTTTAGATAGGGGTTCAAGTATGACCTCACGATGATACGATGTTGGCCACACTCGTTGCCTACCTTAACCACATCAAATGTTTAAATAGACTCCTCCTGAGTATAAGCACGCACTTTGCACTCCCCCATGATAGGGTGAAGGCGGTGTACGAGTCATAAACGATTGGAGTCTACCATGGTGGAAGACCATGAAGAAGTGTTCAATAGCACCTCTCCGCTTTCAACTTAATATTGTATGTTGGTTAAGGGATTTGAAGGTCACATCACTTTTATTTATTTAATCACATTAAAATAAATTGTGTCCTATTATAACTATTAGTCCAAAGTTAATGAAATTAGTAGCATATGATATCCCCACTATTCGTTTTCATAAAACAAATCAATATCAAAACATTTTTCAAAATATTGGAGATATATATAATTACTAATTGTATTCATTATAGTTTAGTAGCGTATGATACTCCCACTATTTGTTTTGAGAAAAACAAATCAATATCAAAAACGAATTTTTTCAAATATTGGAAGTAACTACTACTACTACTATGGTTTTTGCATTCCTTTGAAATTGGACTTTATAGTTATTTTAGGCTCTTTGGATGACCATGGACTTATTGGGTTAATTCAACAACGAGACAACATTGTTGAATAAGATCTAGGGAAGGTTGTGTCGTTTTAATTACGTGCTTTCAATCCAATTAAAACATTTTTCATTGAGCCATTAGAAATGAAAGACAATCATTCATTGCTAATTAGGGCGTTGGACCCAATTAATCTTTAATCTCATGACAAAACCCTCTTTTAATCATGTCACCTTACCAATAGTTAAAGAAACTTTAGTCTAGTACTAGAGGGAATCAACTAATTGAAAGAGATTAAGAAGTAATAAGAATTACAAACCGATTTGTATAAATTCCTACAAATTACATATACTAAGAGGGAGAGAAAGATTAATGTCTATCATGACAAGGTCCAATTGAAATAGTAATTAAAACACATTCCCAAGGTTCAAACAATTTGAGTTTAGCGCCCTTTCTCATAGCACAATTATCGTTTAAGGCATAAGTCCATAGTCAACCATTTTCTAACTACTTAATCACATTAAATAATTAATTGGAATGCAACATGAACATTTAGATTTAGTGCATATGGGCATAATAGTATTATGAGTTTAAACAACTAACAAAATTAAAATAAAATTTTTTAACTTGTTAGTTAGATGGGGCCTAATATGCAAATATGAAAAGTTAAGGGTCAAACCGTAAATACTTGAAAGTAATTATCAACTTTTCAAAAATTACAAAATAGCCCCACAAGTGGCCAATCCACTAGGGGTGGTCGGCCATGTTAATGGGGATGGGAGGTTTCTTACACATGCATTAAGTCAAATTAAAGTAGTAGAAACCCATGCTATTTCTTGCCACTTGATATGCTTTAAGGACTTTAGAGTAAAGGTGATGGAAATTCTCCTAGTCAAGTCTAGGATTGATTAAATTTTGGGAAAGCTATGGATGGTAAGTTTATCATCCAAAACCATAAAACAATTTATGAACACAAAACAAAACCATTTTCACCAAAAACAAAACCATGAACACCAAGAACAAAACCATGAACACAATTTCAAGATTTGTACATTCTTGGTGATTTTTCAAACCAAAAAAAAACAAAAGTGACAAGATCTAGATTTTCTAGCTTCAAAGTGTGTGTGTGTGTGTGTGTGTTACTTAAAATAAAACACAAACACAAGCCAAAACCTCCCCCAAAACCGTGCCCTCCCCTATGGTACTTTAGCCCCAAATTTTGTTCAAAACTCAATCTTCATTCATGCATCCAAAACACTTTTTGCATGCATATCTTTTTCAACTTTTGATTCATATTTTTCAACATTTGAAAAACAAAAGATAAACATATTTTGAATGAAGAAATACTATGTCAAACATAAAATTAAAACCCATATGCATAAAATCCAAAAGGACACATCAAATATAAACCTTTGGCTCTGATACCACTTGAAGGGAAGTAATGAGATTCATGTGGGATTTTTAGTAACTAGCATGCATATACAATTCAAAATTCATATACATACGCAACGGAAGCATGTTATCACATAATATCAAAGCTATAGTCATGCAAATCCCCTTCAAGAAGCATAGGTTTATATAAGATGCATCAAAACATTTTATTGAAGAACAAAGTGTAGGAGTAGATTTATACCTTTTGATCTAGACTTGAGACCAAGGATAGACCACCTCCAAGCCCTTCGTTGTTGGAACTCCCTGAGCCTAGCCTCCCTCCTTGCTTCCTCCACCTTGCTAGAATGAGTGCTCCTTGGTTCTCCTTTAGTCTCCAAGGTTGAAGACCTCTAAAGATCCACACTCACTAGTGTAGTGAGATGGATGGAGGAATAAAGATGATTAGCTACTCTAACCCTTTGGTGGCCGGCCTTGTGTGTCTATTTTAGAGAGAAAGATATTTTCTTCTTTTGTTGAAAGAACACACAAAACCCTAATGAACTTTTTCACTATAAAGTTCCTTTTATAACACAAAGAAACAAGTCAACAACTTGACTTTCTCTCTCCCTCACTTTGGCCGGCCCTTTGTGTTGTGTTTGGGCTTTGGGCTTTTATCATTTCAAGTCATCCTATGCTTGAATAAAAGCCCAATGGGTTTAGGCCCAATGGGCCCAAATAAACCCGAACTTTTCTTTAAGCCCAAAACGATCTTTTATCGTTTTTTATGATTTCTTTAGACTTTCTAATTAATCACAATACATAATTAATCCAATTAATTATTTCCATCATCCATTAGTTGTCTCACTACAAGAGTGTATCGGTGTACAATCATTTTAGGTTCTAATTAGCAAGGCAGTGAGGTGATTGGCACCAATCCAATTGATTATATTTAATCCAATCACTTAGTGAATTAAAACTTACTTTTAATTCTCCTTCTTCTTTGACGACTACTTATTTAATCATCTAGAAGAACTCACAAGCCATGAGTGACATCTAACCATATATCATGGCTACCCAAGCTAATGTAGAATTTGTTCGGAGAACCTATTCAGTTGGAATTACAATGTCATTCGATCCTTCTCTAAAACAAGGTATGGATATATTATGTCAAACCCCTAATGTGATTATTTCATGTTATATGATTCAATTGAGTCGTATAGGAACGCTTTCCTTTATTACGCTCGATACTTCGGCCGAAGATTCCCGAATCATATCTTAGAGTATTCATCTTCTCATAACGTGGATTAGAGATCCTTTGTTGCGCATCTACTTGCCTCCATGGCTAAGTGGCTTAACCCCAAGTATGTCGTGGACACCCGCGGATGGAGTGACTTTGACATAATCAAAGATCAAGGACCTAACCACAAGACAACTATAATGCCTCAGGTCAAAGGACTACTTACATTATTCCAATCATTAGAGTTACTTGCTTGACATGTGAGTAGACCTCCATGCAAGTACTTTCGTTCGATTGTGTTCAGTGAACTCATTCCCTTAATGAGCACCTACATACCTGTCTTAGTGTCGCTACACGAATGGGATGAGACTTTCCATCCTTCCAATTGAAGGTGACATAGTATGTACTGGTCTTTTGCATTGTCAGTATCCCTCTGACAATCATATGACCAGGAACCTTTTTGGACATGATGGTTATGTGAAGAAGGTCTCTGTAGTCTAACATCATTAGATTACTTCTTCCATCGATCCATTGTCCATGGATTCACTATTTAGGACATATATCGTTTATAGAGATAGTCCTAATTAGTATCTTTGCCTTTTGATGTATAAGAGTCATCTATACACACATTCATTGTCCTGAAAGGTTTCTTCCAAGTATTGACTTTCAGGGCATATTTCCAACACATAAAAAATCGTAAAAAACAAACTTTCAAAGATTACGTAACGGAACAAAAGTTTTTGACTGCTATAACGAAAAATCACAATTTAACGGTTATTTTAGCTCCGATTTTAATGATTTTTTACAGCTAGACTCCTCGACCCTATAAGAATGCAATGAATAAATTTGATCTTCAATTTAAAATATTTACACTAGTGGATACCACAAAATCTTATTTTATATTTAATGGAAGTATAACATTAACTCTTAAGTGTTTATTTAATCTACTGTTTTGACGCGATACACATTCTACGAAACTTTTCTCAATGATCTAACCATCAAACTTGTTTGTACACACTCCGAGATCACATACGTAAAAAATCACAAAAAACAAACATTCAGAGATTAGGTAACAAAACAAAAGTTTTCGACGGTTATAAATGAAAAATCACAATTTAACGGTTCTTTTAGCTCCAATTTTGATGATTTTTTTACAGCTACACTCCTTGACCCTATAAGAATGCATTGAATGCTTCAATTTAAATATTTACACTAGTGGATACCACAAAATCTTATTTTATACTTGATGAGGAAGTATAACATTAACTCTAAGTATTGGTTGAATATATCGTTTTGATGCGATACGCATTCTACGAAACGTTTTTCAATAATCCAACTGTCAAACTTGTTTGTAACACTCCAAGATCGCATACATAAAAAATCGCAAAAAACAAACATTTAGAGATTAGGTAACGAAACAAAAGTTTTATATGGTTATAAACAAAAAATCACAATTTAACGGTTATTTTAGCTCTGATTTTAATGATTTTTTGCAGCTACAATCCTCAATCCTATAAGAATGTAATGAATGAATTCGATCTTCAATTTAAAATATTTACACTAGTGGATAAATCTTATTTTATACTTAATGGAAGTACACTAGATAATGTGTGTTTATGTGCCAAACAATGTGCTTTGTGACACATTGAAAAAAGTTGTTTGAATTTCTTTGTATCTTGTTGCTTGCCTGTGAGGGAGCATAATCCGTATTACAAAAATGATAGAGCTTCAAATTGTAGTATGTTGTTATGATTTCCTCAAAAAATTTATGGCTCGTGGGAATTTGGTTCATTAGACTTTAGGGTCATGAGTGAAAAAAAATATTTACAATATGTGTTTATTTATTTATTTTTAATCAATATAACATTTTAAAATAATAAAATTTTCATTTCTGTCGGTTATAACCGTCAGAATACTAAAATAGTCAATTTATGTCGGTTATTTTCATTTTAAAATAATGTAACTGCCAAAAAGTAAAATAATAAAATAGTCAATTTCTGTCAGTTATAACCGCCACCATTAACTTAAAAACCGCCAGAATCTATCAAAAATATTTAAAAAAAAAAGATTAAAAAATATTGTCAGATATAACTGACACACCCCGACCGGGAATGTCCACTAGGACTCCGAATCGATCTGTGCTGGCCGACACCTAGAAGGTGACGAAGCCATGAAGTGTGATGATGATAAAAAAAAAATGTAAATACATTTGAACCTAAGAGTGCCTAAATACCAAAGTGCGCTGGTGAGCGGGCATGAACCAATTCACACACGATACAGAGCATAAGTAAAGTACTGTAAGGTAAGATAATGATTATACCATCATAATAAGCCACCTGCACTGGGGAGTGCCATGAATCCTCGTCGATACGGACACTTTGTTACTAGAACCTGGAAGGGTGCAAAATAGAAAATGTGAGTGGGTGAAAGCAAAGCTTTTCAAAAACCATTAATCTTTCCAAAAGTAATAACCCTTCACCATAAAACCCGTATAATTTCCTAGAAAATAGTACTACATACGTATATAAGAACCATGCTCGAGATTAGCACAAACCTCATGTATGCCATGTCAATCATCTCCACAATGCACAAGTAAGCCAAGTGAAATGAATCAAAATAAAATGACATATCAGCCGGAGTCACCTAACGTGACCTGTACGGCTGAGTCTATAGCTCATCCATTATCCAAGTAATGTGTCAGTCGAATCCACCTCTAGTGGCATGTACTGTTGAACTTGTAGCTCATCAAATATCCAAGTAATGTATCAGCCGGATCTACCTCTTGTGGCATGTACGGCTGAACCTGTAGCTTATCAAATATCCAAGTAACGTGTTAGCCGGATCCATCTCATGTGGCCTATACGGCTAAACTTGTAGCTCATCAAATATCCCTGCACACGAGTCGAAATCACCTATAATGGTCTGTACGACAGGCTGGGTGTAAATAAGGATGCTTAAGTGCTACGATCAAGCGAAGGCTGTGCGAAGTATCGCAAGTCACCTACAAGTCAGAACCACCTAATGTGGTATGTACGACAGGCTGACACTTGCCTTGGATCCAAGGTGAGTGTGTGGTGTGGTAGGTGAACAATCACGTGAAGGCTAGGCCCTGGCCTCAGGCGGGAGCACTAACACCAGGGTGTAGGTTTATGAGTTATAAATACATCTAATATGACATGTGCAACTCATAAGCAACTTGTACGATAGTGTCAGAGTTGCCTAAAACATAAATGTAATCATGCCATAGCTCAATCATTTCAACTAATTCCATAAACTCACCTAAACTTACCTGTGTATCTTATGTTCCTCTTCGCACTTCAAAGCATTTACAGTAATTATGTGCAGGTAGTATACATATGGATATACCACGTTGCCATCTGAAACTTAACCATATTGTAGTATTTCCAAATATATATATATATATATATATATAATATGACATAAATGTATAAGTTGTAACGCCTTACTCCCGAACTATTTATTTTCGGGAATAGTTATCGGTGATAAGCCCAACTAGACACTAGTTCAATTAACTATCAATACTTACGTTTCTTTATTTCAATTTCTAGATTCCTCACACATTGATTTATGACCAATATTTAACCACCAATTAATAAGGTTAAAACTCACATTTTCTACCAATGCCCCTGTTACACCCACCTCTAATTTAAATTGTATTTTCACTAAATTTGAGATTATCTTGCTTTTAAAATAATTTTTGGGTCTTAAATGGTGTGCCCAAAGGGCCTACCCCCCTGTTTTGTCCCCCGGTTCCCTTTCCTTTTTCTTTTATTTTTCTGAAAGTCTTCATCTTTCTCTCTTCTCCCTCACTCTCCCTTACACTCTCTTGGCTCTCTTTATCTCAACCCCTCTGAGGGCTTTTCTTACCAACAAACATCACCATCGTCTTTATCTCGTCGCTATGAACTCAACCATAGTCTTGGCATCTTGGAAGTCGAACCATGAAGCCCCATACACGAGCTCCGACGCAGACCGCCACTTTCGAGGCAGTTTTCGGCCAAACCACGACGAGTTGGCTGACGGACAAGGTATCAATCTCTTTTTCTCACTGAGAACTACAATTTTCCTTTTTGTTTCACTCAATTTCATTGAGTGTTGAAGAAGTTATACTCATTTGAATCTTACCCAGTTTCTGACGACCTCCGAGGCTTTCAAGGCATTTTCCAGCCAAACCACGGTAAGTTAGACATCATGTGAGGTACGATTCTCTTCGTCTCTTCGAGAACTACAACTTTCGTTTTTGAATCACTCGATTTATGGAGTTTTGACAAAGTTATGGCCATTTAAAGTTGATGTGGATTTCTGGCCAAATTCCGGCCTTCTTCATCCTTGGGTCTGGCGACCCACCAAACCCAAGCCCTATGGGCCTTTCCTGCCGAGCCCAACCCAAAACCCATTTCAGTTTTATTATTTATTTTATTAATTGTTTTAAGTTAAAGGCCTTTGGGCCAAATTAGCTAAAGCCCTAAGCCTTTTTATCTAGAAACCCAAAACCCTTAGGCTTAAGGCCTTCAGGCATTTTGAACCAGGGCCCTAAGCCCTCTCCTTTAAACCTAGCCCACCTAATTAGCTAAATCCAAACCCTTTATGTGAAATATTCCGTTAGGAAATATTCTTTGGAATATTCTAAGGATATTCTGTTGACATTTTACGAAATTTATCTAGGACCCTTCTTAGGATAATTCGACGTTCTGAATCCGTTTCCAATGTCCGTTTTCCCAAATTCAATTTCTATTATATAGTTTTATTTATGGGACTCTTTATGTGCTTAGGGGCAATTATAGTGGTGTTTCTGTCTTCGCTAGCTGCGTGACTTTTCGAAGGCGAAGTACTGTGAGTGGACCCCTTCTAAAATTTACATGATTTCATGGTTCAATTGCATAAATGAATAGCATGCCTTACGAGTTTATGTTTTGATTTTATGTTAAGCATGTTTATTGAATATGTTGATTTTTGTCTCGTGTTTTTGGTGAGGAATTAATTATTGGCCTATATTGAGCTATATTTTAATATGTCGTATTTTCTATAAAAACCATGAACTGGTAGACTATCTAATGGATGACGATAGGATGCTAGAACATGTTTTAGAAACCCCTCTTTATAGTATAGACGATGGATGACTTTATACTATGAAGTGATTATTTTTTAGAGGCGTAACTATTTGTGCGTACCTAGTGGACACTATGCCGCCTAGGGCGAGGATCTGGTGTTGGCAGATAGGCCGGGAGAAATAATCCCTGGCGAAAGGTTGAGGGACACGGAGACAGGCATTGGGCCGGAAGGGAGTTATCTCGGGCTACGGGCACAGAGACTTAGGTGCAGGCATTGGGCCGGGAGTTATATTATTATTCATTGATTTTACTAGCAGCACACCGCGCTTACGAGACAATCTACGAGATGATACACGCGATGATTTATATGATGTTTTCCGCGTTATACCTATCGAGATATTTTATGGCATGCTAGAGTTTCAGAAAAACCTATCACTTATTATGTTAGTAGTTTTCATTATATATAAACCTGGGGGTTAGTATGTTCATAACTGTTTTGTATTATGTATGTATATAAACTTGGTACACTCACCCTTGTTTTGCGCCTCCTTTCAGGATTTAGAATCGAGGCATACGATCCCGACCTCAACGTCTTCGCTTTGGCATATTCGAGTCCTCTCGGTGTAGGACCTACATCCTTTTATTTATTCAATTTTTATATTAATTCTTTTAGAACTCTAGTTAGTCGTATGCTCTGAACACGTTCCTAAATTATTAATTCTTTGAATTTTAAATTCATAACCCTTATTTACTTCTTATTCTTAGCTTTTGTATCAATTAATGGCTTTCGTCACCCTCGGGTGTCGGCCATCACGTGTCTATCCTAGTATTCAGGGAATATCAGGGTCGGGGCATGTCAGCCCTTTACATTGCTCAATTCCCCAAACAAGGCTATTGTCTCAATTATTTAGTCTCGTTTATTGTATGGCTGCATCTAACATCATGTTAGACTTCCTACGTACCCTAAACAGGGATCAAGCTATTCGTAGATCACATTTCCAAAGTTCAACCCAAAACCAAATATATAATCATTTAATCTAACATGTATTATACTCGTACGAATATCCAAACCACTGTAGTTAGGTTTCAAAAGAATAATTAGAATAATGAAATTCACATAAAAACACCATGTCGGCTCCATGGCCGTGTTCTGCCGCGGGTGGCGGTCGGCGGCCCCGGATCGTCGGAAAACTCAACTATATTTAAAAATTCTCAAAAATTATAGAAATAAATATCTTAGCGAGTAGAGTAACTTTCATACCTGCGACTAAGGCCAAATTAGCCCTGGAAGAGCCCCAATTTTGCTAAAACCTGTCAGAAACCCTAGTTTTGGGTGCCCTCAATTCGGCTCTATAGCAACTCCGACGGCCCCAAACTTGTTTGGGCTTTGTTCTTGAGCTTTAGAGAGTATTTTGGTGGTGGTAATTTGAGGGTTTTGTTTCAGAATTTGAGGGATGGCCACTACGAACCCTTAGCCCCACCGTCGGCCCTTGGATGAATTTGCACCCAAATTCCTTCAAATTTTAGGTGGATATGGAAGAGGGAAGACTAGGGAGTAGTTTCTAGGTAGTGGTTTGCTTTGATTTGCTAGAAAAATGACCGAATTTGGCCATGGTTCTCTTCGGGTCGCGCGGGTCATATGATGACCTGTTTTCCCCTTCCTTTTCTCTTTTCCTCCTTTCCCTCCTTTCTTCTCTTTTTGTTTGGGCAGTTTCTTCCTCTCCCCTCTCCCAATTCGTCCATCTCCCTCCTGTGCTCTCTTCCTCCCCTCTTATTCGATGTCATCCAGCAGCCTCCCCTTTCTTCCTTTCTTTTAAAAAACTGATTGGTTCCTCTCCCCACAAGATGGGAGTTCAATTTAATTAACACTAAACTTAAAATAACCAATTTCAAATGTTTGTAACTATACCGATATAAACTAGACTCGCAAACGGCTTTCGCCTATGAGTTCGTACCAACGAGTACTACTTAAATACGCTAAAAGAATAAGTCATACTTTTCTCTAAGGATGGTCAACGGAAGTCCAAGTCCTTGCCTCTAGGGCATTTTCATCAATTCGCTCGATTAAAATAAATAAAAACGTAAAGTTAGGGACGGGTTGTCATAATAACCGACAATATTTTTTTGATATCCGCCAGGAATTTATATCGGATATAACCGACATGATTTTTCTAATATCCGCCACTAATTAAATGATGTGTCAGATATAATTTATCTGACATGATTTTTCTAATATCCGCCACCATCATCCGCCACCTAAAGTTAATATTGTAGTAGTGTGGTTGAGTCATTTGGGTGAAGTGTTGCAGGCTCTACGTTTTTTTTTTTAATCTTTTTATTTCCCATTCCATTTCTGTTCCATTTTGGTTTTGAAAACCAACTTTGGGTACATGTGTAAGATCTTTTTATTTGTGGGATTTGAATCCATAATGCTGGGTGGTTACCACTAGACTTCTTTAAATTCCTAAAATTCTATTTTAGATATGCAAGTGTAAAACTTGTGCTGGGTTATGATAAATTGTGTTGTAGTTGTATAGATTTGTAGCAGGCAGTTATTGAATTGTAATTCGATGGGGGATGAGTTAGAAATATAAGAAATTATGGAAGGAAGAGAGGATGTAGTTGCAGGATATCAATTTGGTGTAGAAAGGGTTACATTTGTGGTAACAACGCTAGAAGATGAGTTGAAACCCAAATTGAAAATGGAGTTTGATTCGTTGGATGAAGGGTATAATTTTTTATAACAATTAAGCATCTGCAGTTGGTTTTGGGATTCAGGAGCACAATAGTAAAAAGTGCAGTGATGGTAATCATTTGGTAAGGAAAGAATTTGTTTGTTGCAAACAAAACAAAAATATAATGGATGTTAATCCCAAATCCAATCAGAAAGTTAGGAAGGGAGATGCTAGAAGTGACTGTAAGGCAAAACTTACGCTATATAAGGGAATTGGTTGTGAAAAGTTTATTGTAACAGTTTTTAATGATGGACACAATCATCCTATGGCAAATGCCTCACACTTATTTAGATTTCATAGTCAAGTTTTGAAGGCAAAGAAGACGATGATTGAACAATGTGCGCATTCTAATATTTTCATAAGTAAACAAGTGGGGTTCATGGAGGTGAAACTTGGAGGAATTGGAAATATTAGTTACACTCCCAAAGATATGTATAATGTCGAACAAAAAATGCGAACTTGGAACCAAATCCGCGCACCACCGTAAGTGGTAGAGGTACAAATTCGAATAACATGTAAAACAGAAAACAACTGTGGGCAATTATTAAGGAGGGGGGGTACCGGACAAAGGCTCTCGGACCATCAAGTTAGTAAGCAAGTTTGAGACTCAAGCGGTGTGCAAGAGAATAACAGTGTGATGATTGCACTACTAGAGATAAACCTTAGATGGGTGTATTTATACTAATCGAAGGAGAGACCTTTTTAGGTAGAATCCTTGTACTAAGTCGGGTGAATATATCTAGAAGTAGATTTTGCATCCTCTTAGGAGTGTGATTACTTACAGCGCATGTCAATCCCTAGATTGTAGGAACTCCAAGATATATAGAAGTTCCAACTGATTCAGTATTGGATTAGATCCTCTTATCTTGCTGAACAAGCATGGTCATTATTAGCAGAGTCACCTAGACTTTGCCTATTACCACGGAACAAGATGGTGGTGGCACCACTACTTCGTCTGATCCAGATTCACTCAAAGTTGTTGAGTCCATGACCAGACTTTTGAGGTAAACATATGATAAGCTCATATTTATATATATTTTACATAAAATTCACTTGTCTTTTCTTAGTTAGTTCCTTATATTTTTGAGCTATTTACTATGTTTTTGTGTTTTGTGTGATTTATCAAGCAAAGAAAAGAAAAGTAGCACAAGTGAATTATTAAGTAACAAATTCGTCAAAACTGCCTGTGCAGATTATCTGACTTTGGAAGCATGTTACAAACAACTCAGAATGAATAGGAGAATGAGCCTTATATTCATGGAAAGCTACGGATGTCTATTTTCTGGAGCAATTTACGGATTGTTAATCTCATTTTTCTAGAAGAAGTTATGGGCATTGTAACACTGAAAGGTCAGAAAAGGGCTAAGCAGATTTGGCTAATAAAAAGAGAAAGGCAACACATGGGTAAAGGAAACACACACACATGGGCAGAAAATGGGTGGATTGTTGGCTGAAATAATGAAGAACATGTGTCTGCAAATGCAAAGGAAAACACACACACACATAGGCAAAGGAAACACACACACATGGGCAAAGGAAACACACACACATGGGTAGGAATTGTGGGTGTTTGGTGGTTGAAATGATGAAGCATGTGTGTGTAAATGTAAAGGGGAAACATGACAACTCACACCCACACAAGATGCACATGCAAAGGAAATGGAGTGGTTCTCTCTCAAGCCTATAAATACCACCTTCCATATTCATCAAAGAGAAGAACAGATTTTCTCCTTGCTTTGGCCGAAACTTCCCACCACCATTCTCTCTAATTTCAGCCAAAAACCACCCCTAGCCACACCACCCATCAATCCTAAACCTTTCCATACCATTCCCCATCCATTCTACACCATAAAAACCACCCAAAACCGTCCAAAACCTCTAATGCCGCTGCTTGCAAGGAAGGAAAGAGAAGGAACATCTTGTGCCGTGCCTATGCCCAAGCCTTGGGAGTGTTGGAGCGTTTCTAGGTGTTTTCTATCTTTGATTTCAATGTTTAAATTAAGTTATCTTTGTGTAATTGCGAGTATGAGGAACTAAACCCCCCTTGGCTAGGAGGGGATTCAAAACCATGTTTATGCTTGCTATATGATTTGATTACTTCCAATTGCGTTTCATAAATTGTGAATTTAATTTACTTATCTCTATGAATTAAAACTAATTTGTGTATGTTGGTTGAGAGTGCACGCTTAATTTTCATGCATAAGTTTGATGCTAGGATATAAGGAAGTTTCACCTAATCGTTATGAACTTATATTCATAAGTAGTAAAGGTTGTTGATCACAATCGTGTTAAGTAAATTCTTGGCATAAGTTTCATGCAATTCATAGTAACGAGTGCCTCGTCAATGCTTATGTTTTTCATAGAACTTAATGATTCTTGCGTGTATCTCTATTATGCAATTCATGTAGGGAACTTGTAGGGAATGTTTTGGGTTGTCGTATGCAATCATCCAACCTAATAACTTGTGGAAAAACTGAGGGTTAATTAGTGCAATTCACGGTTAATTTGGGGCGTTGAGTATTCATGGTTTGTCGAAGAGCAATTGGAAATCATTTTGTATGCAAGTATAACATGTGTGGAGAAGAACCCCTTAGCTAGCTTCTCATCCATTCAATTTGATCAATCTCGTTTTAAAACCTATTTTGTTTTACAAAGTTCTTGTTTTGTTTTAAAATTCGTCTAAAATCAATCCCCCTTTATTTTGTTGAGTCATATTAGTTAGAAATCAATTTAGTTTGTGTTTTTAAGTGTCTTGAGTCAAGTTATAACATATTTTCGTTCAAATTCTTCGTTAGTGTTCAAAACTGCCCAGATTGTGTTTTTAAGGCAGTTTTGAGTGTTTAGGTGCTGTTTTCAGTCTTTTGGTTTGTTTTAGTGTTTTAAAGTATAGTTTTGCATTCTTTGAGTCTAGTTTAGTGTTTTAAACTTTGTTTTTACGTTTTCAAGTCAGTTTCCAAGTGATTTAGCAATCC
Source organism: Malus sylvestris (assembly GCF_916048215.2). Lineage (NCBI taxonomy): Eukaryota > Viridiplantae > Streptophyta > Magnoliopsida > Rosales > Rosaceae > Malus > Malus sylvestris. The sequence continues at coordinate 13,016,840 of NC_062267.1, forward strand.
CTCCTAATCCCCGGCCTAGAACGATCCCTACTTACATACTTTACTACAATTGATAAAAGAGGGTTTAATTTGTGTGCTTTTGGCGCCGTTGCCGGGGATTAGCAACTTTTCTAATCCCCCGTTGTTTCTTTTTCATGTTTTTTTTGTTTTAGTTACTGACTTTGTGTCTATTTGTGTCTTTTATTTTTTACTTATGATATTTGATTTAGTTTTGTTTCCTTGATTTCAAGTACTAGAGAAGTAAGACATGGATTTTGCTACCATTCAAGCTCAATTGGCGAAACTTACTTCTCAATTGTCACAATATGCTGAAGGGACCACAATGCAAAGTGTCCCTACAGATGGTGTGTCCTATAAGCAAGGATATCAAGCCAATCAATGCCCACAAAGAGATTAGAGTGATCATTCAAACTCTATGTGGTGGGAAGCTCAACAAGTTCAACATGAAGGATATTGGCAACCATATGAGGAGTTCTATTCAGGACCTATGCAGCCACCACAACCTCATATACAATATGCCCAATCAAACTCAGACTCATCAATAGATTACAATCAAATTCTTAATGAATTAAACTCTATGGTGCAGGGCTCACAACAAGAAGAATATCTGCCACCATCGGAAGAGTTCTATCACTGGCATATCAACCATCACAGTCACCATAACAATTTGCCCAATTCAATTCAGGTACGTCTTTGGATGATGATATGTTTAATAAGTTACTCACCTCTTTGAACCAAAAAGTAGAAAATCAAAACAAAGAGATACAAAATCAAGCCAAGAAGGCAAGTGAATTGGAGAAACTACCTGGGCAGATTATGGAGTTCATGGCACAAATTCAAGAGCAGAGTGAACTCCCCAACTCAACTATTGAAAATTCGAAGGAAGATTTTGAAATCCATGATGCTATCACTTTGAGAAGTGCTATGGAGGTTGAAGCTAACCTAAAAACATCCAAACATAGCCTAGAAGTGAATGAGGAGCTGCTGATTGAGGAGGAGGAAGAAGACATACACACGGAAAGGGTAGAACAACCCTTGCCGCAGCCCCTTAAGCCCTCTAAACCACCCGCCACAAGTAAGGACGTCCTAATTTCATTTCATTCTAATGTTATTCCTCCGAACGTCCCTTTTCCTCGTAGGTTTTTTATTCCCAAGAAAGAAGAGACTGAAAAAGACATCGTGGAAGCCTTCCCAAAGGTGCAAAATGATATTCCAATTCTTGGTGCAACAAATCAAGTTCCAGATTGTGTTGAAATGTTCAAAGGACCTTGTACACTAAGAAGAATGATTCAAGAGAAAGTAGTGGCTGGAGAAGATGTAGAATGCATCAAAGAGGATGTGCTTGAGACAACCATTCCTAAAGAAGTTGAATTTTATGACATGGGACAAGTCCCAACCATCACATTCAATCTGGCCAAGTCCAATATCCCTGAAACTTTCAAAAATGTGGTGTTTGTCATTGAGTTCTTGTCGGACAAAGCAAGTAAGTCATCTTCTCCAATTTTACATACGTTTTCCACTAACTTGCTGATTTTGATGATTCAGGCACCCATACTAGAATTTACACCATTGACGGATCACTTCAAGTATCACCTTCCATTCGAAGATCACTTCCATGGAACCTAGGGGAATGTGACGGGAGGTATCGTCCGGCTGCAAGACGTTAAAGAAAACGCTTCTTGGGAGGCAACCCATGTATTCAAAAAAGGAAGATCTATGAATCGCTTTACAATCAGTTTTGCGTTTCTAAAAACCTTCCCTTTTCTGCATTTCTATTTTGCCTTGATTATCATTTTTATTTGTTGCTTGTTTAATTGTTTTTTGTGTGGGTTTATTTTTGAAACACTGACAGTTATGCAAGGTAATTTTACATTCATAAAAAAAAAAGGAACATTAAGCAGAAAATTACAATAGGGAGCCTTCACAAAGGCTGCTTAGGAGAAGTCTCAGTAGTCGGCGGAGCCTCAGCAGTCGGCGGAGCCCCAGAAGGAGGAGGCAGCGGAGGTTGATCATTTGGAGCTTCAGTACGCGGTACAGCCCTAGAAGACAAAGGCAAATGCTGTTGGAACAAGCCCACAAACCTCTGATGATCAAGTAAGATCTGACCATCAGATTCCTGCATCTGGTCAATTTTCCTCTTCATGTTTGTGGCATAGTTGTGTGCGAGCTTGTGCAATTGTTTATTTTCATGTTTAAGCCCTCTAATCTCCTGCTTGAGACTTATCACTTCAGCCGCCAATGATTCAACTTGACGGGTTCGGGAAAATAGGCGTTGGGCCATATTGGACACGGAACCTACGCACTGCACACTGAGAGACAGAGATTCCTTAACAGCCAGCTCATCAGACCGTTTGGCAAGTAATCTGTTATCTTTGGGAGTGACAAGGTTCCTGGCCACCACCGTAGCTGTCATATCATTCTTCATCACCGAATCCCCAACGGTAAGGGGACCAGTAGGGGATATGAATGATGGGCGCCATATGTTGTCTGGAGAAGGTGGGACTGCTCTTCACCAAGGTTCAAGTCAAAACGACGGTCGGAAGGGCCAGACATTTTTCCGAGGTGTTAAAGAAAGAGGAGATCGGACAAGTCAAGATCGTAGAAGTGCAACACGGGAGTTTTTACAGGAAGAAATTCAAGTGTGCTTTGAACGTCCTGCATACCTCTATAAAAATCAGCACGCGATGGGATTTCAGAGATCGAAAAGGCGAGCTCAGAAATCAAAGAAGCACCGATTCCAGATATCGAAGAGCGCCAGCTTTCTCAAAAGTTGGGCTTGCTCACAAAGCACTGATTCCAGATATCGAAGAACGCCAGTTTTCTCAAAAGTTGGGCTTGCTCACAAACCGCCGATTCCAGATATCGAAGAGTGTCAGCTTTCTCAGCCTCGTCAGCACCCGTCACACGCAAACTCAGCTTTGCGAAAATCACGAAAAATTTGTCGAAGCATCGATCTCAGATAGCGAAGATGCGCCTGTCTCTCTCAGCCTCGTCAACACTTGTCACATGCAGAGAAAGCTTTGAGAAAATCACCGGCAGTTTGTCGAAGCGCCGATTCCAACCATCTGTTTTTCTCAACCTCGTCAGCTTTTAGGAAATCACGAGCAATCTATCGACGATTTCTGTTGAAGTAGAAAACACGTGAAGTTTACTGTTCAATCATCCAACGGTTGCCGACATGAGTGAAAGAACAATAACGGTTATTATTTCCTATAAATGTCGACCTTCACCTTCCATGGCAAGGCAGACATACATAACCTTCCGTCATCTCCGAGAATGCCTTCCCAACAAACCCTCTCGAGTCACTCAGTGTTCCTTATTCCTTGGGGTACCTCTGTAAACAACCCATCCAAAGCAAAAGTATTTCATATCATGAAGGTTGAAAGCAAGAGTATCTCATATCATGCTTTCTCCCTGTCCTTCTCCTTGTCGTTGTTTTAGGACAAGGAGAAAGTGAGTAATCAGCCAGCACTTGGTATCAATCTTCCGATCTAGAACCGACTGCCTGGAACCCCTTCCTGATTGCTTACCTAGCCTTGCTCTCGAGTACTCATCTTCATCATCTTATGCTTTCGCTTCGTCTACCGCATCATAAGGGAAGTGAAAATGATACCTCGAAGCATGTGGAGACAATTTGCCAATTCATCCTCAGCTAGGGATAAGGAGAAAGAAAGCAAGAGGTGGGCACTTGGAAAGATTGAAGAAAGAAACAGACCAACACTTTTACCTCGTGCCTGCCCGCCGTGCAGAAGAAACAAGCAGAGAAGAATGCAGACTGCACAATCAAATCATCCCAGCAGAAGGAGTCTGATTTGAAACCAAGGAACTCTGATATTCCTCGCTCAGAATTCCAAACCAGTTCGAGATCAAAGCTGTGGAAAGTCAACAAGATCATCTATCTCCAAAACCAGATTTGCGTTCTTAAACTCTACTCTGTCTATTTTTTGTTTACTTTGCCATACTTGTCATGTTTATTCGTTGTTTGTTTATTTGCTTGTTTTTGTGTGAGTTTATGCTTGAAACATTGAGGACAATGTTTGATTTAAGTGTGGGGGGGGTAACCATTGTTTTGCATGAAATTCGTAGGAGTTTATCACCCATTACTTCTAATGTTGTTCCTTGCTCTTTTAAGTGTTTTTAAGCTGTTTTGAAGTGTTTTAGTGTGTTTTGATATCAAAATCCGAAAATCTCATAAAAATTTGAAAAAATTGTTTTGAAAAAAAAACCAAAAAGAGTTGTTTTTGTTTGTGTCTTAGGGTACCTTCCAACACAATGATGAGGATTTGGTTTTTAATTACATGACTGTTAAAGAGAGTTATAAACATGGATGAACATTTGATTTACTCTTTGGTGTATGCTTGGTTGTGGTTATAATTTATGAATTCACATGCAATCATAAAGGAAAAATTAGTTTTTGTAACATGCTTGAAGGAAGGAACTCAAACAAACGCTACAACCTTGTGAGACTTGAGCCTAAACATTATTTGGAGAGTTGATAATATGTGCATTATTGTTTTCTAAAGTCGTTGCATGATCTCATTTTTCTTTGCTTGGTTACTACTTAGAAGGCGTTTCATCATTTAGTTCCAAATGCTAGAACTCATGCCCATTTCATTCAAAGCATGATATTGATTTGCATAACACGTATTCAAGATGAAGTTGTGTAGTTACCACCACCAAAGCCAAATTGCCGTGTATCCTACTTCATTATTTGTTTAAGTTAACCCCATTGAGCCTTGTTAGCCTACGTTCTTTGTTAACCCACGTTATCCTCACCTAGCCTAGATTAGGACCATCCATACCCTTGTTCTTAAAGCATAGTAAAGCATGATTCAAATTTAATTCCTTTTGATTATGTATGGCAGAAAATAAGTGTGGGGGAATTTGTTTCTCATGTAAGTAGTGTGCCATAGGCACGGGTGGAAAGAAAGAAAAAAGAAAAGTGTGAAAAGTATGAAAAAAAAAGAGTTGAAAAGATGTGAAAAAGAGTCCTAAAGTATTGTTTGTTGAAGAAGGGGTCCAAAACTTTGAATTCGGCCCTAAATATTTCTTGAATCTTCCCGTCGTGTTTAAAAGTTGATTTCTGCAATCTAAGTGAATTCTAAGTTTCAAGTTCATTACTTTGCTTGCTATTGCTTTAAGAACGTTTGTTATCCCTATCCTTCATTTGTTAGCCAACACCCCAAGCTCGTTACAACCTTTGACTTCAATCTTGAGTGTTATGTGTTTCAATTTGTGGAGTTTGAATTTGGTATAAGCATATGGTGTCACTGGTTCTCGCATCTAAGTAGTAGCATTCCATTCATGAGATCATATCTAAACATGCTTATTAACTCCAGAAATTGCTTTCTTTGTGATGCATATATGTGAGCGTTCGTTTTCATATCTACATCAATCTTCTCACATATAACTAGTATAGGTGTGTAGTCAAAAAATCTGAGTGAAAATTGAGTGCATATCTTGTAAGGAATTGAGCAAATTCTCTAAGGCATGTTACTACATTCAAAACATCGTTTTAATTGGTTAAATGTGAACTAGTAAGTGGTGACTGTGATTAAGTATGTGCTCAAGTGTTAAGTTGACTAAAATCTGTGGGAATGATGATTTTTAACTTGTCATGTGCGTTGGAAATCCCTAAAGCAAATGTTGGAAGGTTTAGGTTGTGTTTTGTTTTCTTTATTTTGCTCGAGGACTAGCAAAAGCTAAGTGTGGGGGTATTTGATAAGCTCATATTTATATATATTTTACATAAAATTCACTTGTCTTTTCTTAGTTAGTTCCTTATATTTTTGAGCTATTTACTACATTTTTGTTTTTTGTGTGATTTATCAAGCAAAGAAAAGAAAAGTAGCACAAGTGAATTATTAAGTAACAAATTCGTCAAAACTACCTGTGCAGATTATCTGACTTTGGAAGCATGTTACAAACAGCTCAGAATGAACACTGAAAGGTACGGATGTCTATTTTCTGAACCAATTTACGGATTGTTAATCTCATTTTTCTAGAAGAAGTTATGGACATTGTAACACTGAAAGGTCAGAAAAGGGCTAAGCAGATTTGGCTAATAAAAAGAGAAAGGCAACACATGGGCGAAGGAAACACACACACATGGGCAGAAAATGGGTGGATTGTTGGCTGAAATAATGAAGAACATGTGTCTGCAAATGCAAAGGAAAAACACACACACATGGGCAAAGGAAACACACACACATGGGTAGGAATTGTGGGTGTTTGGTGGTTGAAATGATGAAGCATGTGTGTGTAAATGTAAAGGGGAAACATGACAACTCACACCCACACAAGATGCACATGCAAAGGAAATGGAGTGGTTCTCTCTCAAGCCTATAAATACCACCTTCCATATTCATCAAAGAGAAGAACAGATTTTCTCCTTGCTTTGGCCGAAACTTCCCACCACCATTCTCTCTAATTTCAGCCAAAAACCACCCCTAGCCACACCACCCATCAATCCTAAACCTTTCCATACCATTCCCCATCCATTCTACACCATAAAAACCACCCAAAACCGTCCAAAACCTCTAATGCCGCTGCTTGCAAGGAAGGAAAGAGAAGGAACATCTTGTGCCGTGCCTATGCCCAAGCCTTGGGAGTGTTGGAGCGTTTCTAGGTGTTTTCTATCTTTGATTTCAATGTTTAAATTAAGTTATCTTTGTGTAATTGCGAGTATGAGGAACTAAACCCCCCTTGGCTAGGAGGGGATTCAAAACCATGTTTATGCTTGCTATATGATTTGATTACTTCCAATTGCGTTTCATAAATTGTGAATTTAATTTACTTATCTCTATGAATTAAAACTAATTTGTGTATGTTGGTTGAGAGTGCACGCTTAATTTTCATGCATAAGTTTGATGTTAGGATATAAGGAAGTTTCACCTAATCGTTATGAACTTATATTCATAAGTAGTAAAGGTTGTTGATCACAATCGTGTTAAGTAAATTCTTGGCATAAGTTTCATGCAATTCATAGTAACGAGTGCCTCGTCAATGCTTATGTTTTTCATAGAACTTAATGATTCTTGCGTGTATCTCTATTATGCAATTCATGTAGGGAACTTGTAGGGAATGTTTTGGGTTGTCGTATGCAATCATTCAACCTAATAACTTGTGGAAAAACTGAGGGTTAATTAGTGCAATTCACGGTTAATTTGGGGCGTTGAGTATTCATGGTTTGTCGAAGAGCAATTGGAAATCATTTTGTATGCAAGTATAACATGTGTGGAGAAGAACCCCTTAGCTAGCTTCTCATCCATTCAATTTGATCAATCTCGTTTTAAAACCTATTTTGTTTTACAAAGTTCTTGTTTTGTTTTAAAATTCGTCTAAAATCAATCCCCCTTTATTTTGTTGAGTCATATTAGTTAGAAATCAATTTAGTTTGTGTTTTTAAGTGGCTTGAGTCAAGTTATAACATATTTTCGTTCAAATTCTTCCTTAGTGTTCAAAACTGCCCAGATTGTGTTTTTAAAGCAGTTTTGAGTCTTTTGGTTTGTTTTAGTGTTTTAAAGTATAGTTTTGCATTCTTTGAGTCTAGTTTAGTGTTTTAAACTTTGTTTTTACGTTTTCAAGTCAGTTTCCAAGTGATTTAGCAATCCCTCCTAATCCCTGGCCTAGAACGATCCCTACTTACATACTTTACTACAATTGATAAAAGAGGGTTTAATTTGTGTGCTTATATATTTCGCATCAACATAGTCTGATCAACCTTACTTCGGCCTTGAAAAATTGTGATCCCACATATGAGAAAGATAAAAAATACTAATTCTATTTTAAGATGGAGTTAATAAAGGCGGAATACTTGACAAATTTTTTGGGCGGATGTTAAGTCATGATGTGGTTATGGCCATTTTCGTAATGTGATTGTGTTTGACACCACGTTCAACACCAATGTGTACGGAATGATGTTTGCTCCTTTGTTAGGAGTTGATAATCATGGTCATAATTACGGATCAAGATGGAGCCATACTAAAGGTACTAGCAACAAACTACTAACAACCTTTCATCGGTACTGGATATGACATATTATTAACAAATTCAATGACAAGGATTACATAGGGGGCATTTTCAAGGATTTGCATAAGTGCATACGTGATATTGAAAGAAAAAAAGACTTTGAGGCAAGTTGGAAAGGGTTGGCAGAAGAACACGGATTGGGTGATAAATCTTGGCTTAAGGACATTTATGGCTTGTGTGCAAATTGGGTTCCCGTATTTTTTAAGCACTTTTTTTTTTTTGTTCAAATGTCGAACAGTATGTGCATAGGAAACACTCTTTGATTGAATTGCTCATTCGCTTTAATCAACCCTTGGACAACAACTTCAAAAAGAGGTGGTTGGTGACCACAATGATGAAACTTGTGTCTCTTCTATGCAACTTCATACACCAATGAAATATTAAATAGCCAAATTCTACACCCGGTTTATGTTTGAAGGTTTCAAATGGAGGAATTGAAGAGTGTGACTTGTTTCTTGAGGGAGAAGTCAGCAGATGGGAATGAGATGGTGTATGAAGTACTTAAGAGACATGCAGGGGTGACAAAGATGAAGACGTTGGTGGTTGATAAGGTCTCAGAATATGCTAAATGCAGCTACAAAGAGATGGAGTTTTGGGGAGTTCCTTGTCGCCACATATTTGCCTATTTGAAAATAAAACAAATAGAGTTGTTGCCTCAAGATTACATAATGAAAAGGTGGTTTCAAACCACCAAATTCGGTATTGTTTTGGACAGGGAAGATGGCAAAGATGCCGACAATTTTGTAGTGCTGAAAAGACCTTAGTTTTCAAGAAATGCTTCAGATTTGATTGACAAGGTGGTGATGTCTATAAAAGGTGGCCAATTCTGCCCGCACTTTGAAATCCTTGGATACAGAGCTAAACTCTTTAGTTGTTGATAACCCTGGTCGAAAAATAAAAGCAAGTGAAAAGGGAGGTAGGAGTTCTCAAACTGATGTGGTTAAAATCCAATTCAAGTTAAAAGCAAAGGGGCGTCCAAAATAAGTCAAAAAGATAAGCGAAATCAATGTTGGAGACACAGCAGTGAGAAGCTGAATTGTCCATTACCAAACACAATGCACACAACGAAAGTAATTATCACTTATGCACTACCTCATTATATTTTAATGGTAGTAATATTTCAAACAAGTTTGAATTGTATTGTAATTTTTCAGGTCTTGTCCTACAGATCCCGAAGAACGAACAGAGGTCACACCGAGCGTCGTTGCCGGTGCTGTTATCGAGACAACTGAAAGTGCTTACCTTGTGCCAACTTCTCAGCCAACTCAAAAAAATAACAATGATGTGACAGCTAGATGTTCGGTAGTGCTAGACACTTGTTACGAATATATGCTCGATGAACGATTAAGCACGTTATGAAAAGTCATTTGTGGCAGGCACATTATTAGACAATCAGTGCTAACTGTCCGGAGTGATATACTTTTGTTTTGCAATGGCCAAAGCTGGTTGTTTTGGAATGTATTGTGTGATAGCACTATTGGATATTGTGATACACTAAATTTGACTTGTGATGAATGTATATGAATTTCTATGATAACTTATGAAAGTTTGTGAAAATAACAGCTGTATCAGTGAATGACCCTTGAAATTAGATACTAATTTTATAGGAACGCATACGTAAATACATCCTGATTTGAAAACGAGTCCGGAGACTTACGTTACAATATACTTAAAAGTGTACAAATTAACAAGACCTAAATCACTAAAAAGGCAAATTTTACACTAAGGATCCTAGAGGGTCTTGTGAGCAGCCTTTATGTAGTCGTGCTCCTCATAGTCACTACCATCTTTGAGGATTTCATCCACATTTGAGGGGAAAATGGAGTCCCAAAGGGTTACCATTGAGATACAAACAAAACTTCTCAAACTCATAATAGCAATAGATTAGCCCAGATCCCTTCCTCGTCGTCCTCCTCCTCCAAGCTCAAATCCGAATTGCTATCCCCCTCCTCGTCTCCCTTCCTCCTCCTCATCCTCCTTTTCCGAGCTCAGATCAAAAGAATTTGAATCATCGTCTTCCTCCTTCCACTCATAGAAAGTTTTGTTGTCAGAGATCGAAGCCGAACAGAGGAGGTGGATTTGATACTGTTCACAAGGTAGTGAAACATCATTGCATGACCAATTAATAATTAATGGGCCTAAATGAATATTAATTATTCTTAAATTCCTTGATTGCAGGGTAAGTTTTCCAATGAGGAATATAATGCTGTGAAAAGGCTTTTTTATGGATTCTGGACAAGGAGATTTAGAATTCAAAAATGAGGTCTCCTTAGTGGCTCGACTTCAACACCGGAACTTAGTCACGCTCCTTTGTTTCTGTTTGGAAGGAGATGAAAGACTGTCCATACGGCTAATGGAAGTTTCCATCAACTCATATTTGGTGAGCATATTTCAAAGACTTTTTTATCATGACTACAATCCTGCTTTTATTTACATTGTTTTTGGACGAGGAATTTTAAAATGATTGAATTTTATTTTCTTGAATTTGTGAATTTTCTTGTTTAGTTAACCTAAAAGAACAATGAAATTTGAATACGAATTTTTTTATTTTTAAACTCTCACTCATGGAAATTTAGAACTTACATCTATTTGCATGAGGAGGTCTCAAATTGCAAGTTTTTTTTTTCTTTTTTTCATGCAGAAATTCTAAATTAAATTTTCATGTTTATAAATCCAAACAATGGAATTAATGCATGCCAATTTATATATTATGCCTTTTGTCAAAATTCCAAGTTTATTTCTCTCATCCAAATAGAGAACATTAAGGGTGGGCATGGTGCGGTTTGGTGCAGTTCCACCCTCAAACTGAAACCGAAAAATATCAACGGTTCAGTTTAGTGTGGTTCCACTTAAATTTACTAATAAAACCATACTGTTCGGTTTACACCAGTTCTGGTTCAGTTCATGACGGTTTATGGTTCCGAATACTAAATCATTTGAGTACCAAATCAAAATGGTATTCAAAGTTTACTTGTTTTTTTCCTTGTTTTTTGCATGCTTGCATTCAAATACTACTTCTAAAATTGTTATACAAAGTTACAAACAAAACATATATTTTTCAAATACTAAATCAAAATGCAAATATCCTTGACACCAAGCAAACAAAAAAAAAAGAAACACAATTCATATGTATAGATACATTGATAATACAAATATACATCTACACATACAGATACATCTACTATGCAGTAAGAATGTTAGTACGAATAAAATAATTTAAGCGTAATAAGGACTTATCAAGAGATTAAAAAAATGCATAGGAAAAAGGGAAAGAAAAAAGCATGATGTAATTGAACACCTTAAAATCATTCTATCCAAGAAAAATATGAAATCAAAACCTGAATGTCAAATTTGGATATCTAGGAGAGAAAATGACCTCATTTTTCAAATATGTGGATTATCTCAATAGGTGAACTGTGCAAGCGAAAGATCTAATCAAGAAGTGCTCCTATGTAGTCACACTAGGTGGAACTAGTTTGGTTTTAACCACTCATTTGATGACACCTGTATACAACTATTAAATTTAATTAATTATTTATAGTCACGATTCAGTTCTAAGCGATTCTACTAACATGAAAACCAGAATTGGTATGGACAGCTCGATCTGGTTCTTGAACCTACGTTGACTTTTTTGGTCAACACAATTTTGTTTTTGATTTATTTTGTTGCGATTCAATTCGGTTTCGCGGTTTCATAGTTTTTATGCCCACCCCTAGAGAACTTTATATACGTCAACATGAAGAAAATGAGGCTTCACCATAAAACCAATTGATATATCAAGAGTAGCCTAATTGCTTACAAACACATGCAAGGTCTGCCTTTTCTCGATGTGGGATTCACTTTCAACATGCCCCCTCACATGTGGGGCATTTTCAAGCCTCACATGTGGGAAATTTTCAAGCCTAACACGTGAAGAACATAAATCAAGTGACGTGGAGCACGTGGGGATTTTGGGCTTCAAGCATAGGATAACTTGGTCTAATACTATGAAGAACTTGAGGCTTCACCATAAAACCAATTAGCAATATGAGGAGTAACTCAACTTTTAAGTCCTTACAAGGGGAGCAACTCAACTTATAAGCCCTTAGAAGGTTTCCTTTTCACCGATGTGGGACTATTTAATTAACCTTCACATTCTTACATGTGGCGAATTTTAAAGCCAAACACGTGGACAACACAAATTAGCTAACGTGATGCACGTTACCATTGGGCTTCAAATTTGGGCCAATTTGCACTGATTTTATTAAGAAGTTGAGTCTACACCATAAAATCACTTGACAATATGGAGAGTAACCAAATTACTTATAAGCACATGCAAGGACCTTTCTTTCTCCGATATGAGATTCATTCTCATCATAACAAACACCATTACATAAATTTAACAAATATGCAGGTCAATCCAAATGCACACGCTTGGATTGGGATTGTCATTACAAAATCATAATTGGCATTGGGCGAGGACTCGTTACCTTCATGAAGAGTCTCCTCTTAGAATCATTCACCTTAACCTAAAAGCTGGAAACATTTTGTTACATGAAAACATGAACCCCAAAATTGCAAATTTCGGCATGGCAAATTTTATTGTGCTTGCTTGATCAAACAAGAGGAGAAACTGTTCAAATTTGTGGAACCTAGTATATGTACACTAAAACCATGTCCCAACTCTGTCCAATTTGTGCTGAAAGGGAGGAGTCCATGGAGCACATGCTACTTATGTGTTTGTGGGCTACCAAGGTGTGGTTGTGGGGTCCTCTTCGCCTTCAAATTAATCGAAGCTCTATTACCACCTTGGCCGATTGGTTGTGCTTGGTTGTCAATCAATATTTGGGTTGTAAGGAGAATTTTGACCGTATTTTGGCTTATGTGATCTTCTCATGTTGGTTCATTTGGAGGGTGGGATAAATCCTTCTCCCTTTTGAACTTTGCATTCTATGGCCATTGCCTTGGTTTTCTTTCAAGAGGCTTCTACTCCTCGGAGTATGATGGCTTCTCTTAACACCGGACACCCTAGAGATATGTTTCGTCTCACTATTTGGTCACCTCCCCCTGTTAATTGGAATAAGATCAAAGTTGATGCATGTTGGAATAGGGACTCTTTGTGTGGACAGATTGGGGTTGTGGCCAGAGATTGGAATTCGGGTTGCAAAAAAGTGCAATGTGTGAGGGTGCATGCTTCTACGGCTGCGATGGCAAAGGCATTAGCGGTCCTGTAATGATGCTTACTGGCGAGAAACTTGCAGCTGCAGGAGGTTTTGTCGCGAGAAACTTGTCTCCGGAGATGGTTGGCTTAGGCTGGGTGGTGAAACCTCCATCTTCGCTTGTGGGTATTTTGAACAAAGATGGTCTCCCATGTCCTGCGTAGGTGGGGGAGTTTTGTCTTGGATATATGGGATGACATTGGGGGCTTGTGTGGCGACATCAATTGTATCCTATTTATCTTTAATCCTATTTCTGGGTGTGCTGGGCACCCTTCTGTTTGCTTCTTGGCCTTGTGCCTTGCTAGTTCTATGAATTGCTTCTTCTACCCAAAAAAAAAAAAAAACTATGATGTATATACACCTTGCAATAGTTACCGTGTTTATGTATGTACGTTGTATATAGATTACGATTTTCATGAGCTAGCACACAATTGATTGACGAATACCATTGCGACGTACAAAGTGCTCTCACATACAAAAGTAGTGCATACTTCTATTACAGAGTGTGTCAACAAATATATCAATTTTGTATGTCTAAATAATACTTTTGTTGATAAAATTTAAGATATTAGCTAGCTTCGAACAATCCAAAAGAACAAGAATCAAGATAATCTAAACTAAACTATAGAACTTTACCATGGTAGTGAATTAATATTTCCCCTTAATCTTGTTGAGGCCCAGCTATCAAAGTTTTGATTAATTGGCAATGCAATTGAAGAACATGCAATGTCGAGCAATAAAAGAATTAGATACTAACTATAAACTGTTCCTTAGAATTAAGTTCTCCTTTCTTGTTGATATTCATGTGCAACAGATTTATGGCTCCAAATATGTATTGGTCATTTTTCTGTAAAGTTTGATATTTATAGTTTTGGGATTATAATTTTGGAGATAATAAGTGGACAGAAGAACAATTCTTTCCAACACCAAGAGAGCGAGATCTTCAAAGCTATGTAAATTAAACAAAATAAGTGTTGGGGCTTCATGGTTTTTAATCATCTTTGGGCTTTGTTTCATCTTGTTTTCACAAATCATGAAGGCATGGAAAGCTTGGAAGGAAGGTACTAATAACAGAAATGCCACATGGCATCATCTGAGTAGTGGAGTTTGTTAATATTGTTAGAAGGGTATTATTGTAATTGGAATATATAGCTATATAAGGGATTGTGTATCTTGTATTTCATTAAGTTTTTGTTGTACTCATTTCTATCAAATTGCTTAATACATTCTTCTTTCCTTTCATTATTTCTCTGCAATTCCTTATTCTATCTTCAAGTGTTAATATGGTATCATCGCCGATTCTGGCTAGTCGCCATTTCCGATCCTGAAGATGCTTTCCGCTGATTTGTTTGCCGCTTGAGTTGGAAGTTCGAAGGTCTGAAAAGTGGGTTGCTGGTTTGAAATCATGCAGTTCGAAGATTTGGGTGAAGTTTGCGTGCTGAATCAGGTGAAATTGTTTTCATTAATGATTCAATATTGTTTAGGTTTCTTGAATCGGGTTTCTTAAATTGGGTTTTTTTCTTGAATCGGGTTTTTCTTGAAATTTTGGTGTGCATGAAGTAAAGGATTTGGGGTTTCAGTTGTTGATGTGTTGATATCAGAAAGTGTCATTCTTTATGAGTATATCTTGGAGTTTCATTCTCTAAGAGTTGAATTTCTTGGTTTGAAGATTACGATTTGTAGAGATGAAGACAGGAAGTGTCATTCTTTCTATATAGATCTTGGAGTTTTATTCTCTAGGAGTTGGATTTCTTGATTCAAAATTATGATTTGTGGATGTGACGATAGAAAGTGTCACTCTTTCTGTGAATCTTGGAGTATCAGTCTCTAAAGATTGTGAAATTCTTGGAGTATCAATCTCTAGGATTAGTGTATTATACTGTGATTTGTGTTGAGTGTTTATCAATGGCGTCTTCTTCGTTTAAAATAGAGAATTTGTTGGGTATGTTGACTATAAAACTCAAGGATGACAATTTCGCCAAATGGGCGTTCCAATTTTAGTTTGTGCTAAGAGGGTATAAACTTTTTGGTCATTTTGATGGTACGGTTGTGTGTACATCAAGATATGTTGTAAGTCAAGAAAATGGGATCACGAAGGAAGTTTCTACAGAATTTCTTAAATGGGAATCGACTGATTTAGCTCTTATCAGTCTGTTACTTGCTACTTTAATAGATGAAGCGATGGAATATGTTCTTGGTTGTAGGACCGCTTTTGAAGCATGGACAAATCTTGTTGAAAGATATGCATCTGTTTCAAAGTCCTGAATTAATCATTTGAAGACATAATTGCATACAATACAGAAAGGCACATATAGTATTGATAAGTATTTGTTGAAATTGAAGAATATTATGGATCAGTTGATTGCTGCGGGGGAAACAATTTCTGATAATGATATAATGATTGCTGGGTTAGCAGGGTTGCCTAAAAAGTATGTTGTTATTAGGACTGTTATCTTGGTGAGAGAGTCTTCGATTACTCTGAGATAATTCTGGGCACAATTGCTTGGCACTGAAAAGGAAATTGAAGGGGAAATGAATATGTTGTCTCACAATATGTCTGCTCTTTTAATGCAAGGTCCTAATTTTAGTCAGATTTCTGGTTCGGGTTTTCTTACATATGGGCACGGATCTAGATCTTCACATGGGGCATCTTCCTCTAATTCTGGTCATATATCTGCTACTACAGGGGGTACAATCATTCAACAATCACATAATTCCTTTTCCAGTCCTCATGGTCAAGGAACTGCTTCTTTTAAGCCTTAGTCATTTGGTTCAAGACATTCTGACATTTATGGCTATGGTTTTGTGGGACAGTCTAACTCAGGACATCAGCAAGGGTTCAAATCTCAGAATTTTGGTTCCAGGTTTAACAATGGTAATCAATTCAAGCATTACAACAACAATTATAGGAGTAATAACTTCAGAGGAAGGGGGTATACCCATGGCGGCAACAATTCCTATTCTACATGGTCTAAACAAGTGCAGAATTGATCTACTTTATGGACGGGCAATATAGAAGCAAGAACATCTGTTGTTGTTGAACATCAGATATGTAATAAAAAAGGTCACGCAGCTGCGAACTGTTTTCACAGAAACACACATAATCCTTCAGCTGGTTTTCTTGTGGAGAGTCAAATTTGTGGAAGAATGGGGCATTCTGCGCGAAACTGTTTTCATAGGGGGAATTATGCCTTTCAAGGTCAACCACCTCCATCATCTTTCTCTGCCATGCAAGAACAACAAACAATCCAAGTGCTACCTCAGGACTCGTGGATTGTAGACTCAGGTGATTCTCACCATATGACTGCAGATGTCACTTCATTAAGTCAAGTTACTCCTTTTCAAGGTTCTGAGAATATAACCATTGGTAATGGTTCCAGTTTACCAATTCAAAATATTGGTTCTACTATAATTCAAACCAATAATCATTCACATATTCTCAGTAAAGTACTTCATGTTCCAAATATCGCCAGAAGTTTACTTTCTGTTAAATAGTTATGTGCAGATAATAATAGCTAGTTTATATGTGATGAATGTGAATTTTTTGTGCAGGACAAGAAGACAAGGGAGATGGTGTATCACGGAAAAAGTAAACCAGAAGAGTTATTTCAGATACCTGTTATGCAGAAGACAAAAGGGTTACAGTTTGTTGCAAGAGATCCAATTACTTACTTGGGAAAAATGGTGAAATCCAGTATTTGGCATCAAAGGTTGGGACATCTTGCTAATGATACTATGAGTGTTATGTTGTAACAGTCTGGAGTTGTACACAAGTTAGATGATATACATACTACTTGTATTTCTTGTGTTCAAGGAAAGATGTCTATGTTACCTTTTCCTGTTACAAATGACAGATGTTTGGTTCCTTTTGAGAAAGTTCATAGTGACATTTGGGGTCCAACACATGTAAAATCCTTATAAGGATACAGATATTATGTACTGTTTGTTGATGAATATACAAGATTTAGTTGGATATTTCCCATGTGCATTAAATCTGATGTATATGAAATTTTTGTCAAATTATACACTTTGATTCAAACTCAGTTTGGGATGTCAATTAAAGGATTACAAATAGATGGTGGGGGAGAATATACTAGTAAGAGATTTACATCATTTTTTTGCTACAAAGGGTTATGAAATTCATTTCATGTCCCTACACTCCTTAACAGAATGGCATATCTAAGAGGAAGCATAGACACATTGTGGATACTGCACTTACTTTATTACATGCTGCTGGTTTAAATAGGGAATTCTGGTACTTTGCATGTGCTCATGCAGTTTTTTTCTGATAAACAAGATGCCATGTAAAATCTTGTCCTTTAGTTCCCCATACTTTCTTCTATATAAGAAGGTACCTGACTTACAATCCCTCAGAATTTTTGGTTCAGCAGTTTTCCCTTGGATAAGACCCTATAATACTAATAAGTTGCAGTTAAGATCAAAGATGTGCATTTTCCTAGGCCATGCAATGGGGTATAAGGGAGTTATTTGTTATGATACATAGTCTAGGAAATGTATTATATCAAGACATGTTGTTTTTGAAGAGTCAATTTTTTCCTGCAAAATTAGGAATGTCTCAGATAAGGGATCAATTTGTGAAGACACTATGTACTCCTACTTCTATCATTGTACCATTTCCGATTCGGATAAATCATACAATTTCTACATCTGGGACTAATAATACAACAGCAACAAATCATGTTGTGTATGATACATCAGAGGTTGAGATATCATCTTCCAGTTCAGGCACACATGTTAGTAATACACCCTAGCTTCAGAATTCTGGTTCTGCATCAAGAACAAGTCATACTCTTTCTGCTTCTAGTGATACACCACTCACACCTCCTTTGCTTCCTGTCCTCGATTCAGCACAACTTCAGGTAATATTACCTATCTCTGAAATGTCTTCTGGTACTGATATCTCTGTATCACATGTTCAACAACAAAGACATCATGGAATGCAAACTAGGCTACAAACAGGTGTAATTTCAAGAAAGAATTATGCAGCTTATCTAGCTACTTTACTTGAAATGAGTTCACTACAATTATTTGATTCCAACTCAGTTGTTTCTTGTCCAAGTGAATTCTCTGGTACAATCTATGGGGTTTTTCCTTTCTAGCTAATATAACAGAAGTTGAGGAACCTAAGACATTCAAAGCTGCATCTTCTAAAGTTGAATGGCAATTGGCTATGCAAGAAGAGTATGATGCATTGAAGACACAAGGGACATGGGTTTTGGTTCCACCTCCACTTAACAGAACTATTGTAGGGAGTAAATGGATATACAAAGTTAAGAAGCATCTTAATGGATCAGTGTCCAGATACAAAGCTAGGTTAGTAGCCCAAGGTTTCACTCAGGAACAAGGTTTGGATTACTTTGAAACTTTCAGTCGAGTTGTGCGACACACTTCTGTAAGAATTATCTTATCCTTAGTTGTCCAATATGGATGGAATCTAAGACAATTGGATGTTAAAAATGCATTTTTACACGGTGATCTTGAAAAGGAAGTCTATATGAAGCAGCCTTAAGGGTTTGTGGATCCTACATGTCCAGGTTATATGTGCAAACTTATCAAGTCTCTTTATAGTCTGAAGCAAGCACCAAGAGCTTGGAATTCGAAATTCACAAGTTACCTGCTCTATCTTGATTTTAAAGTTTCTTTATCTGATACTAGCCTATTTGTTAAAGTGGATGATAGGGATATTATTATTCTTCTACTATATGTAGATGATATCATAGTCACTGGTTCTAATCCCACAAAAGTTCAAGAAGTTATAAGTGATCTTGCAGGAGTATTTGATCTTAAAGATATGGAAAAATTATCATTCTTTCTGGGATTGCATATACAGTACAAGGAAGATGGCTCTTTATTCATCAATCAATCGAAGTATGCAAGAGATCTATTGAAAAAGGCAGCTATGGAGACATGTAAACCAACCACCATACCATCAAAACCACATACACAATTGCTTGAACAACAAGGTACTGCCTTTTCAGATCCTAGTCATTACAGAAGCTTAGTGAGGGCTCTTCAATATCTAACCTTCACTAGGCCAGACATTGCTCATGCTGTGAACATGGTTTGTCAATTTATGACATCTCCCACTGATCTCCACATGCATCTGGTTAAAAGAATTTTAAGATACTTGAAAGGTATACTGGATTATGGTCTGCATTACAAAAAGAGCCTTGATTTCAGTCTAACTACTTACTCAGACTCGGATTGGGCAGCTGATATTAACACTCGAAGATCAATAACTGGTTTTGTGATTTACTTGGGAGATAATCCGATCTCATGGCAATCTAAAAAGCAGTCTACAGTCTCTCGAAGTTCTATAGAGGCCGAGTATAAGGCCTTAGCTCACTCTACAGCACATTTATGTTGGATTAGATCTCTATTTAAAGACATGCATCAAGTGATTTCAACTCCTCCATTACTTCATTGTGACAACTTGAGTGCATTAGCTTTGAGCTTAAATCCTGTTTTTCATTCAAAAATTAAACATCTCGACACTGGCTACCATTTTGTTCGAGAAAAGGTACAACGAGGAGATCTACTTGTTCAATAGATATCCACTAAAGATCAGATTGCAGATGTCTTTACAAAAGGGCTGTATAGTCCAATATTTTTGAAGCATTGCAGGCATCTTGGCCTTGCAGTTCCAGATCAACTTCAGACAACTCACTGATTCAAACTTCACTTGGATACTCCAAGCTTCCTTTGAGGGGGGAGTAATAACAGAAATGACACATGGCATCATCTGAGTAGTGGAGTTTGTTAATATTGTTAGAAAGGTATTATTGTAATTGGGATATATAGCTATATAAGGGATTGTGTAGCTTGTATTTCATTAAGTTTTCGTTGTACTCATTTCTATCAGATTGCTTAATACATTCTTCTCTCCTTTCACTGTTTCTCTGCAATTCCTAATTCTATCTTCAAGTGTTAATAGGTACAACTTTAAAGTTCATGGATCAACGGACTCAAATACTGAAGCAATAAGAAGCATTCAGATTGGATTGTTGAAAGGCCAAACATTTTATTTTATTTTATAATTAAATTTGGCCACAAAGTCCATCCCACTCTAGCATTGCTATCATGAGAAGTGACTTTGAGTAAAATTTATTGATAAACAAGAAAAATACAATATCTCAAGGGGCTTAAGGCCAAACCCTGACCATTAAAGAATTCATGAATAATAGCGCATAGTTCGGAGTCCAAAGAAGAGGCCAAGCCTATTGAACCCGCAAAACAACCCAAAGAATGACTTGTAATCCTAAAAAATACCAACAAATGCAGGCACACCAAGGGAACCTCTTGTAGCACCATCAGTATTTACCTTGATCCAAGACTAAGAAGGCAGGCGCCACAACACCTCAATAATTTTTGGAGCCTTAGCAGGACGTCCATGAACAAATAGCAACTCCATCACTCTTCCAGTACCCTCGGAACCAAAAAAATTTCCACCTAGATCGGGCATGCCCGCGGTCATAGGATCAAATGTTTCATCGTTTCGATTACGGAACTAGCTCCACGCTAGTGCACATTCATGAATCAGCTACACTGTATGTTGTTCTTACTGAAGAAAGATGATGATGAGAATTGTTGGAACTCTTCAAGTGGGGGAGAATTATATGCTCACATTATAGCTTCTTTTGTCGCTATTGTCGTTGTGCATGGCAACTGAATGATAAGGAGAAGATAGGAAGGAAAACTGACGCGCATTTTCTCTGTACTATATATGATATTGGGTTAAGACTCGGAATTTTTCTGTCATGGAAGTTTTCCTCACTCAGGAAATTAAGGGAACACTACCTCAACCTACATGCTCCACTCACAAAGCTCCAACAAAAGAAAATTCAAAGAACTTAGAGAAGAAGGCTTTGGTGTATTTAACACAATACGTTGAAATGAAGGAAAGCTTATTTATTGATATCCCCGATAAGCTACAAATATGTACATATACATGAGTCAAAATAAACAAACAAGAGAGAGCCTTCACAAAGGTTGCTTAGGAGAAGTCGCAGCAGTCGGTAGAGCCCCAGAAAGAGAAGGCACCGGAGGGGGATCATTCGGAGCCTCAGTACTGGACAGAACCCTAGAAGGAGGAGGCATCAGAGGTTGATCATTTGGAGCTTCATTACGCGGTACAGCCCCAGAAGACGAAGGCAATAAATGCCTTTGGAACAAACCCACAAATCTCTGATGATCAAGTAAAACCTGACCATCAGATTCCTTCATATGGTCCAGCTTCCTCTTCATGTTTGTAGCATAGTCATGTGCGAGACGGTGCAACTGTTTATTCTCATGCTTGAGCCCTCTAATCTCCTGTTTGAGACTCATCACTTCAGCCGCCAATGATTCAACTTGGCGGGTTCGAGCAAATAGGCGTTGGGCCATATTAGACACAGAACCTGCACACTGAACACTGAGAGCCAGAGAATCCTTAACAGCTAACTCATCAGATCGTTTGGAAAGTAGTCTGTTATCTTTGGGAGTGAGAAGGTTCCTGGCCACCACCGCAGCGGTCATATCATTCTTCATAACGGAATCCCCAACGGTAAGAGGACCAGTAGGGGAGACGAAGGATGGGCGCCATATGTTGTCTGGAGAAGGCGGGGCTGCCTCTTCAACAAGGTTCAAGTCAAAACGACGGTCGGAGGGGCCAGACATTTTCAAAGGTGTTGAAGAGAGAAGAGGTCGAACAAATCAAGATCTTAGAAGTGTAAGAATGGAGCTTCTACTGGTGGAGATTCAAGTGTGCTTTGGAACTTAATGCCAGCCCCTATAAAAATCTGCACTCGACGGAGCTTCAGAAATCGAAGAGGCGCCTGCTCAGAAATCGAAGAGGCGTTTGCTTTCTCAAAAGCTGGGCTGCTCAGAGACCACGAGGGGCGATCTCAGAAATCGAAGAGGCGTCTGCTTTCTCAAAAGTTGGGCTGCTCAAAGACCACGAAGGCCGATCTCAGAAATCGAAGAGGCGCTTGCTTTCTCAAAAGTTGGGCTGCTCAGAGACCACGAGGGCCGATCTCAGAAATCGAAGAGGCACCTACTTTTCCAGCCTTGGCAGCACCTGTCACACGCACACTCAGCTTTGCGGAAATTATGGGCATTCTGTCGAAGACTTCTGGTGAAGTAGAAAGCACATGAGTCTTACTGTTCAATCACCCACTTCCCACACGCAATAGTAGCTCATGTGTATCACAGATAACTTTGCCAAAGTTCTCTGCCAAAGTTGAGCACGTGAAGCTTGCAGCTTCCACTACATCGCTCTGACCAAGACGGGTAAAAGAATAGCAAAGAAACAGCACTAACAAAGTTTAGACACATAAATTTTGAAGGTCTAGCTATCCCATATTATTACCCATAAGGGTAAAGGAACAGTATCACTGCTGGATAATTGGAAAGTCCCTGTGTGTCAACCTCTGTGCTTCGTGGCAAGGTAGACTAGCAAACATGCCCAACCTTTACTCACATTCGAGAAAACACTCCCAACAAGATTGCTTGCTCCAAAATCGAAGAGGCACCGTCCTCCGAATCTCGAGAGCCAGACTCCCAACATGACTACTTTCTCAAAAATCGAAAAGAGGGTAAAGGAACAGTACCATTGCTGGATAATTGGAAAGTCCCTGTGTGTCAACCTCTGTGCTTCGTGGCAAGGTAGACTAGCAAACATGCCCAACCTTTACTCACATTCGAGAAAACACTCCCAACAAGATTGCTTGCTCCAAAATCGAAGAGGCACCGCCCTCCGAATCTCGAGAGCCAGACTCCCAACATGATTACCTTCTCAAAAATCGAAGAGATACCGCTCTCCGAATCTCGAGAGCCAGACCCCCAGCAGGATTGCTTTCTCAAAAATCGAAGAGACATCGTTCTCCGAATCTCGAGAGCCAGATCCCTGATAGGATTGCTTGTTCGAAAACCGAAGAGGCAACACTTTCCCAACTACAAGAGCCGGATCTTCTTGGATAAAGCTGTCTGTAATCTTCACACGCAACATCAGCTTTCCACATACCACAGACCACTTTTTCAAAGTGCTCTGACAGGGTAAAGGAATAGCATTACTACTTGTTGTTAAGGAGACTCCTATATATGTCAACCTCCATCCCCAACGGACAGACAGACCTGCAAAAATGCTCAACCCTTCCTCATATATGAGAGGGCACTCTCAACGAAGCCTTTCGAAATATTCAGCTTTCTTTCCCCCCGATAATACCTCTGCAAACAAGTTATACTAGAGCAAGAATATCTCATATCATCAGGGTTAAAAGCAAGAGTATCCCATATCATGCTTTTTCCCTGTCTTTTCCTTTGGCCTTGTTCTTACCTGCAAGACAAGGAGAAAGAGAGCAATCAGTCAGCACTTGGAATCAAGCTTCCAGCCAGGAACTGACTGCCTGGAACTTACTTACCTGGCATTGCTCTCGAGTACTCATCTTCAACATCTTATGCTTCCAGGGAAGATACCGCATCTGCCTGAGGAACAGATAGGGCAAGTGAGAAGGATACAAGGAAGCATGTGGAGACAAGCGTAACAGCACACGTGCCGATACATCCATTACTCTGTCAAAGCAAAAGTATCCCATATCAGTAGGGTCGAACGTACTCTAGATTTGATGGACTTGTTTTGACCCTCA
Source organism: Malus sylvestris (assembly GCF_916048215.2). NCBI lineage: Eukaryota > Viridiplantae > Streptophyta > Magnoliopsida > Rosales > Rosaceae > Malus > Malus sylvestris. Next base: position 13,040,712 of record NC_062267.1, read on the forward strand.
AATTCTTCAGTCGGCCTTATACTCTGGAGGAAACCAGAAAACCCTCCAGCTCAGTTCAAGAATAAGCCTGTGGAAAGTTACTTCTTCAAAAGCAAAAGTATCCCATATCATCTCTTCTCATTTTTCTTCTCTTTATCCTTCATGCTGCCTGCAAGATAGGGAGAATGTGAACAATCAGCCGGAGCTCTGATTGCTTACCTTGTCTGTCACCTCTTTCAGCAAATCCCCTAGCTCGGCAACTTGAGAGACTCCTACTACATGGTTTGTATCGCGCTTGACCAAGCCTGAAACTACAAGTAAGCTTCAAGTGAAATTGATACATTACCTTGTGCATCTCCACCAGTTAAAGATACCACCCCTGGATGGAGGAAGAGTACTTCCAGAGAAGATGCCACATCTACCTGTGAGACAGATAAGGCAAGTCAAGACGATACCACATTCCGATACTTAGAAGTTTCGTGATTACGAGATCATTCTCCCACAATATTTCCTAATGTCATTTGTACTAAATCATTCACCTGTACTCACTAAAGGAAAGCTTGAACCTATGTACTTGTGTAAACCCTTCACAATTAATGAGAACTCCTCTATTCCGTGGACGTAGCCAATCTGGGTGAACCACGTACATCTTGTGTTTGCTTTCCTATCTATATCCATTTATATACTTATCCACACTAATGATCGGAGCAATCTAGCGAAGATCACAAAAAGCGACCGTTTTTGCTACCTAGGATATATCGTGCAAGAGAACGGAGAATTAGAGAGATCTCAACCATAGAATAGAAGTTGGATAGATGAAGTGTAAGAGTGCATCCGGCGGGTTGTGTAACCGTCGTAGGCCACTGAAGCTCAAGGGAAAATTTTATAGGACGGCAATAAGGCCAGCGATGTTGTATGGCACAGAATGTTGGGCGGTGAAGCATCAACACGTACACAAAATGGGTGTGGCGGAGACGAGGATGCTTCGTGGGATGTGTGGGCACACAAGAAATGATAAGATTGGAAATGAGGATATTCGAGGTAAAGTAGGAGTGGCCGAAATTGAAGGAAAGATGAGAGAAAATCGGTTCCGGTGATTTGGACATGTGCAAAGAAGGCCTACTGACGCTCCGGTTCGAAGATGTGACTACGGGACAGAGGTTCAGGGCCAAAGGGGTAGAGGAAGACCTAGGAAAACTTTGGAAGAGACTCTAAGAAAAGACTTAGAGTACTTGGTTCTAACGGAGGACATGACACAAAACCGAGCGCAATGGCGTTCTAGGATTCATATAGCCGACCCCACTTAGTGGGAAAAGGCTTTGTTGTTGTTGTTGTTGTTGTTGTTGTTGTTGGTCTTTTGGGCATGTACGTTTTATTCTACATTGTTCAGTGTATGATGCACCAATTTTGATTATTAAATTTTTAACCAAGAATCTAACTACTAAAATACTCGATGTATAAAATGTAACGGAGCATACTAAAAGAATTAAGGATTGAATCATTCATAAAAAATTTAATAATAAACATGTATACACAGCAACATACTAAAAAATCTTCAACGACGCATTTGAGGTCATAGGAAAAATAGTTGACCCATTTCTTTTTTGTCAATAGCTAGGTGGGATTATGAGGGAGAAGGGAAGTGGAAAAGCCTATAACAAGGAAGGCGACAAGGGTGCTTGATTTTCACTAGGACACTAGCCCTCCTCGAATAGTTGGCCTGATTTCCGCTATGACACTAGCTCTCCTCGAGTAGTTGACCATCTGAAAGGAGGCTCCTATTAGTACTTTTCTGTGTTTTTGTTTTTGTTTTTTTTTTCTTTAAACAACTTCCAAAGTTTGTACTACATGTACTACGTACTAAACTATAATCTCTATAATTCTAAAAATCAAATGTTTTACCGCATAGCTTCGAAATTTTTACAAATATCTGGTTCACAATTTTCCCAAAGTGAAGAAGAATCCAACAGATAAAATGCCTACTTGGTGATATTTCATTGATTCTGTATTTTGGCTATCAAGATGGTTCATATACATGGTGTATCAAATTGTAAATCTACATAGCAAAGCAGTTGCCACCTTTTCTAACTACCATTTGAACCGCCGGAGCATCCTCGTTAGAAAAACCAACTGTTTCCCATCTCCTTTGAGCAGATGATCTTGGGAGATTTTCAGGCACAATGGTCTCTTGTGAATTAGGGCTCCATTGTGGGCATATTCTTTTGTCACTCCATTTTTCAACCCTCTGATCACTATATGTCACTCCATTAGCAATGGCCTCATAGTTTTGGTTGCTTACTAGGGTTCCCATTTCCAATCCAATTGCGCAACTCATACCTAAAACGCATCGATTAGTCCATGATCCATGAGCATATTTGTTCCTACACACATAAATATTTGACATAATTAAACACCAAAATGACCTCTTCATGCATAACTTCCGATTGGTCATTATAAAAAAAGAGAGAAAAAAAAAATATTGGATGAGGTATTTCTATTACGTGAGAGTGTTGAATGATCTAACTATTCAATTATAAATTTTCACGATGAATGTTTTGCCACTCAATACTGTCACGTAAACAAGGATAACAAGACAAATTTTGTCGCAACAAATACGAGGCATGAGATTTGGGTTTGATTACACATACCATGCAAGTGCTTGGTTTTTCTTTAAGGGCAAAGAAGGGCTTGAACCATGGTTTTGATTTGAAGGTGGCGGATTGAGGCAGCAATTGAAGTTTGTAACAGTCATCTCTTTCTCTCTCTCTCTCTCTCTCTCTTCTCTCTGAATTTAAGCAATGACAGAAGGAGAGGGATCGTATATATCAAAAGAGGAAGGTGGGTTTGGTTGCATAAGGTTAAAAGAGATGACAAAGACCTCAATGGTGACCCTCTAAAACAAGCCATCTGGGGTTGGACCCTCCATCATGAACCAATAGTTGCTTGCCGTCTCTTGCCACGATTTTCTCTTGTAGATGCGTGTGGGAATGAGTTTCCAGTTCTCAGTTAGAGAGAGAATATATATATTGTTTGTCGCTCTCTTTTTCTGCAGATACATTCAAAAAAATCAACCAACTACTCCTGCAAAACCTCTCTCTTTCAGCAGAAGCTGGTGACAATTAAGCCATTCCACCTGCGTATTAGTATAAGTTGGAACAACAAAAATTCTTTAATTAATATTCTAGATCGTACTCGGTACTATATTTGTACGTATACTCAAAATCAAAATCTAATGTTTAAAAAACCGGAGTACTATAGCACCCAAAAATCTTAAGTTTAAATTTCGTTGGTATTGGTTGGAGTGCTGAGTGCTTTAACCTTGGTTTGACTTTGGACCAATTAGCAAATGCTACCAGGGCGGGTTCAAGGGAGGCTCCAACCAAGCATGAAAATTACATAATTGATCATGACATAGACATGATACATTTGTGTGAAGAAAAAAATTTGGTGTTAGAATTTGAATTTTTTTGGTTCAAATGTTCACAAAAATATTTTACGGCAACAAAATTTAAACTAATTAAAAAAAAGTTAACTAAAAAAAATTGCACCTAATCAAATTATCACATAAAATCATAAAAATCTCAAATATAGGAATTCTACTATAAGTACTCTTGTTTGGAGGCAATATTCTTTTAGAAACACAAAGATTCCCTTTAAAGTCCTAGATGAGTCCTCAAATGCAGTGGCGAGAGTTCCTAAATAAGGAGTCCCCAATTTGATCGTAAGAACATCTCCAATGAGAGTCTCCATTCACGAATTCCCGCAACCACCTTTGAGGACTCATTTAGGGATTTAATGGGAATACACATGTTCCTATAAGAATATTAGGTCTAATGAGAGTGTCTTTATAGTATAATCCTTAAATTTAATGATATTCATCTTCACTTGTAAATGAGAGGTCTTAAGTTCGATTATCACCAAAGGCTTTGAACCACATTATTCCTAACCCATTATGTAGCTAAGCCTATACTTCTTTTTTAGCGTAGATAATATTCTTTATTCAAAAATAAAAAAATAAAAAAACTTAAAAAACTATTACAACCTTGATCTTCTATTAATAAACAAAAGAAAAAGTAGCGGGCTCACCCATTAAAAGCTGCACAACATTCTGAGAGTTTCATTCACGTGCTTCGGACTTCACCCAACTCAAAAGACATAGGCCCGCCCCAAATTAACTCATTCACATGCCTGACACTTTTTTTGGGAATTCGAAGGATCTCGTAATCATGTCAGTTCATCGTATAATTAAAAATTATTTTAAATTTTAAATTAAATATAAATAGTATTTAACGAAAACTAACCACACAATATACAATTAACATATATGATTACAGAATCGCTGGCCAGATCCTTTTCTAAATATTGGAGATGCAGATTGTCTCTTTCTCCTTCTTTTTAAATTAAATTACTTTTAGATATTTATTAAAAAAGATGTACTTCCTCGAAAATGACCAAAGCATGCGACTTATGAAGTCTTAAGTCAAAAACGCAGTTGTTGCTAGTTGCCTATACGACGCAGTTTTGGTTTCCCTAAGAAACCGACCAGTTAAATCTCAGCATTCAGCAGAAACCAGTGTCTTCGTGCAGATCGCCCAAAAACTCTCACAGTGCATCGCTTTCACTGAGATTTCGTCACTCTCTAAAACCCTAACTCTCTTTCTCTCTCTCTAAAATCCTGTTCTTGTACTTGCTTTCCTAGACACAAAAATTCCCATTCTTTTCAATGTCTGCACCTGCGAAACCCTAAATCCCCAAATCCAATTGTAAAAACAAAAATCGAACCTCTTCGTTTCAGAAACAGCAATTCCCAGGGGATTCAACTGATTAGTCATCCCCTCCAGTAAGCCCAAATCATTTCTCTACCAAAAGCCCTACTTTTTTCGAAATTAAGCACCGACCCACATAACCATTTCAGCCAAATCCCTTATCGTTCAGCAGAACAAGATCAGTGAGTCACATTTGGAGACTTGAATTTTGGTGGGTTGGTGGGGGAGAGGATGTTGATGGTAGAGAACTATGGAGGGAAGTAAAGTAGAGAATGGAAGCTCAAGCGAGGGTCGGCCTCCGAACCCTCTTTCGACCTCCGCGTACTGGCAGTGTGGATTCAGCCGCGCCGATGGCGTTCCTATGCCGTGCAAGAAATCGCTCGTTCGACACCCATCTCTTGTATGTTTTCGTTCATTCCTCTGCTTCTGCATTTTCCCATTTGGATTTCTTAGATGTTTAGTCATTAGTTGTATGTTTAGGCATTTAATTGTGTATAACTGAATTATAGAGTTTTGATTAATTATGCTTACTTGCTATTAGTGGTTCTGTTTTCAGAGTTTTGAAGATCTGTTTTCGTAGCGATTAAATTGTCTAATGTAAATTTTATGGCCGTGGTGCAATTTTTGAATGTATGAATGGGATTTTGCAGATGAAGACGAAAACAAAAGAGATCAACGTTGAACCAGGAGTTCAAGCAAAGAACTTTGAATCTAAGTTCATTCCAATTGTCCGCTCTGGAGCATGGGATGACATTGGGTCTCGTCTAAACATGGAAGATGTATATGTCTGCGTTGACAATTTTGTGAACGATTACGGGCTCAAGAATCGTACCGATGGTCCAAATGCCTTCTATGGGGTATTTATCTTCTCTTACATATGTTCTTACGAATTTCCTTACACACGGTGCAATTACATTCTACTGTGAATTGTTTGGTTTTCATTCATTTATTATATGCGTCAGTTCTTCAGAGGTAGCTTTCCGTCCTGTGGTATTGTTGTTTATATTAAACATGGTGATCTATATGTATTGCACTTGCTAGCTAATATATATTCAGCATTTCCTACTTGAACATTCCTACCGTATTGGTTGGTCAGGTGTTTGATGGACATGGAGGAAAGCATGCTGCTGATTTTGCTTCCTCTCATCTGCCAAAGTTCATTTTTGAGGATGAAGACTTTCCTACAGATATTGAACGGGTCATCACTTCAGCATTTCTGCATACTGACACTGCCTTTGAGGAAGCTTGCACCTTGGATGCCAAGCTTGCTTCTGGTACCACTGCATTGACAGCTCTTCTAATGGGAAGGTTGGATTTTTTTTTTTTACTCTACCTCTGAACTATAGATGCATGTATCATGACCGTTCAATGTACATCAATTTTATTGTCTTTCATTTTTTTTCTACTGTGTATTGTACTCCCCCGAATTTGTGATGTTTGTGGAATTTTAGTCTCATTCCTGAATTCTTTTGTTTTTTCTGAATGAATTGTCGACTTGATTCATTGTTGATCAATGACACTATAAGCATAATCGGGTTAGTACCCTAAATTGTAAGGGTTGGTCCATTGCCTTTTGAAGCAAAGCTTGGAGTTTTAATTAAAGACTGGAGAAAATACTTGGAAAGTATTAAGCAACCTAGTCATATTCTGTTGAAATTATTTCCTTATGGTGTGGTTAATCTATGATCTAGTTGACCTGTTTAGCTGTGCACAAGTTATGCTAACACGGTCATAATCTACTACAGAGGGCTAGTGAGTGGGTTTGTTAGGCCAATCATACTTGTTTAGTTGATTGTGATTTGATCTGGATTTTCTCTGTTTATTCTGTTCGTGGATGTCCTGTTAATTTGTCCCACGAGTCTCAAAATAGTACTAACAGACGTAACATAAGATGTCTGCCATTGATTAGTCATATGTTGATCTTAGTTTGTGTTCCCAGGTTGTTGGTGGTAGCAAATGCTGGAGATTGTCGAGCGGTGCTGTGCCGCCGTGGCAAAGCAATTGAAATGTCAAGAGATCACAAACCGATTTGTAGCAAAGAGAAACAACGTATCGAAGCATCTGGAGGATACGTGTATGATGGTTACCTTAATGGGCAGCTTAACGTTGCTCGTGCATTGGGAGATTGGCATATGGAAGGGATGAAGGGCAGGCAGGGTGGGCCACTGAGTGCAGAGCCGGAACTTACGACTGCAAAACTGACAGAGGAGGATGAGTTCCTTATCATTGGCTGTGATGGGATCTGGGAAGTGTTCAGGAGTCAAAATGCTGTGGATTTTGCTCGTCGGAGGCTTCAGGAGCACAATGACCCAGCCGCATGTAGCAAGGATTTGGTTGATGAGGCTTTGAAGAGGAAGAGCGGGGACAACTTAGCTGTAGTCGTCGTTTGCTTCCAACCACAGCCTCCTCCTAATTTGATTGCCCCTCGCTCAAGAGTGCACCGGAGTTTTTCCGCAGAAAGTTTGAAAGAGTTGCAGAGCTTCTTGGATGATTTGAAAACTTGAGATGATGACGAATGGTTTACCCTATTTTCCCCTCTACGTGATGTGTTTGTCTAATTGAAAATTTTCATTGTAGTTTTACTGAGATTTCGAGTTCCAACTGTAAAATAGGTGGCGGCCAAGTCGGTAACCTAATTTGTTGTTATTTTATAACCTCTGATTTAACTCGTGTAGACAGTCCTTGATATGATTTTAATTAGTGGATGGGATTTACAGTGGAATTACTTTTTCGTGAACTTACCTTCGTTATTTTATTGGATGTCCAAGGAGAGCAACTTCCGCACGGGTAGCCTTATTAAGGAGAACAACTTACGCACGGGTGTACAACCACGTGGTGTTGCAAATGAAAGGACATGTGGACAAAAACTTTTACATATCTTTATTTTATTGGCATGAGGGCGTCATCATGGTAGTGTACACGTGATATATAAGACTTTTTTTTAGTTAAGGTTGATTAAGCGCTTTTTGGGAATGCTTCTATAAGACCATCTCCAACCCTTGGGCTAAAAGCCAAATTTTTTAGCCCGGAAAATTTGGCTTTTAGCCCAGAAACATCTTTTCTGCTCCAACCCTTCTGGCCTAAAATTTTAGCCCGGAATGATTGAAGAATGAACTTAGGCTAATTTTTTTCTTAAATCAATATTTTTTTTAAAAATAAATATGTAGATTATTGTAAATTAATTTTATGAACATTTTAATCTAAAAAAATTTAAATTCTGATAAATATTGAAAAATCATTAAATTTTTTACAAAGCAAACTACTTTCACTAACCTTTCAACTTTCACCAACCGTTCATCTTTCACCAACCGTTCAACTCCAAACTTTCAACTTTCACCAACCATTCAACACCAAACTTTCAACTTTCAACTTTCAACACCAAACTTTCAACTTTCACCAACCGTTCAACACAAAATTTTCAACTTTCACCAACCGTTCATCAATCATCCTCTATATAAACACAGGTCCAATATTAGTTGATCACACAATCTTTTAACCTTCAATCATCCTCTATATTCACCAATCTTTCAACTTTCAAAGAGTTTTTTGTTTCCTAAAAATTCTCAATATCTCATCAATGAGTGATAGAAGAAGGCGTAGCAGGGCAATGGAGATGGCACAATATCAAGCAAGGCTTGACATTGAGGATTTAGAACTGATCAACGCCGAAGCTGAACTTGTAAACTCGTTTATGCAATATGAGCACCATGGCGAATCTAGCCGTCGTGGTTCTCTCACGGGGCGTTCATTCGTGCAGCGTGATAGAGAAGAGTGTCATGAGCAAATGATGAAAGATTATTTCATTGAGCGGCCGAGATTTCCTGCTCATGATTTTCGGAGGCGGTTTCGGATGAGGAGAGAGCTTTTTGAAGGCATCTTGAACGCAATTGTCAATCATGACCACTACTTTGCAAGGAAGATAGATGCCGTAGGCCGACAAAGTCTATCACCTCATCAAAAGCTCACATCTGCATTTCGAATGCTAGCTAATGGGTGCTCTGCTGATTCAACTGACGAATATTGCCGACTTGCGGAGAGTACTGCTATTGAGAACCTGAAGCGCTTTTGTCAAGCAATTCAAGCCATCTATGGAGCCACATACCTCCGCAAGCCAACTCGTGAAGACTTGAAAAGGCTTCTACGCAAGGCAGACAAAAGAGGCTTCCCTGGCATGATAGGAAGTCTCGATTGTATGCATTGGGAGTGGAAGAATTGTCCTACTGGTTGGGCTGGCCAATTCAAGGGCCGTCATAACAAGCCAACCATCGTGCTGGAGGCTGTGGCATCTTACGACACATGGATTTGGCATGCATTCTTCGGCTCACCCGGATCAAACAACGATATCAACGTTCTTTGGTCTTCTCCTCTGTTCGATGAGGTTGTGAATGGATGGGCACCAGAATTTCGATACAAGGTAAATGGTAATATGTATGAGCTAGGTTACTACCTAACTGATGGTATTTATCCTAGTTGGTCTACCTTTGTCAAAAGTTTTTCTCATCCCGATAGTGCAAAGAAGAAATTATTTTCGCAGAGGCAAGAGTCTTACAGGAAAGATGTGGAGAGAGCATTCGGGATCTTACAAGCTCGATGGGCCATTGTTAGAGGGCCTGCACGATTTTGGCAACCCGAAGACCTCCATTCAATCATGATGACGTGCATAATTTTGCACAATATGATTGTGGAAGATGAGTACATCGAAATTGAAGAAGATTCAGACGAAGATGTGGATGATGACCAACCAACACATGCGAGAGCTATTGCAAGAGATGTTGAATATCTCGCTCCAACCACATATGAGACCCGACATGATAGGGTCACCTTGGGTGAGTATATGAGACGTTTAAATAGAATTCAAGCTCCTCAAATTCATGACACACTCCGCAAGGATTTGGTTGAGCATGTGTGGCGCCGAGAAGGTGAACGTTGATGATGTTGGTTGAGCATTTATGTAATAATTTTAAGTGTACTATGTTGTTATTTGTCTACTACGTTGAATAATTTATTGAATAGAGGTTGAATTATTGAATGGAGGTTGAAATAATAAGTACAATAATTATTGAAGACATTTAGATTAAATAGAAACAATAATAATAAGACATAAACTTAATAAAGTACATAAACCACATAATAAACAACATAATAAACAACATAAACTTAAGACAAACGACAATTAATAAACTTAATTAATAAAGCACATAATTCATACACTACATAAACTTAACAATCATATCCACCATCTTCACTTGGTGATGGACTTCGTTGAAATGTTGGGATATAGGGTTCAGAGGATTCATCATCTTGAAACATACGCCTTGAGGCAGACTTTCGCATAATTTCCTTTTGCTTATTACGTAAGAACTGCTTCCTCTCTGGAGTGTATTTGCTGAGGTCCTTCATCATGAATTCAATTTCAAACCTATTTTCCTCCCTATCTGAGATTTCCTTCATTTGCAAACGCAATCGGGCCGCTTCTTCTTGGCGAGCGCTATGAGTTTCATGCAATTTTGCAATTCCGATAGCAAAGTCTCCACTCGGGGAATCTTGGGACTTCCCTTTTCTCTTTGCTTCCTTTTGCTTATCTCTTCCCGGGGGCCTTGCTAGAGAAGGAGATGGGGTCATTTCATCGACACCTTCATCGCCACCTTCATTTCTCGGTGCGGCTTCACGTTGAAATAATCTTCCCCATTGTTGGTCTGCATCGGTTGCCCACCTTGGACAATCCTTGAGGACGTCCCAAGCATGTTGCAACTTAAAAACTTGATTTTTTGGTGTTACTCTTGTCTTGTAAATTTCCATTGCTTTGTCACCCTATGCAAAAAATACATAAAAATAATTAGTTGCAAAATAATATTATGTACATGACAAATAAAATATCAAGAAAAAAACTCACAATTTCTATGGCGCTCCTTCCACTAGGCATGCCAACCATGGCTCTCTCTAAGCTTCCCTTCCATAAAGTGCATGCTTTGTTGATAGTCTTCCACCGATCATAAACACCACCACCGTCTCGCCCGCTGCCGTTGCAATTTTCTTGAAACTTTGCAATGATTTTATCCCACAAAACCTTTTTATTTTGATTTGTGCCAACTGCACCATCTTCACTAACAGACACCCATGCCAAGCATAAAGAAACATCTTCCTCAAAGGTCCAATTACGACCTCTAACATGCTCTCTTGCCATGTTGAACAATTTGGAAATGGAAAGAAATGATAGAAAGATAAATTGGAAGAATTGTAGGAGAAAATTGAATTTTGTGTGGATGTTTGAACAAATAGATAGGTATTTATAGATTTTTTGGGTAAATTTTGTGTTAAATAAATTTATTTAATTATTTTAGCCGTTGGATTTAAATTTGGGCCGTTAGATCTTTTTTTTTACCGTTAGATTTGAGTATATTCAATCTCAACCGTTGGATTCAATGTATTTTAAAATAATATATTTTTTAAAAATAAAGTTTGAATCTGGACCGTTGGATCAACCAACGGTCCTTAAATCCTGCCCGTTGGATTTCGAAAAGAGCCGTTGGGGCTCTGAAGCGTGGCCGACAGGGCCTGACGGTGGGACCCCCTCTTGTCGGGCTTCGGTTGCACGTTCTGGGCGTGGGGCGCGTGCGCGAGTCCACGGGCCGAGAGTGGCCCAAAACCTGGCGAGTCCACGCGGCTGGGGGGGGAATTTGGGGGGGAATTTGGCCCAACTTTAGCATTCCCCTTTTAGCCCAATATTTTAGCTTGGGTTGGGGGGTGTTTGGGGGGAATTTTGGGCTAAATATTTGGCATTTAGCCCAGGGTTGGAGTAGGTCTAAAGGGGTGAAAATCTCTTTGGAAACTCTATGGCAGAAAACAAGTTAAAATGTATTTGGGTTCCAACCGTTTAAGTACTTATTATGTGCTTCTTAAGGGACTTCCAATTGCCTTATTTTTGTTTTTTTTCCAAGTTTTAATTGTTTCAGACATGGATTTAACCAAGTGGATTAAAGCGTGTTCCTCGAAAGAGCAAGGACGACCAGCTATTAGAAGGCTAGATCACTTTAACAATGCTTGTTTAGCTAAACTGAAAGTGCTGACTATCGATGATAGTTGGTGGGTTCAGATTGTCAAAATGAAATATCTTAGGAAGGATAATTTTATAGATTGTAATGTTAAACGAAATCACTCTTTGGCCTGGAAGGACATCTTATTATGGACTCATCAATGAGTTTTTCCTTAATCTTTGGCTTGAAAGGGCATCCTCAATAATAGGAATATCATACATAAGGGTATGAGGTAGATAGCTTATTTTGGACCCATGAATGAGTTTTTCATTACCCACTATACCAATTAATTCCAAAGAGTCAGCCGACAAGTTTGAACTAGGAGACTTTGTAATATTTGTTTAGCAACTTTTCATTACCCACTAAACAAAATGAAGAGGATCAAGGCCACTTAAGTGCCAATATGCAAAAACTGATTGGAATTTGCCTCCAGTAAGTCCATTCAGTAATAATGCTATTCAATTTGACAATATGATAGATTGGATGGAAACTTTGAATTCCACAGAAAGGGAGGAATTATGTTGTGACTTATGTAAGGCTTTTCTTAACTGCTGTCAAATTTCGAATGATAGAAATAATGAGGTGATTAAGGAACGCTTAGCCATGGCTCCAAGGAAAGGGCTGAAGTATTTAAAGGAATCAAGGACATTATGGTGGAGGGATATTCAAGACTGATTATCCAATCGGCGCAGGAAATCTGGGATGCTTCATAGAACCTGAAATCCATTATCGAAGATATAAGATAGCCGGGGTCTGATTTCAACCATGTTAAGTGGAACATCACGAACTTAGCTTATAAAGCTTTTATATTTGACTGTATGGGAAACGATTGTACAAAAAGTTTTAAGCTTGAATGAAGTTTATTTCTTGATAAAAAATAAATAAATAAAAAAACTCCCAATAATATTACAATATTATAACAGTGATGGATGAATGGTACAATCGAAGTGACAAATGCTATCTGCTTCCTACAAACTAATTAGAGTCATAGATATTTCTTTGTATAACATCTCTCATCTTTTTTGGAAATTAAATGCTCTAATTGCATAGGCAAAGATGAAGCCAAACAGCAATGAAAACCCAACAATCACAACTGCAACGATGCCCAGAAACTCATGCTTGTATCCGAAGTAACTTCTCAAAAAATGCTCTACCGATTCTCCTGACTCCAGTTTCTCCTTTACGTCTCCAAATTGCGAAGCAACCATTCCATACAAGGTCCAGGCAACAGGGCAGACCCAATAGTACCATTTCCACCATATCGGAATCCTCTGCGATAACCAAAACTTAGTCAGATTGCATCCAAGGCACGCAAGAATATATGTATGAGCGTATGCATGTACATGTATGTATAGGCTTACCGTTGGGGGAACAACGAATCCCGAGAAGAGGTTCCAGATTGCGTAGAAGGTAGATGAGGTTATGGCAGCAATGTTGTGGTTGGGAGTGAGAGCCATGGTCATCATGCCGTAGAATGTGAAGTACAGCAAGGTGAAGTACATGAAGAAAAGGTACCATAAGAACTTGGCAGCTATCCAATCGAATCCCATCATGGCGTATACTATAGCTCCGTAAATAATGGTCTGAATGAAGATGTAGGGAACCTCAATCATCATCTGCAACACAATATCACTTGGTGAGTAGAGAGCATGTGTTCTTTGAATTTTTTGACATGAGAAGTCTAGATTTAATTTGAACTTCATGGACTCTTGCAAGTCTTTTACCTGCCCAAATGCGTATGGCAAAGCGGAATACATTCCAGCTGCTCTTTCTCTGTAAAAGACTGTTCTCTCAACAGCCACAACCGGCTGCACTGAGGCACCATTTTGTACCCCGATAAAGATTACAGCAGCGTACATGGAACCCATTGCATTAAAGAGATCTTGCTGCTTACTCCTGTGGTTTCCCCAAAAAAGTTTGAACATATTGGTGATTAAGAAATTGAAGTTCTGCAGACCATTTCTATGCTTTAAGTTTACTTATGTGCGTACCTTTTTGATCCAAGGTTCCAGAATATCAAACCGAATAATAAAGCGATGAACGTTGTGAACAACAGCCTTACTGCACTATATGATGGGTTTCGCCAATATGACCAGTGCTGTTTCCACAGGCAAGCCATACATTGGGTGAGAAAAGATTGTGAGTAGCGAGTAGGGAAGTATAGATCTTTAGAACCCGAGGGAGGTGTGTTTAATTCCTCAATCATTGCTTTGGTTCTCCTGAAATATTCACCTTAATAGTTTTAATGGTTTTAAAGAGCAATAGGAATCAACTGTGCAGGCTGATAAATATAAGGTTTTACCGTGTTCACTAACAATCTATCTGAAAGATAATTGAAATGGAACATTACTTGTATATTTCCGAGTTATTGTACGCATCTGTGAAGTTAACCCCAAGAGCTGCCTCTTGTGCGGCTGAAGTAACCTCCAGCATCCAGGTTGCCGGGTTATATCCATCTTTAATCTTTGGAACTCCATTGATTCCCTTCAAGCGGCAAAAGAAAAAGAAGAATACAAAATTTAGTTATTGACAATGTTATGGATAGTCTGGCTGTAGAACAGACATCCTGCACAGAGAATTTCTGATGCTACGAAGAAAATATATTTTATGATTTATTTCTGTATAGTACTGACCTCAAAATAATTGATCAGAATGGAGCAATGGGAGCCTAATGGACCGGCATATATTTGCTCACCTCCCAATTTCAGAAGAAGAAGCTGCGATACGACATGAACTGCTTAGAACATTTACAAGGCAAAACAGGTAATCAGTTCCTTTCTGAATATTATAAATCTAACCTCATCGAAAGCATCGAATATATCTATGCTTGGCTGGTGGATGGTACAAACCACGGTTCTTCCCGTGTCCACTGTGTTCCTCACTGTTCTCATCACAATCGCTGCTGCCCTAGCATCGAGGCCAGATGTTGGTTCGTCCATGAAGATTATCGATGGATTTGCAACGAGCTCAACTGCGATCGTTAGCCTTTTGCGCTGCTCAGTTGACAGACCGGTTACACCAGGTAATCCCACAAGAGCTCCCCTGAATGAAGTCAGCTCCACAAGTTCCATGACTTCCTCGATAAACATCTTGAACCGGAAAAATATCAGATCAACGTGCACATGCTGATGTTTGATTTTTTTTTTTTAGCGTCTGTTAAAGAAGAGTACACAACTCATACCTCTCTTGTTGCAGAATCAACCTCAGGTAGTAGCCGGAGCCAGGCAGAAAAAAGTAGAGATTCATAGACTGTCACATGGGGAGAGTGGATATCAGTTTGCTCACAATATCCAGATATGCGAGCAAATGTTTCTTGCCTTTTAGGATAGCCAGAGATCGTGATGTTTCCCTTGATATGTCCACCAGTTTTCCTTCCAGCCAACACATCCATTAGAGTGGTCTTGCCGGCACCACTGACTCCCATTAACGCTGTTAGGACTCCTGGCCGAAAAGCACCACTTACACCCTTCAGAAGTTCAAGCTGATCCTCCTGAACACCCTCCGCTTTCATTTCCTGAAGTACATGGATAATTCAGTATGCAGGTATTATTCACTGATTAATTAAACCCGCAACTTACTTGTGGCATATCTATGGCATATCTGATCTCATCGAAAGTGAGGGAAAGGGGATGAAAAGGAAGAACCATCCCTCGCTTCCTTTTTCCATTAGCTTCATCAGTTCTTCCCACTCTTTCGGATTCTGCATTGTTATTGCACACAACGCTTGAATACAATGTGGTATGTTAAGCAGAAAATAAATGGGAAATGATTGAGATTAACTGAATGACTCACCAGAAGAGATCTTTCCTCTTGGTATTAGCTCAATGAACTCTCCATTTCTGCTAAAATTTCGCTCAGCCATGCTTTCTTTGGTTAGTACTGTCTGAGGCTTCCCGAGTGCTGCAGTATTCGTCAATTTTTTAGAAAAATAAGTCCAACAATCAAAGCACAAAGAGCATACAAATGATGACGATACTTACGATCAAGATAATGCAGAGCCAAAGTAAGGAGGAGATTGAATAGAAAAATATATCCAATCAATGCTGCTACTCCAATCCAAAACAATTTTGCTTCTGGAAAAATTCCATGAGACTTAAGGATCAGAACTCCCAAGGATTCTGTAGAATTAGGTGGAACCTATATAACACACGTGGTATCTCTACATAAGCATTGATCACAACCATCTATCTCGTATCATTTTTTTTGTGGGATATACAAACTCAGAGAGAGAGAGAGAGAGATGGTTACTTGTCTCCAACTCTTTCCAAGAAATTCATTCACGGTAATAGCATTTTGTCCATACATCAGCGGCGAGACCCAGTAACCCCACAGCCACCATTTTGGAACAGCATCTGATACAACCGTTTAAATTTAAATCACACCAGGAGTGATAACTAGGAATCTTATTGCTTCTATAGTTAAATCACCTCGAGATAAGACGAATCCGCCCAAAACCATAATTATAAGCAGTGCAAAGGATCCTGTTGTGCTTGCAACTGTTACATCCCTTCCTAAGGCTGCTATCAACCTGAACAGCCCAGACGCCATCTGGTTTATGCACAAGAGTACAATGTACTGCTTGAAGAACCTGCAACAAGATGTTTCCGTCAAACCCTGATAAACCGAAAAGTTTGATGCTTTACTTCTTCTCACCTTTCAACATATGGATCAAATCCTATTACATAATAAGTAATGACAACCCAAATGGCACTTTCGGCCAAACTGACTGGGATCTTGAGGATCCATGCAGGAAGTGAGTAAGCCCAGGAAGGAAAGAAGAGAAGGTCTCTCTGCTTGTAAAAGACAGGAAGTTTCATAATTGCCATGTTGAGTTCTGATATTCCGTTAAACATCGCTACAATGACTGCGAAGAACAAAGCTCCCATGTAAACTCCACCATCCACCACTGAGTCCTTATGCATCTTGATTCGTAGAAATATCGATGATGTTATAGAAGCTAAGATAATAAGCTGAAAATCAAGGTAAAGAGGAAGAATTATAAGCTAGAATTACCACATTAGGTAAAGTGCTATGCAAAATAATTTCTATTTATGATTTACTCACCAGGGTAAGTTTGAAAATGTAGGCAAATGAGTTCCTCTTCATGAGCAAGAACTCTCTTGAAACACATGCTCGGAACAACTCCTTCTTGTTAACGCCATACCTTTTAGATGATAAAGCAGCACGATGACTTCTGGACTTGTCGAAGGGAGTAGCAAGCTCGTCGCCGAGTTTCTGACCAATTGGAAATGACTGGAAAGCTTCGACAAACTCATTGACAGTAACAAATCTGTAAGGCTTGTCTCGACATGCCCAGTACTGCTCTTGATCCTTCTTTGATGTCACCTATCACACCCCCACCAGAAGGAAAGTGTTAAAAATAAACGACAAGCTATGGAGAGTACTCGAAAACATGCATGCAAGAAAGGTGAAGAGATTCAAAAGCGATATCACCTCTTGCAAGAAGTCAGCAACTCCTTTTCTCTCCGGACATATGAAGCCCATGGATTCAAAAAACTCGAGCACATTTTCACGTGGACCCTGATACACGATTTGTCCATCTGATAGAAGAATTATATCATCAAAGAGGTTATAAGTTTCAGGGGCTGGCTGGAGGAGGGAGACAACTGCAGTTCCACTTAGAATGTGGATGGATTGCCTGATTGAATTTACTATTTGGAAAGTTGTCGAACTGTCCAAGCCGGTTGAAATCTCATCCATGAAGAGAGCTTTTACCGGTCCAACAAGCATCTCCCCTGCATCATTAGTACACGGAAACCTCAGAAGATTGTGATATTAAAAGGACTTTTCGACACACAATGATTTCTTCTATGTTTTACCTATCGTGACTCGCTTTCTTTCTCCACCAGAAATGCCTCTTACCATATCATCTCCCACCATAGTATTAGCACAGACTTCAAGTCCGAGAATCTGCAATATATCAAAAGTAGAAACATGAAGTTAAATGGATGGATTCCAATTGTTGTGCATATCTCAAAGCTGAAATGAATTCCAAATGTCATACCTTGAGAATGTAATCAGTAACTACATTGGTCTCCTGCCCTTCTAGAGCCGCTGCCTGCAGAATTTTTGGTGTCAGAAGATTTTTATACAATGAAAACTTCATCAACGTAAAAAGGGCATGTTATGTTTTTTTCTCTTCAATCTGTTTACTTGCCTTCAGGTATATGTCAATGTCAGGATCAGGCTTGATATTTCCCTCCTTCTCTCTTCTACACAGTTCCACCAACATGTCTACAAATTTCCAAGTACAAGATAAAACCCTTGAAACTGTTTGGAACGAAAAATGAACTGTATCGAGCACATGGTGTTTTGACTAACCGCAATTTGATCCAACTCCTTGACATCTAGCCGAGAAAGAAAATGTCTCTTTCACTGTCAGCTCTCCTATATGGAGATCGTTTTGACTTACATAAGCCGATGTTCTCTGAGGTACAAATTCTTCCATCCCATGTCCGTTATATGTAACCCGCCCGGAAGACTTAAGATTCATCAATTACCCTATTAGGCCAGAGGTGATATGAACTAAAGAAGGGAAAAAAAAACACTAAACTTTAGTTTTCTTACTTTTAAATCTCTACCAAGTCTTCCGGCCAACGCCAATAGTAATGTGGTTTTTCCAGAGCTTGGGGGACCTAAGAGTAGAGTCATTCTGTAGAAATTACATTCGTTAGTTAGATAAGAAGTCAAGAACTGTTTGGAAATGCACAATGAAGTGTTTTAACAGAAAATTTAACTCACCTTTGAGGCTTGATGATTCCACTAATGTTTTGAAGGATTTTTAAAGGTATCTTTCTACTCGGAAAAATTCGAAGATCATGTAGCATTCCCTATACCAGGAGGAGTTTTGTAAGTTATTCACATTGAAATATAAATTGTTGAGCTTGGAATAGAATTTTTTCTTTCTTTATGTCATTCAAAAGATTTACCTGCAACATGTTGATTGAAAAGTTGAGTAATGTAGGCAGTGCTCTGCTGCCAATATAAACTTTTGCCTCCACAGTCAGATGCTCGAAGCGGACTTCAATTGTTGGCACATTAAGACCAACTCTGTATTCAAATGTGAAAAAAAAGAGAGATAAACACAAAAACCTCAATAAAATTCTCCCAAAGAGTTAAACACCCAAGAATTATGGCATGAAACTCACCGATCAATGCGGTTCTTGAGCTTCAACAAGAACTTCTCATTATCTTTCTCTGCATTGCTCACCAGCCTCTCCAACAAAGTCTTTCTCTCCAACAAGCCAAGAGTCTGCACATCAACCTCTCTAGCTTGTCCCTCACCATCAATGAATAAGCCTCTTCCAACACGTAAACAAGTAGGCAACCTTTCAAGCGCAGCCCATTTCAGAGCTTCTTCATCATCTTCAGCTCGCGAAGACCTCGAAAAAACTTCCATGATGTTGTTCTACCAGATGTCAAAATGACTTATACAAGGATCACAACTCATATATCACCATTGATGCGCTTTTTGTTAGCATGAACATATTCCTATATACATGTAATTATGAATCACAGTGAACAAAACACAAACCCAATTCATAGCGTGTAGCGCAGAGAAGAAACTTGCCTGCATACGAACTTGAAGAAGCAGCCATTCCAGGTTCTGCAGCAAACAAGCAGTGCACCTTCTCCTCTCTCCAGTAATCAGTTTGCTCTAACTAATAATAGGTCTTAGTTCGATGATAGAGCATATAACTACGAGAGCAGAGGTCACTATATGTACACAACATAATCCTCGCCAAATCCCATAAGGATTCCCCTATTAGAATCCTTATAGACAACCAACATAGTGTTTCAGCATAACATGGATTACAAATCCATTCTCAATAAGACTTCCTATCCAAACTTGAAGTGCGGTGGAGTTTGGTTCTATTTGTCAAAAGTTGATTAAGAAAAATGAGAGAGGAAATGTCATTGTTGAGTAATGGGTTGTCTTGTCCGAAGTGTGTGATTATTGGAGAGTTGAATTTAGAGCCCTTGGCGTAATTCATGCTTTCGCAAGTGCATGATTATGCTGCATCGGTTAAGTCAGTGACAACAAAATACCATCGATATAAGATTTACCATATGAGATTCAAATAATTTAAGCGCAAGCGACTCATATATATCAAATTGGCATATTTTAATACCAAAGAAGGCTTATACGTTGCTTAATAATTGCAGTTGAAGCACCCTTAAAGTGAACGGACAAAAGGTTGGTGCATTAAAAAAAATATGATTGGAGCATAAGGCAATGGTCAAGGAATATATGAAATGGAAAGGACAACGAAGAGGGGCCCAACAGGATGAACTGTCAAGTGAGGATGCCCTAATGTCAATTTATACAGGGGCATTAGTGAGACTAGTGACATCATTTAATCATCATTGTTATGAGTTAATTGTAACTTTAACTAACTTTGAAGAAATAATAAGGCAATTTAATCAAAGGGATATATACTCTTTGACCAACAAAAAATTAAAAAAATTAAAAAAAAAAATCAAAGGGATGTATACTTAATTAAAGTTGGTAAAGCTCTCATAAAGTGAGAAGGTGACCAATTATATTTCAAAAATTAAAGTTGGTAAAGCTCTCATAAAGTGAGAAGGTGAACAATTATATTTCAAAAACATAAAAGATGATAGTGACTTAAAGTTTGCGGAAGAAATCAACGTGACAAGTTTCTTTAGTTCAATTGTTTAGTCTTTTCTATCATTTTACCATTCACGTTTATTTTTTGGAAAAAATAAGTTCCAGAATTTATCTACTGACCACCAAACTATAATATTCATTTTCTCTTCTTTTCATCAAACAATAATTTAAATTTCTCAAGAAAATTTTGTAAACTATGGTATATTCTAGTGAAGCAGCTTCTATTTTGTTGGGAGAAATTTTAAACTCAAAACTCGTGAATACAATGAAATTATTAGGCATCATCATATGTCTTATGCTCTTTGCATGATTATTGACTTTTACAGATAATTCGATCGCATTGCTCGTTGGAATAATACGATCGCATTGCAGTATGGAGTAGGTCAAGACATGATATTTTCTTTTATTATACCTATGCTCTTTGCATGATTCTCGAGTTTTACGGAAACACGGATCGAAACAAGAAATCATGGAATTTGCATTTACTTGTCAGTTATTCACATACAAAAAGTGTTCATTGTTTTGGAAGTTCAACGCTTTGAGAAGGTAAAAAAAAAAAAAAAACACTTTGAGAAGGCAAAGACGAATCTAAAGAGGCATGAAATCCCAACAAGCACAATTGTAACAAGAGTGGTGGTTTACCTGTTTATCAAAAAAATTGAGACTTACTTTTAACTGCACTTCCTGAAACTTCATTTTAATCTTACTTTACCTTTGTAACTTATGTCACATCCCGGCCCTAGCCCCCACCACATCCCGGGCTCAACTCCGTCGTAGCACGATATTGTCTTATTTGGGCCCCGACCACGCCTTCACGGTTTTGTTTCTAGGAACTCACACACGAACTTCTCAATGGGTCCCCTTAGGGGTCCGACGTCCTTGTCGACACACTTTTGATCAGGGATTGGCTCTGATACTAAATTGTCACATCTCGGCCCGAGCCCCCACTACATCCCGGGCTCGATTCTGCTGTAGCACGATATTATTTGCTTTGGGCCCCGATCACACCCTCATGGTTTTGTTTCTGGGAACTGACACGAGAACTTCCCAGTGGGTCACCCATCATGGGATTGCTCTCGCGCGAACCAACTTAACTTCGGAGTTTTGATAGAACCCGAAACCAGTGAGCTCCCAAAATGTCTCGTGCTTGGAAGAGATGAGAATATACATATAAGGCTTACAAGATCCATGTAAAGTTGTGAATGACAATGAATAATGTATTGGACTACTTGTGTTGTAAGCCACTTGTTTATCGAGTTGTTAACGACATAAGTAATCTGGCAGTCCTAGTAAAATGAGGATATGGAGTCTTAACCTTTGCAATTGACCTCAAAGAAATCTAATAGGTTTCTCTACAAAGATATAGAATCGTGGTAGGACTCAATCACTTAAGTGTTAGGGTTTGATTTTCGTAGCTGTTAATAGGCCGGCTAAAAAGGAACCCCAATGGTATATAAATACTAGGTCAAGTCCCTACTTCCATACGTTGAATTCCTCAGAACACACACACACTCTCTCTCTCTCTCTACCGACGCAACCATTCCTCCTCATTTCTGAAACCTCTCTCTCTCTTTAATCTCTCTCATTCTCTTTCTACAGCTCCGAGAGCTCTCATCCTTCCTCTTCTTCGAAATCGAAGCAAATCAAACTAACAAACTCTGAAATCTCAATCCCCTGGATGAGAGGAACTCGAATATATCCTTGCATGCATCATTAGAGCACTATTTGGGTGATCCACCATTGAAGCTGAGAGCTTCAAGCTTCCATTACTCAAACCCATATGAGGTTATTGCCCTACTTCAATTGCTTAAGTTATTCTTTGGTTTTTTATGTGTTTCGAGTTGAAACCCTTGGGTTTAGTCTCTGCCATTTGTCTGTGGGTGTATCATCACCCTCGGCGAAGAACTCCGGCGAGAGCCGTTGAGTTCAAAGCCTACTGTGTTTTCATTTTTTTTAATTAATTTTTTTATTTTTTATTAATTTTATATTGTG
Organism: Malus sylvestris; assembly: GCF_916048215.2. Lineage (NCBI taxonomy): Eukaryota > Viridiplantae > Streptophyta > Magnoliopsida > Rosales > Rosaceae > Malus > Malus sylvestris. The sequence continues at coordinate 13,063,136 of NC_062267.1, forward strand.
GATGACGTCGCCCTGACGTCGGCCCACGTCACATTCCCTTTGGGCGCTCGGCTGGCATGAATCGCTAGGTCTCTCCCTCAGGCCTGCTTGGGCTCGCTCGCCAGCTCACGCTGGGCTTCATCACTCGGGCTACGTGGCCCTGTTCCTGCGCTTGTCCCTCAGGCTAGAGCACACGGTGGACTTGCTCTAAGTAGTTGGTACTTTTTATATTGTCAATTACTTTTATGGTGAAACCTCAAATTTCTTTATATATTAGAGCATGTTATCCCAAATGTGAAGCCTAATGGCCACACGTGCTTTATGTTACCTGATTTGTGTTGTTCACGAGTTAGACTTGGAATAATTTGTCACGCATGAGAGAGCGTGTTGAGCGTATGAATCCGATATCAGAAAAAGAATAAACCTTATATGGGTAGTACTGGAGCTACTCCACATATTGCCAATATTAATTTTAAAGTTGAACCTCAACTTTCTTCAATTATCAATTTTATCTTTTAAATTCACATGACTGACAACGTAATTAAGATCTTATTCATCCGTAATAAACCAAAACGGGTACAAAACATTGTCTTTTTAAGGACAATGGGATAGTGATTCCACACTTTCGTTTTCTCTTTCTATAGTCCTCCATTCTTTTTTTGCCCCCTTGATACTCCTTTAATTTGTTCAATCTAGAGGAATGCATAGAAAAAAAAGAAGAGTGCAAAAATTACTACTCCTGATTTACACATAGCTGAGATACAAGACCCTATTGGGCCCAAACACATTTATTAAACGGAAACGAAATTTACATGTTGAATTAAAATGCAATTACAAAATTCAGATCAAATTCCATGCATATAGAGTAGGCTATGGCATACCCCATAACATGTATATTATTCATACATACAAATATCTTGGAATTCCTTAAAAACCAAGGATCAAAACTTGAAGCCATGTTATTGGCTTTCTATGTTTTCTTCAATATCCTTTCATCTCTTTTGGAAATTAAATGCCTTGATTGAGAAGGCAAAAGTGAACCCAAAGAGCACACAAATGCCAACGTGCACAGCTGCAACTACACCCAAAAGGTCCCGTCTATACCCAAAGTAATTCCTGACAAAGTGTTCCACACTTTCACCTGAATCAAATTTGTCTTTTATGTCTCCAAACTGCGAAGCAATCAATCCGTATAACGTGTATGAAACCGGGCAAATCCAGTAGTACCATCTCCACCAAATTGGCATTCTCTGTGATAGAAACAAATTTAGTACATTGTAAGTAATGGTTCATCGTGATACACGGAAGTTTCTTAAACACAAACCAGACATACATAAGAGCTATAGGAACTTACCGTTCTTGGAACGATGAATCCTGAGAAGAGATTCCATATTGCATAGAAGGCAGAGGCGACTATGGCACCAATGTTATGATTGGGAGTCACGGCTACGGTCATCATACCATAGAATGTGAAGTATAAGAAAGTGAAGTACATGAAGAAGATGTACCAAAGGAACTTGCTGACTGTCCACTCAAATCCGATCATGGTGTACACAATAACTCCATATATGATTGTCTGAACAAAAATATACGGGAGCTCAATCACTACCTGCAAATCATTGGAATTTGGTGAGATACATACCATCATGGCGAATTCAACAAAAACTAAAAAAATTCTTGTTTATACAACTTCATGGGTAAGAGTAACCAAGTAGACTGAAACATGCTTCAATAATTTGTTCTTTTTGAAATCCTGAACATTTCAATAAAGAAGAATCACAGTTTAATTGGATCATCTACCCTTTAGAAAGGCAACCTTATTGAGTGAAATACCTGTCCAAAGGCATACGGCAATGCCGAGTACATTCCAGCTGCCCTTTCTCTGTAAAAGACTGTCCTCTCAATAGCCACAACCGGCTGTACTGATGAGGAATTTTGAACCCCAATGAAGAGAACAGCAGCATAAATGGAACCCATTGCATTGAAAAGATCTTGTTGGTTTCTCCTGCATTTTCAATAATTATTGTTAAATTAAGGACTAAAAGTTTCCATTTTCACACTATGTTTTGTTGTATGTTTTAAACTTGGGGTGCCATTTACCTTTTCGAGCCCAGATCCCAGAATATTGTCCCAAACATTAAAGCTATGAAAGTTGTGAACAAGAGTCTCACTGCACTGTATGGCGGGTTTCGCCAGTATGATAAATGTTGTTTCCATAGACAGGCCATACACTGGCTGAAGAAAGACTGAGAGTACTGAGTAGGGAAGTACAAGTCTTTTGAACCGGCTGGAGGAGTACTTAGCTCCTTGATCATGGCCTTGTTTCTCCTGAACCATTCAAGATGTTATTAGTAGTTACGAAACCAAATGTGCTAAAATTCAACTAGAAAATTCTTCAACTTCCAGGTTTTAGGGGCGTTTAGAATTAGAATTAGAAACTTCAGCGGAACCCTACCTGTATAGTTCTGAGTTCCTGTATATTTCGGTGAAGTTAACACCAAGAACTGCTTCTTGTGCTGCTGCAGTAATCTCTAACATCCAAGTTGCAGGATTGTAACCATCCTTAATTTTAGGAACTCCATCAATATCCTTTGTTAAAACAAAAACCATGTCAGTAAATACAATTAGGTATGACAACGTTTGAGAGAGTGGGAATTCGTAAACATGTTAAACAGATATTGGAAACATGCTTTTATAAGCCTTACCTCAAAGTACTTGATCAAATGGGCAGAATGACGGCCTACAGGACCGACATATATTTCTTCACCTCCCCTTTTCAAAAGAAACAGCTGCAGTGCGAGATTGAATTGATCAGTTATGGTAATATTAAGTAGCACATTCAATTTTTTTATTTTTTATTTTATAGCATAAAGATTGTCTTGCCTCATCGAAAGCATCAAATATGTCAATGCTTGGCTGATGGATGGTGCAGACTACAGTTCGCCCAGTGTCCACTGTATTCCTCACTGTTCTCATTACAATTGCAGCTGCCCTGGCATCAAGGCCAGAGGTTGGCTCGTCCATGAATATTATGGATGGATTGGCAACAAGCTCTACTGCAATCGTTAGCCTCTTACGCTGCTCAGTTGAGAGACCATTCACTCCAGGCAATCCAACAAGCGCTTCTCTTATCGAGGTCAGTTCCACAAGCTCCATGACTTCCTCAATAAACATCTGCAAACAATTTTAGCATCAGAATTATAGTCAACAACTTGACTGAACAGACCACACTAAATTGACAAATATGCAACCCTACTGTCATATGCTTTACCTTTCTGGTAGCGGAATCAACCTCAGGAGGCAACCGGAGGGATGCAGAGTAAACCAAAGACTCATAAACTGTTACATGAGGAGAGTGTATATCGGTTTGCTCACAATATCCTGATATGCGAGCAAATGTTTCTTGCTTTTTAGGATACCCAGATATTGTGATGTTTCCTTCGATAAATCCACCCGTTTTCCTCCCTGCCAACACATCCATTAGAGTAGTCTTTCCAGCGCCACTAATACCCATCAGAGCTGTTAAGACTCCCGGCCTAAAAGCACCGGTCACACCCTTCAGAAGTGGTAGCCGATCCTCAGTTACCCCTTGAGTTTTCATTTCCTGAAGCCATGTAATAAATTTGAGGTTAAAGATGTATTCAGTGCTACTTGTAGAGAAGTAAAGAGAAACATTGTTGTCTGAATCTCAAACCAAATTCATGAATAACCAAAAACAAAATGGGAATTTTCTTCAGAAAAGCTCTTCAAGCCTGAAATCTCAAACATTGTTTTCGCTTACATAAAACTGAAATATACCTGGGGCATGTCAACAGCATATTTGATTTCATCAAAAGTAATCCAAAGAGGTTCGAAAGGAAGAACCATTCCTCGCTTCTTGTTTTGATTGGCTTCAGTAATGCTACCCACTCTTGCAGACAGTGTTCTCAATGAGACACTTCTTCGACTTTCATTCCTTGGGTCTGCATTGTTAACCAAGAAATCATGTTATAGATCGAAATATGCAAGCTACAAGGGAGACTTAATCTTGGGAAATTTTCAACTCACCAGAAGAGTTCTTCCCTCTTGATGATAGCTCAACAGAATCCCCAGTTTGATCAGTAAGTTTCTCAGCCAAGGCCTCTTTGGACAGTACTGCTTGAGGCTTCTCAAATGCTGCAAAATAGTTGTTCGGGTCATTAGTTATAATGTTCATATGGAAATACCAAAAAACATATGTGCACAGATACTTACGATTGAGAAACTTCAAGGCCAAAGTATAGAAGAAATTGAATAGAAAAATATATCCGACTGTAGCTCCCACTCCAATCCAGTACCAATATGGTTCTATGAAAACCCCGCGAGACTTCAAGACCATAATTCCTAACGATTCTGTTGAATTAGGAGGAACCTATAACACAAATATATCCATATGTATCAGCTAATGCTTTCAAAATAAAATCCTGAAACACTAATTTTTCCGCTTACATGGCTCCAACTGTCTCCGAGAAATTCATTGACAGCTATGGCGTTTTGGCCATACATCATCGGTGAGGCCCAATAACCCCATACCCACCACTTCTTCACATCGTCTGATTCAAAAGACATATTTAAAACCATCAGCCAAAAGAAATGTGATTATTTTTCTTATTACTTAGATTATATTGTTTCCATGCATAGTTCACCTCGAGACAAGACAAAGCCACCCAAAACTAGTACTGCAAGCAACGCGAAAGACCCGAATGTGTTTGCAACAATTATATTCCTCCCTAATGCCCCCATAAATCGGAATAGTCCTGATGCCATCTGGTTAAGCAATAGGAGTAAAAGATATTGTCTAAAAAACCTGCCATTTGAGAGACGTCATCAAATTCTGAAACCAGGTCTGAATTATAAATAGGATTTGTAGTGTGTATGATGTTTTCTTTCTCACCTTTCGATGTTTGGATCAAAACCAATTACATAGTACGTCATGACCACCCAAACGGCAACTTCTACGAAACTGATAGGGATCTTAAGGATCCATGTCGGTAAAGAGTATGCCCAAGCAGGATAGAAGAGAAGGTCCCTTTGCTTGAAAAATACAGGAAGTTTCATGATAGTCATGGCAAGCTCTGAGAACCCATTAAACATAACTATGATCACTGTAAAGAACATAGCACCCATGAAAATACCCCCATCGTCAACTGTATTCTTATGCATCTCAGTCCGGAGAAATAGTGTCATTGATATAAAAGCCAATAGAGTGAGCTGAAACCAAAAACCACAAGAAATTAGTATGCCTAGTACTCATTGAGCTTCGCTGAACAAATCTTCTTTTCAAATAGTGTTAACACTTTTTTCTTATTATTTTCCAACAAATTATAGAAATCCACAGTATGATTCCAATTTACAAACACCACTTACCTGAGTCATCTTGAAAATGTAGACGAACGAATTCCTCTTCATAAGCAAAAATTCTCTATCAATGCAAGCTTTAAGCAATTCCTTCTTGCTAACACCATACTTCTGAGTTGTTAAGGCTGCAGGGTGACCCTTGGACTTGTCAAATGGAGTAGCAAGCTCATCACCAAGTTTTCGACCAATATGAAATGACTGAAATGCTTCAGCAAATTCCTTGGAAGATATAAAATTATATGGCTCTTCTTTATCCGCCCAGTACTGCTCCTGATCTTTCTTTGATGTTACCTATAACGCAGGGGGCAAGCGGGAAAAAAAACCTGAGGTTAGGAAAAAGGACCTCTCTGAAGAACAAAAAAGTGGTAACACAACAATAGGAGTGCAAATTCTTACTTCTTGTAAGAAGTCAGCTACTCCTTTCCTCTCTGGACATTTGAATCCCATGTGCTCAAAGAACTCGAGAACATTTTCGCGGGGACCTTGGTACACGATTTGCCCATCAGACAGCACAATTATGTCATCAAATAGGTCGTAGGTTTCTGGTGCCGGTTGGAGAAGAGAGATAACAGCAGTTCCACTGAGGATGTGGATGGATTCTCTGAGTGATTTCACTATCTGAAATGTTGTTGAACTGTCTAAACCAGTTGATATCTCATCCATAAAAAGTGCTCTTGCCGGTCCAACCAGCATCTCCCCTGCAGTTATGGATCAGAATTTTCAATAACCAATAGGCAAAGAAAGTATGTCCAATATTAGTTACGGCAGTATGGTAATCAACGGTTTACCTGTTGTGACTCGCTTCTTTTGTCCGCCAGAAATACCTCGTACCATTTCGTCCCCCACCATGATGTCTGCGCAAACCTCAAGTCCCAAAACCTGCAAAGTTTGTGTTAGCATCTGAAAGAAAAATGGTCCCAAAATCTGATACATTTATCCATTTTGAGCTTAAACTTAGAAGGAAAACGAATCCACCTTGAGTATATAATCTGTAACTACACTGGTCTCCTGTCCTTCCAGCGATGCTGCCTGCAAAAGTTGAAAAGCATTCCAAGATATTGAAACGGATTTTTTCAACAACACTTTTGCATTATCTGAAATATGTTATAAACAGAAAGTTCTGTGGATATTAAGTTTACCTTCATGTAGATATCTAGATCAGGATCTGGCATGATATTTGCTTCCTTTTCTCTCCTTGATAATTCTGCCAACATTTCTGAAAATTTTACAAATGAAAAATTAGATTCAGATTCATGAGAATACTTCAGTTTAAACCACAAATGTCAAATGTTTTGGGATTTCAACTTGCCATAACGTGGTCCGACCCCTTGACATCTTGCCGAAAAAGCCAGTGTTTCTCTCACTGTCATTTCCCCTATGTGGAGATCATGCTGACTAATATAAGCCGAGGTCCTCTCTGGCACAAACTCTTCCATCCCATGTCCGTTATATGCAACTCTCCCAGAAAACTACAAGTTTATGAACAATTTTATCAAATCATGAGGTGAAACAACTATGTTAATAAGGGTTGGACACAGGATTGGAAATCTTATATCCTTACTTTTAGATCTTTAGCAAGTTTTCCAGCCAAAGCCAATAGTAATGTGGTTTTCCCAGAGCCTGGGGGTCCTAAAAGCAGCGTCATTCTGCAGAAGCCGAATCCGAAAAATCAGAAGTGGACAGTTAAAAGGTGTGTGTGATGATTTACACCAGTACTTAGTCCAATCCAGTTACCTTCTAGGCTTGATAATTCCACTAACATCAGTAAGCATTGGTAGCGGATGCTTTCTACTTGGAAGAATGTGAACAAAATTCAGGCACCCCTTCAAACAGAAAATATCATCCACATTAAGTTTCAAAAGTATAAATTGTTTCAATTGCATGATTTTAAAGAAAGAAGGAATTGTTGAATTACCTCCAAAATATTCGCAACAAAATTGAATATTGTAGGTAAAGCCCTGCCTCCCACATAAGCTTCTGCTTCAACATTTAAATGCTCATAACGCACTTCAATTGTTGGCATATCAAGTCCAACCCTGAGACAAACCAAACCACATACATCAATTTTTTTCCAAAACAAAAATCTGACCACAAATTTCTTTAGAAAAGCTATGAAAATCTATTGCACAAAAGTTCCATCTTGTTTCACAATACAAAGTTAATTAAGATGCAAAACTTACCGATTAATCCGGTCCTTGAGCTTCAACAAGAACTTCTCATTGTCTTCTTCTGCAGTTTTCACCAGCCTCTCCAGCACATTCTTTCTTTCAAGCAACCCAAGATTCTTGACGTCAATCTCTCTTCCTTTGCCTTCTTCCTCGGTGAGAATTCCGCGCCGAATGCGCAAATAAGTAGGCAGCTTCTCAATGGCTGCCCATTTCAGAGCTTCCTCATCATCTTCATCGTGTGAAGACTTGGAGAAAACATCCATGGTGCTGTTCCTCCAAATATTAGAACTGCTCAAACGAGCACTACTCACTCTAATTATATCACCACTACCGTTATCCATTTTTACGACTTTCTTTTTTCACTTCCAATACAATCAAGCACAACAACCCACAAGGCCTTGTGTAAATCTCATGCAAAAAAACACGTATTCGTGGATTTCTGAGAAGAAAGCAGCTCGGTATCCCAGATGGGACTGAATATTTATGGATGAACAGACAGCAGAGTTAACATTAATAATGCATGAAGCGGGTTTCTGTGTTCCTGCATTGAGAGGATTTTGTGGGGGCTTTTTGAATTTTTGAGTTTGAACTGAGACAAGGGTATTTATATAGCTTTAGCGGTATACACAAACTAAATGAATAGTCAACATGTATAGTACTGTATATTGTTGTTGTAATATGATGTAAGAGCATACATCATATATGTATACACACACATACATGGCTCAACTTGAAGTAAAATTTAAAAGGAAAATAGAAGTTGTAAAACCCCTCTCCAAATTTAGTTTGTAATTTTATTTTTTCTCTAAAAGTATTTGAAGTTTTCATTTTGGTCCCTTTATTCCTATCTAATCCAGACCCTCCATCTACGCTGCCACATGGCAACCTCCTAACTCACTTATCCCTCTCTCTTTCTTTTCCTGAGTCTCTCTCGGGTCTCTCACTCTCTCAGCTCTCAACTCTCACTATCTCGAAACTCTCCCTTTCACTCATTTTGTCGATCAACACACCAACCCAAATCCGTTCACCCCGACGACAGCGCAGCACCACCACTACCACCGGGGACTCTCTCTCTCACTTCCTCCCTCCCATCTATGAAGTTCCGGGGCACCCAGAGGACACCCAACCTAGGTTCGGCAAACCATGGGTATGCGAGCTCAGGTCCGGCCACCTCCGGCCGTTTCACTACTAATCACAGGTAGCAACCTCTTCATTTTGTCTTTACCTTCAATTTCCTAGTTAGATAGTAGGGTATATGGGAGTTTTGCCGACAACCGGAGCACGGAAGGCTCCGGACTCCTTCCCCGGTGAGGAATGGGTCAGTGACCCAAGTCGAGTGAACCTAGGCCATTTGGGCCGTATATAGAACTCGGGCCCTAAGCCCGTTTAAACCCAACCCAAAACCCTTAGAGGCTTTGGCCTTCGGGCCATGTGAACCTAGGCCCAAGCCCAGAGAACCTAGACCCAGGCCTAAACCCGGTCTAAACCCCAGCCCAACCGCGTGTGGCCGGCCCGTGAGGAGCATGCGACACACACACATACACAATAGTATATTTATATTTTAATATTTTTAATCCCACAAATTATGGTTTTTTATTTAAAATCTCATTTATATAAACAACTATAATTTTTAATTTTTAATTTAAAAAATATAGTAACGTACATAGAAATAAATTATCACATTAATTTCAGGAACTTCGATCAAAAATTGAAAACCAACAAAATTTCAATCAAAGAATATTCATAGCTAGAGACCACATCCAAAGTCTCCCTTTCATAAAACTTTAGGGGTTAGTATGTTGAATAACTATTTTAATATTATATATATATATATATATATATATATATATATATATATATATATATCAACTTGGTCCACTCATGTTTGTTTTGCACCCCTTCAGGATTTAGAATCGATGCGTACAATCCCGGCGTCAGGGCACTCTCGCATCGGCATCTTCGAGTCATCTTGGTATAGGACCCACTCCTTAGTTCATTCAATTTTATATTATTTCTTTTAGTGTTCTAAATTAGTTGTATGCTTTAAACACGTTCCTATATTTATAAGTCTTATTTATTCTTGTTCTCAGCATTTGTATTCAATAAATGGCTTTCATCACTCTCGGATGTTGGCTAGCACGTGACCATTCCGATGTCCCACAGACATCAGGATCAGGGCATGTCAGAATTTGTGGAAAGATTATCCAACAAAATGGGTGGAAGTTACTTTAATTGGATTTCGGTTGCGAAATATTAATATGAGTGATTGTGTTTTATATACAAGTAATACTTTACATTGAATTTATTTAAATTATGAGGAGTAAGTTTCGAATTATGTACGAACATGAGAGTACATTGTTCTAGATCTAATTAAATTGGTTAAATCTTTATGATGGGCTATGTATTTCTTTGAGAACCCTTGACAATGGAGTTTTAAAATCATTAATGAAGTGGCATTTTACTTGAGCTGTCCAAGAATCCAAACCTACTATATATGGTATGACTAGCCGACTTTTTTTAATAACCAATGAGAATTAATAAGAAAAATAATCAATAGGTAAGGAAGAGGAAAGATACTATCCAGCAAACAAAAACATTAGAAATGATTGGGCCAAAAGTATTGTTTCTTCTTCACACTAATTCCCAGACAGCACTAAATAGAATAAGTTTTGGGAATTATTATTAGCATTTCAAAAAATTCATTTGGCATTCCAAACTTTCTATAATTAAAAAATAATAATAATACACTTGTGAGAAGTGTAAAATAAGATTTTTTGAGTGCTAATAATAATTCCCTAAGTTTTAAGGAACTGTTATTAGAGCAAGTCCACCGGAGTGGACATTGCCCAGCACACAGTCCAAAAAACAGCCCAGCACCCTGTCCATTACCTCCAGCCCGCGCAACAGCCTGGGGCCCAGCCCATGCTGGTCTCTGGGCCAGCTCAAAATTGACTGACCAAGAAGCTGGGCAAGTGGCCACGTGGCAACTTGCTGGCTCTTGGATTTGAATATTTTTCAAATCCAACGGTCCAGATTAATTAACTATATTAAAATTTATTAAAAATTATAAAAAAAATACAGAAAAATTATAAAAAAATACAGAAAATTTTTAAAAATGTTATTTTTTTCTCTATAAATAATAAGGTTTGTGGTTGAAGAATAAAGTGTATTTGATGAGTTTATGTAATTTCATTTTAGTGTGTTTTTTTATAGTTTATTTGATGAGTTTATGTAATTTTATTTTAGTGTTTTTTTTTTTAAGTTTATTTGATGAGTATGTAATTTTATTTTAGTGTGTATTTTTTTTTAAGTTTATTTGAAATTTTATCCGAAATTGATTAAAAATCTTATCCGAAATAAACTTAAAAAAAAAAAAACACACCAAATAAATGTGCTGGGTGCTAGCGCATTTTTTTAGGGGTGGAGATGCCTTGGCCTATTACTGTTCACTCCAGTCTATTACTGTTCACTTGAGTAGATAAATGCGCTGGGTGCTGGCGCAAAGTCCTTAGGGGTGGATTTGCTCTTAGTACTCAAAAAATCTCATTCTACAATCCTTGTAAGTATTTTTCTTTCTAGTTATAAAATTTTTTTAGTGCTAATAACAATTCCCCAAGTTTTATTGTCAACTTAGGCCTAGGTTAGAGACTGTAAATCTTATGCCACCTATTTCCTATATATTATGGGAAATACTAAGGATATTCTCTTAAAAGTGGAACTCTTCATAGACTCTCAACCCTTCATTTTTTTGCACAATGTTTTATAAAGTTGGCACGAAAATTAACGTTAAACTATGAGGTATCAGATAATCCATGAAAAATCTCACTTTGAAATAGTATCTTTAGCATTTCTCTTCTTATTATATAGTCATTATTTCTTGGCAGACACTCAAAGCCCCAAAAAGGGTTTCCACTCCTTTAACAACAGTTTCTGGCAGTCTTCTAATTTCCAGGAAAGTGGAAGTTTGTTCCTATTTCTTGGAAAACAATCAAACTTTGACCACCTCCAAGGCATGCTTCGATCCACGTATCAAGCTGAAAAAGGTGTGGAATATAGGTTCAAAGCACTTCACAGGGATGAGGCAAGTGCATACGCAAAAATTGTGTCATGTAGTATCCATAAAATCCAATTGACCAAAAGCAAAAAAAAAAAAAAAATTTGACACATAAATAAATGTCCACCCAATTTTTTTTTTTTTTTTTGAGGTAATAAATGTCCACCAATGATTAAACGGTAACTTTATTAGGATATTAGCTATTTAAAAGTTGCTTTTCCACTCCTAACATTTAACAATTTAACCGATTAATGCTATAATTTGTAATAAAAAGATAAATTAGAACATCCTTCTAAAAATAGCTATTTAAAATTCATGTCAAGGTGCCGCATAGATTAGCAAATAGCACTTTGTGACTGAACAAGGATATAAATTAGCAAATAGCACGTACTCTAAAATCCATAATTTTGAGTAATTTCATCGTAAGAGAAGAGATCAATTCCTCTAACCTCCTAATCAATCTAAAACTTGACTTTTGTGGTATTGAATTACAAATTTTAATGTGAGAGCCACATCATTTTTAATTCTTTTTGTGTTAGTTAAATGCAAGAGAAGTAAGAAAATCAAAATAGTTCAATTACTCATCATGTGCTAGAAAATAAAGGAGAGTTGAGTAATTCCCATTTAGAGAAAATAAATTAAATGGAACAGAAAATCTCTTCCATCTGTTTCAAAATAGGAGAAAAACATAACATGAAGTCAAAAGAAAATCATGACAAACGAATTAAAATCTCTCTCGTTGTTAACGGTGTTGGATCAAAATTTACCTGGACGTTTGTATGGAGTATATATGCAGATCAAGGGTTCGGATCATCCCAGCAAGGGAATCTAAATCTTGAAAAAGATCATGCGTTTACTTGCAAATTGCAATGCATGTTTTTCATGTGGCTTTCCACTTGGACAAAATAAATAGAATCTGTGATGGTCCTTGACTCTTTGGCATACGTTAAAAACTTGCTGAACATAATTTCTTGGGGTCCAAGTGGCAAGGAATGGTGGTTATTATGCCTACATTTGTAAACAGAGGGGATGATATAGGAGTACCAAAATGTTGAATTTTAATTTGATAGCATAGCAATTCCAACAAGGAATGGTGGGTACTACTTACAACATAATAATATTCCTCTTTATTTGTAAATGAAAAGTTTTATATTCAACTCCTGTATATGACAAGTTTTATGTAACTTAACATAAATTATCGCACTCTTTAGTATAAATATAGAGCTGTATTAAAGAAAAAATATGCAAACATGATGATTGAAGCTATAAATTTCGGAATAAGAAAAAGCTACAAAGAAATTTTAACATTGCTTTGAGAAATGATTTTTATACACTATTTTTTCTTATAGCACATCATTTGGTAATTGGGAGATTATATTCACACATTCCAAATTACTTCTGTTACATCCCACATTGCCCAGGGGGTGGATCCTGTAAGCCTTATATGTATATTCTCATCTCTACCTAACACGAGACCTTTTGAGAGCTCACCAACTTCGGGTTCCTTTGGAACTTCGAAGTTAAGCAAGTTCGCGTGAGAGCAATCCTATGATGGGTGACCCACTGGGAAGTTCTCATGTGAGTTCCCAAAAACAAAACCGTGAGGGCGTGGTCGGGGCCCAAAACGGACAATATTGTGCTATGGTGAAGTCGAGCTCAGTGTGGTTGGGGCTCAGGTCGGGATGTGACAACTTCTCCCACACATTTTTAATAAAAAATTAAAAAAGTCGGAGAAAAGTAAATTGGGGTGTGTGAATATAATTTCTCTTGGTAAATTTAATATTGCTTTGATAAATGATTTTTATAAACTACTTTTTCTTTTAGCACACCATTTGGTTTACAAAATTAGTTTCAAATTTGATCTCTCTAGCGTTACCCATGTTAAATTTTTTGTTACTTTTAACTAGTGAACAGTGTTGAAAAGTTAAAATAGCTAGCCAATTTAACTTCTCTATTTTAACAAACACTATAATATTTTATTAATTAACAATTTAATCCCTTTATTTATTTATTTATTTTTTTTTTTTTGACATATCCACTTTACCCTTTCTCTCCTCTCCGTGCCCTGCCCATCTATTTCAATTTTCCTGCCATAGAAGTCCATAAGCTTCACCAAGAAAAATGAAATCCACCTGAAGCAGAACAGACCAAGACTCGCTTTCTCAAACTCTGTGTGGTTTCTTTCTCAGACCATCTCCCTATCTCTCTGTTGAAGAATTCCGTGTTGCCATCACATCCGCCAGTGTGCAATCTTAGAATTCAGATCTCATCGCTCCGCCACGTTGATTTGTTGCCCTACCATCAGACCTCGTTACTCCCTCATATGTTCGAGAACTCAATGCAAGGATTGGAATAGGAGCTCGTACAGTGTAAATGATAATAATATTAAACGTTTAGCTAGCCAGTTAATTTCTTCTCAAATTTTGGCGAGGCACTGTTCCAAAACCTATGATAGCTAGTATGTTGGAAACTTATTTTTCTCTGTTTTGCTACCTTTTGCGTTAAAATTAACCAAAACAATCTCTTTTGGCAAGGCCGTTGGTGATGCTATAGGGGAATTCCAACTTCCACCAACACTTTCTTGAACATTTTCAATTCATTGTGTGCATTATTTTTTTCCGGTATGTTATTGTCTGAATTAAATTAACAGAGAACGGTTGCTTAATTAAAGATTTTGTTTAGTAGTTCCTTGATCAACAAGCGATTGAGCAATACTTGACGTCATTGCTTACTTAAACGTTTACCTATTCTCAATAGATGGATAAACAAAAGATTATTTAAGCATTTTATAAATCTTCAAACTAATAAAAAAAAAAAAGTCAAGATTCAACAAGAAACTCTTTAGCCACTTAGTTTTACGGTTTAGTGGTATTCCTCTTCACTCGTAAGTGAGAGATCTTAGATTTGATTCTCTCCAAAGGCAAACCACATTATTGTTAGCCATATATATAGGTCATTTATGCAAAGGGATTCCTTTTTTTTTGTTTTAAATGGGTATTAGGTGTGAGGCTCACTCTACATCGAACTTTAACGATCCAAACCGTCTATTTTGTAAGTCTCGATTCATAGATCATCCTTGCAAAAATTCAATTCAATCCAAAACCATTTGTCTATTTAATTATCAAGATAAAATTTCATTGTTTCTTATATAACGAAGTATTTGTTAATTTTTTTTAATCTAATTAGATGTTTTAAATATTTCCGATTTGGCTAATATTTTGTACGGATGATTTATGAGGTGCAACTTAAAAAATAAACAGTTCAGATCGCTAAAGTTCGATATGGTGTGGATGTGACAACCCGTCCCTAAAATTACATTTTTATTTATTTTAATTGAGGGAATTGACGAAAATGCCCTAAAGGCAAGGATTTTGACTTCTGTTGACCATCGTCTAGAGAAACATATGACTTATTCTTTTGGCGTATTTGTGTAGTACTCGTTGGTACGAACGCATAGGCGAAGACCGTTCGCAAGTCCGGATTATAACGGTGTAGTTACAGACGTTTGAAAGTGGTTATTTATATTTTAGTTTATAAATTATTTGAACTCCCACCTTGTGGGAAAGAAGCCAATCAGCTTCAAGGATAGATAAAGGAGAACCAAATAGGAAGGGAGAAGGAAAAAAAAAAGAAAAAAAAAAGAAACCTTCCCGTCGGGCAATGCACCCCCACACCCAAACTGATCAAACTCCGGTGATTTTCGTCATTTTTTTCATTGAACCACTACTATCCAAAACTTGCAAAACACTCAGTGACCTTCCCTCTACCATCTCCACCCATATTTGAGGATTTTTAGGTCCAAAACCGTGAGGAACCCCATCGAAGCACCAGAGGTGCTTGACAGTGATTCCTCCGATCCGGTGAATTCCACCACCTAAAACTACACTTATTCAACTGCCCTTGGACCCAGGAACAAGACCCAACCAATGGTAGAGACGTTGGAACACCGAGGAATGAGAATTGAAGTTCACCCATTTTAAGGTTCCGGCGGGTTTGACTGGAATTGGAGCCTTTCCCGGCCAAATTGGACTTGGACACATGTATAAAACTTGCTCTACCCTTTGAGATATTCATTTCTATAAAATTTGAGAATTTTTGGAAATAGTTGTATTTTCCGGCGAATCGGGGCAGCCGACCGCCGTGTGCGGCAGCACATGAGCCGAGTCACCCTCTGACCTTTCTAAGCTAAGTTCAACACCCCAATTCCATAGGTGAAGTCCAATTGATAAAATCTGATCGTTTGAACATAGTTTTTATAAAGACCGCTACTTGAACATTATGTGAGTTGATGATTTGACAGTTGGATCGTCACCAAACTTTAATACATTATATTATGTAATATTTAAGGATACCAGAAACTTACGGATTGGGAATATGACATACGGATCTTCCCGAATTGGATTTGTAAGTTCGCAAAATAAAACGTTGTCCGCCATTTGAATTGGCAATTGGCGGAGATCCAATTGTTGGATCGTAGTTAAACTTTAGTATGATGTTTTACAAGCACAATGTGGATCTTTGGAAGTTACGGATCAGAAATCCGAGATGCAGATCTTTCGGATTGAGTTACGTAGGTTTGTAGACCTGATAAGTGAATTTTATATTATATATTTAACCATATTTTTAGTATATTTTGGTTAATATTTTGGAAGAATTTTGATACTTTGAATTGTATTTTCAATATAGGACTTTTGACTTCCTCTAGAGAAAAACGTGGTCAAATGGATGAATTTTGGAGTAATTCTAGTTGGAAGACGTTCGTGAGTCACTTAGCTTGATCGTAACAAAAATTGGGATTTTTCCATCAAGCGGTTATTTTCTGGCGATAAAATAAAGGAGTAATGTGCAATACTAGAAAATGATGTTTCTGGACTTAGATTACGTTTTTAGAGCCCAAGATGACCTCGGATGGTTTCGTGGCCTTCTGGAGATGTGTTCAGAACGTCCTTATCTTTAAAACAAGCTATCTTGGGCCGGATTTGGAGGAGATATGAGACTAAAACGTGGCTGGACAAGTACTTGGCAGATTCTCCTAGTTAATTAGGGTTTTATTTTCTAAGATTTTTTTTTTTTTAGTTCCCTAATTGGAATAAGAAACCTAAGTCTTAGGGTTTGTAAGGTCTGAGCAAATATATTGCTTTGGCCATCTACAGTTTTTCTCTACGCTTATCATTATTCAACTTCAGAGACAAAGAACTTGGCTAGGGTTCTTAGAGATGTTCTACTTTAAGGTGCTTTCATGCCTTTTATTTTTAATAATATTTTCTATGATTTCAATTATGAATATGAGTAACTAATTCCTCTTGCTAGGACGAAACCTTGAGCCTTAGCATGTGTTGATGCACAAAATCAGTGAGGACTTTGGTACAACAAAAAGTGTCAAGTTTGTGACCTTCGCTAAATTGCTCCGGTCACTAGTGTGGATAAGTATGCAAATGGATAGAGACAAGGAAGCAAACACAAGATGTACGTGGTTCACCCAGATTGGTTACGTCCACAGAGTAAAGGAGTTCTCATTAATTGTGAAGGGTTTACACAAGTACATAGGTTCAAGCTTTCCTTTAGTGAGTACTAGTGAATGATTTAGTACAAATGACATTAGGAAATATTGTGAGAGAATGATCTCTATTTATAGAAGAGAGTTTCTAGTTTCATTCTGACATTGACACATGTCGTGTTGTGATTGGCTTCTGATGTTGACACATGTCGCGCTATGATTGGCTTCTGATGTCGACACGTGTTGCGCTGTGATTGGCCTCCTGGTTGGAAGGAAACTCTTTTGGGTCCTTGATCGTATAATGTTGATCGGTGCTCAGTAGTTTCGGGATTGGTTAAGTATGGTATAAACAGTGCTCCCCTAAGTTCCCGAGTGAGGGAAACTCCTCGGTTGGGGACATGCAAGATCCAAGCCATTGAGTAATCATGAAACTTCTAAGTACCGAAGTGTGGTATCATTTTCACTTGCCTTATCTGTCTCATATGTAGATGTGGCATCTTTGGGTGGTATCTTTAACCGATGAAGATGCACAAGGTAATGTATCAATTTCACTTGAAGCTTACTTGTAGTTTCGGGCTTGGTCAAGTGCAATACAAACACTATAGTAGGAGTCCCCCAAGTTGCCGAGCTAGGAGATTTGTCGAATGAGGTAACAGACAAGGTAAGCAATCAGACTTCCAAGCAAGCAACCTGGATCGGAGGTTCGACTTCAGCTTCCGGTTGATTGTTCTCTTTCTCTTTGTGTCGTAAACAGCAACAAGGATAAGGATAAGCAAATGGAGAAAAGATGATATGAGATACTTTTGCTTTTGAAGAAGTAACTTTCCACAGGTTTATTCTTGAACTGGGCTGGAGGGTTTTCTGGTTTCCTCTAGAGTATAAGGCCGACTCAAGAATTTGAGGGTCAAAACAAGTCCATCAAATCTAGAGTACATTCGACCCTGATGATAGGGGATACTTTTGCTGTTGACAAAGTATCAGATGTATCGGCACATGTTCTGTTATGCTTGTATCCACATGTTTCCTTGTATCCTTCTCACTTGCCCTATATGTTCCTCAGGCAGATGTGGTATCTTCTCTAGAAGCATAAGATGGTGAAGATGAGTATTAGAGAGCAATACCAGGTAAGTAATCAAGCAAGGGGTTCCAGGCAGTCAGTTCTTGACTGGAAGCTTGATTCCAAGTGTTGACTGATTGCTTTCTTTCTATTTGTCTTGCAGGTAAGAACAAGGTCAAAGGAAAAGACAGAGAAAAAGCATGATATGAGATACTCTTGCTTTTAACCCTGATGATATGAGATACTCTTGCTCTGGTGTGGCTTGTTTGCAGAGGTATTATCGGGGGAAAAAGAAGCTGAGTATTTCGAGAGACTCTGCTGAGAGTGCCCTCTCTAATGTGAAGAAAAGTTGAGCATTTTTTTTATTTGTAGGTCTGCCTGGCTGTGGAGGATGAAGGTCGACATATATAGGAATTGTCCTAACAGCGAGTGGTAATGTTGTTCTTTTACCCTTCTCGGTCATAGCAATGTAGTGAGAGCTGCAAGATTCACGTGTTTTAACTTTGTCAAAGCACTTTGAAAAAGTGGTCTGTGGTATTTGGAAAGCTGATGTTGCGTGTGAAGATTGCAGACAAGCTTTATCCAAGGAAATCTAGCTCTCGAAGTTCGGAGAGCGGTGCCTCTTTGGTTTTTGAACAAGCAATTCTGTCAGGGATTTGGCTCTTGAGATTCGAAGAACGGTGGCTCTTCAATTTTTAAGAAAGAAATCATGTTGGGAGTCTGGCTCTTGAGATTCGGAGATGAGTGCCTCTTCGATTTTTGAGCAAGTAATCCTGTTGGGAGTTTGGCTTTCGAGATTCGGAGAGATGTGCCTCTTTGATTTTTAAGCAAGTAATCCTGTTGAGAGTCTGGCTCTCGAGATTCGGAGGGCGGTGCCTCTTCGATTTTTAAGCAAGTAATCTTTTTGGGAGTCTGGCTCTTGAGATTCGGAGAGCAGTGCCTCTTCGATTTTTGAGCAAGTAATCCTGTTGGGAGTCTGGCTCTCGAGATTCGGAGTGATGTGCCTCTTTGATTTTTGAGCAAGTAATCCTATTGAGAGTCTGACTCCCGAGATTCGGAGGGCAGTGCCTCTTTGATTTTTTGAGCAAGTAATCCTGTTGGGAGTCTGGCTCTCAAGATTCGAAGAGCTGTGCCTCTTCGATTTTTGAGCAAGCAATCTTATTGGGAGTGTTTTCTCGAATGTGAGTAAAGGTTGGGCATTTTTTGCCAGTCTGCCTTGCCATGAAGCATGGAGGTTGACACATATAGGGACTTTTCAGTTATCAAGCAGTGGTGCTATTCCTTTACCCTTGTGGGTAATAGTAGGGTAGCTGGACCTTCAAAATTTATATGTCTAAACTTTGTCAGATATCTTTGACAAAGTTATCTATGGTACCTGAAGAGCTAATGTTGCGTGTGTGGATTGTCGACATATTTTACTCAGGAAAATCTACTTCTCGAAATCCGGAGAGTGGTGCCTCTTCGATTTTTGAACCAACGGCCCTGTTGCCCTTTTTTTTATAGGGGCACCAATTGTGTGCAAGAAGTACGTTCAGAGAGTTATTGCTTGTAGGAATTTTCCCCTTATTTTTATACTTCAGAGATTTATTGCACCTCATTTCTCTTTCATCATTTCTGAGAATGTCTGGCCCGTCCGACCGTCGTTTTGACTTGAACATTGGTGAAAAGGCAGCCATGCCCTCTTAAGACAACATATGACGCCCATCCTTCTTATCCCTTACTGGTCTTCTTACCGTTGGGGACTCTGTGATGAAGAATGATATGACAGCTGCGGTGGTGGCTAAAAACCTTCTCACTCCCAAAGATAACAGACTACTTTCCAAATGGTCTGATGAGTTGGCTGTTAAGGATTCTCTAGCTCTCAGTGTTCAGTGTGCAGGTTCTGTGTCTAATATGGCCCAACGCCTATTTGCTCGAACCCGCCAAGTTGAATCATTGGCGGCTGAAGTGATAAGTTTCAAACAGGAGATCAGAGGGCTCAAGCATGAGAATAAATAGTTGCACAGGCTCGCACATGACTATGCTACAAACATGAAGAGGAAGCTCGACTAGCTGCAGGAATCTGATGGTTAGATTTTACTTGATCATCAGACGTTTGTGGGTTTGTTCCAAAGGCATTTATTGCCTTCGTCTTCTGGGGCTGTACCGCGTAATGAAGCTCCAAATGATAAACCTTTGGTGCCTCCTCCTTCTGGGGTTCTGCCTAGTACTGAGGCTCCGAATAATCACCCTCCGGTGCCTCCTCTTTCTGGGGCTTTGCAGACTGCTGAGACTTCTTCTGAGCAACCTTTGTGGAGGCTCCCTCTTGTTTGTTTATTTTGATTCATGTATATGTACATATTTGTAACTTATCAGAGATATCAATAAATAAGCTTTGCTTCATTTCAACGTATTGTGTTAAATACACCAAATCCTTCTTCACTAAGTTCTTTGAATTTTTCTTTTGTTGAAACTTGTATGTTGAAGCCTTGTGAGTGAAGCATGTATGTTGAGGTAGTGCTCCTTTAATTTCCCTAGTGAGGAAAACTTCTCGGTTGGAGACTTGAAAACTACAAGTCACTGAGTGGTCATGAGACTTCCGAGTATCAAGGTGCAGTAGCATATGGTAGGAGTCCCCCAAGTCTCCGGTCGATGGAGTTGATGAAGGAAGCATTTCCTTTCTAAGTGGTAGCCCAAAACTCATCTTTCATATATATTTGTTATGAAAGTTGTTAGGCCCAAAGAAGATGAGGCCTAGGCGATTTTTTTTTTCGAATTTTTTTTTTTTTGAATTTTTTTTTGGAATTTTTGAATTTCCGAAAATATATATATATATATATATTTAAGCTTTGGTGTTGAAGCTTTGTAGGTGAAGCTTTAAGGTTGAATCTTTAGTGGGTACCATGAATTGATTTTGCTTCACACTATCTTGATCAAGATAGTGTGAAGCTTTTGTGTTGAAGCTTTTGTGGGTGAAGCTTTTGTTGATGAAGCTTTTTGTAGGTGAAGCTTTTAAAGGTGAAGCTTTTGTAGGTGAAGCTTTTGTGGTGGGTGAAGCTTTTGTAGGTGAAGCTTTTATTGGTGAAGCTTTTGTAGGTGAAGCTTTTGTGGTGGGTGAAGCTTTTGTGGGTGAAGCTTTTGTTGGTGAAGCTTTTATGGGTGAAGCTTTTGTGGGTGAAGCTTTTGTGTTGAAGCTTTGTAGGTGCTTTGGAGTTGAAGCTTTTGTTGGGTACTATAAATTGATTTTGCTTCACACTATCTTGATCAAGATAGTGTGAAGCTTTTGAGAATTTGTAGTTGTCCTCCATTGATGAAGCTTTTGTTGGTGAAGCTTTTGTGGTGAAGCTTTGGAGTTGAAGCTTTGTAGTGAAGTTTTGAAGTTGAAGCTTTTGTGGGTGAAGCTTTTGTGTTGAAGCTTTGTAGGTGAAGCTTTGGAGTTGAAGCTTTATAGGTGAAGCTTTTGTGTTGAAGGTTTTGTAGGTGAAGCTTTGGAGTTGAAGCTTTGTTGGTGAATCTTTGAAGTTGAAGCTTTTGTTGGGTACCATGAATTGATTTTGCTTCACACTATCTTGATCAAGATAATGTGAAGCTTTTGAGAATTTGTAGTTGTCCTCCATTGATGAAGTTTTGTTGAATTTCCCTTTTCTTTTTTTTTTGGGGAAACTAGAAATTTGAAAATGTGGGAGAGACAACATATACAAATTTTGCTTCCACATTGTTGAGCAAGAGATTGTGATGCAAGCCACACCTTGTAGTAGTCGAAGGTTTAGACGAACCATATAAAATGAATTTGCTTCGAACAGTCTTGTTCAAGAGTGTGTGAAGCTTTCTACGAGTTGCAGTGGCCCTTCATTGATGAAGCTTTTGTTGGCACCATAAATTGGTTTTGCTTCACACTGTCTTGATCAAGAGTGTGTGAAGCTTTTGAGAATTGTGGTTGCCCTCCTTTGATGAAGCTCTTGTTGACACCATAAATTGGTTTTGCTTCACACTGTCTTGATCAAGAGTGTGTGAAGCTTTTGAGAATTGTGATGGCCCTCCATTGATGAAGCTCTTGTTGGCACCATAAATTGGTTTTACTTTACACTGTCTTGATCAAGAGTGTGTGAAGCTTTTGAGAATTGTGGTTGCCCTCCATTGATGAAGCTCTTGTTGGCACCATAAATTGGTTTTGCTTCACACTGTCTTGATCAAGAGTGTGTGAAGCTTTCTACGAGTTGTAGTGTTTGCATTGTTTACAGAGGGGAAATGTCTGAAGCAGATGCAAGAAGGCTGAATAGCTTAATCTTCGTATGTTATGCACTGAAGTTGTTGTTGGCTTGCAATAAGACTTTGTTGGTAACTATAACTATTGTTGGGCATAAGTGCTCCCCTAGTTGAGTTGTTAAGCTTGAAGGTTTTTGATTATTTGTGAATGCTAGGAGTTCATATGTACAAGTTGTACCACTCGTCTTCTGTTAGGTGGAATAAATAGTGAGTTGCTTTCATCACTTGGTTGGTGGTACGAAGGTGAGTTCTTTCATCACTTTTCACCACATTTCATCACCTGGTTGGTGGCACGAGGATAAGTTCCTTCTTCACCTAGTTGGTGGCATGAATGGCAAGTTTCCAAATGATATTAGAGTACAGGTTGTACATTTCATCACCTGGTTGGTGGCATGAAAGAGAGTACGGGTTGTACATTTAATCACCTGGTTGGTGGCATGAAGATGAGTTCCTTCTTCACCTGGTTGGTGGCATAAAGGAGAGTACGGGTTGTAAATTTCATCACCTGGTTGGTGGCATGAATGGTAAGTTGCCAAATGATATTAGAGTACGGGTTGTACATTTCATCACCTGGTTGGTGGCATGAAGATAAGTTTCTTTTTCACATTTCATCACCTAGTTGGTGAGAATAAGGGCAAGGTGTCGAGGCACATAGTAGCAAGTGTCAAGGCACATTGTAGCAAGTGTCGACTGACACAAAGTATGTTGAACCCTTTCGAAGCACAGTTGGCATATGTATGAATGTGTTGGAATGTATGATTGAACGAATATACTGTGAAGCTGTTCGTTTATTTGTATAGTCTTGTTGACATAGACTTTGTTTCATGTTGGAAGCATTCATGTTGAAGCTTTGAACCCAAGTGTTTCATTGCTAGGAATGTAAGAGGATTAGGACCGAGTTGTCTAAATCACCTTTTTATTGAATTCATGCCAAATAGTCTTCGTTACATAGGATGTCGAACGGCTAAAACTTAACACTTGTACAATGTGAGTTTACTTGTCATAGTACTTCAAGTGATCAGTGTTCCATGGATGGCCAAGGGTCTCGCTATCGGAGCTTCTAAGCTTGTAGGAGCCAGGGCGATTGATGCCAACAACTTCAAACAGTCCATCCTAGTTTAGACTAAATGTTCCTTCACTCGGGACTCTGTCGCAGAGTAATCTTTTCTTCAATACCCAGTCCCCCACTTTGAAAGAACGAGGTTTGACCATTAAGTCATAGTAGTTGGAGATGCACTACTTATAGGCGACATTCCTCAAGTGAGCCTGGTTTCTGTGTTTCTCGACTAAATCTAAGTTGAGGGTAAGTTGTTTGTCATTTTCGCTTTGCATGTAGTTCTGGACTCTGAACGTTGCTTGCTCAAGCTCAACTGGGACAACTACCTCTGTACCAAAGGCAAGTGAGAATGGGCTTTCTCCTGTTGATGTCCGATATGAAGTGTGGTATGACCAAAGAACTTGGGGTACAAATTCTGGCCAACAACCTTTAGCTTTGTCCAAGCTGGTTTTCAAAGTTCGCTTGATTATTTTGTTGATGGCTTTAACTTGTCCATTAGACTGGGGATGAGCTGGGGAGGCAAAACATAAGTTGATGTTTAACTTAGAGCAGAACATCATGAACTTATTGTTGTCGAACTGTCGCCCGTTGTCAGTGACTATCGCATTGGGAATGCCGAATCTGCAAAGGATGTTCTTCCATACGAAGTCTTCTATTTTTGCCTCAGTAATGGTTGCTAAGGGTTATACTTCGGCCCACTTTGTGAAGTAGTTAACTGCAACGATTGCATATCAAACCTTGCCCTTCCCTGTAGGCATTAGGTCGATCAAATCAAGTCCCCATTGGGCGAACGGCCAAGGGCTGATCATAGCAGTGAGCAACTCAGGAGGGGAGTGAGGAATAGTTGCGTAGTGTTGACACTTATCACATGAGCGAGATATTCTGATGGCATCTTAGTAGAGTATTGGCCAGTAATATCCTTGGCAAAAAGCCTTGTGTGCTAGGGATCGAGATCCAGCATAATCTCCGCAGACTCCTTCATGTATTTCCCGAATGACAGTTTCTGCCTCTGCGGGCGTAAGATATCTTAGGTATGGTAGGTTGAAACCCTGCTTGTAGAGTTGGTCATTAATGATCAAGTAACGGGTAGCATTGTATCGAATCTGCTTAGCTTGGACTTTGTCATTTGGAAGGGTGCCATGAGCAAGGAATCTATAAATCTGGGTAATCCAACTATCCCCCTATTGTAAGTTGCACACTTCCGCAGCCATGGTGCTTGGTGTTGCCAACAATTTGACCTGAATTTTTCTCCCAATCTTGTCTTCCACTGCTGAGGCGAGGCGAGCCAAAGCATTTGCATGATTGTTTGCCGC